>NC_141823.1:32825839-33135422 GCF_982586985.1 Callionymus lyra | reverse complement strand
CACTCCACTGGGCTAGGAGCCACAGTACTGCTGCAGTTAGACTGTGGAGTGCCAGTGTGACGACTGCTGCCTAAAGCACTGTCTACTGGGGTGACCGAAGTGTACCGGGGACAGGGGCTCTCCACAGTCTGACCTTGAGCTCCTCCCATAATCTCAGAAGTGGGAGTCTGTGATGCGGTCGGTGTATGCATGGTGTTGTTGCCCCTGCTGGTGCAGATGGGCTGATACAACGTATTCATGTTAGCATTGAAGGAATTGATGTTGTCCGACAGCACGTTCAGTGTGCCCTGCTGCAACGCACTGTTCCTTAACTTCTGCAGTTTCATCTGCTCTTCCATCTGCACCAGTTCTTCGACGATGCTATCTTGAGTGACGTCATCGTCGAAAGAGAAGTAGTCCATATCGGGCTGTGCGGGTCCTGGGACTTGATTCAGATAGTCCAGAGGATTGGCAGTAGGGATGGACTGAGAGTAGGTCTGTGGTTGAACATCTCTAGGGGTTTCTGCTTCAGGTGTGACACCTTGGAAAGTACCACCTCTAGAATGACAGGCCGTCATAAGCAGGTTGGACGCTGTGTGCTCCTGATGTTGCTGAATGAACGGTTGACTGACAGAGCTGCCAGTTTCCACAACATTGGACATGTTTGTCCTTTGCATTGAGCTTTGTGTTGTGGCAACAGAGCAGAGATCATTGCTTCTGAAAGAGGAAGTGCACATTGAATGGACTTGGTTGGACAAGTTCATGTTCATCTCCACCTCCCTGGAGGCTGGTGCACTTTCAGGTCTGGTTTGAGCAAAGGGTCGCTGGGGAGTCGAGTTTGTGTTTCTGAGCCCGCAGCACAGACCAGCAGTGCCCCCTACAGAATGCTGGGGCATGAAAACCCTTTTGACGGGGGAAAGACCTGGGCTAAGTCCTGTGCGCTTCCTGAAACTCTTCAGTGCACTGCCGCTCTCGCCAAACGATGGTTTACTGTTGAAAAAGGACACTTTATTGTTCTGGCAGGAAGAAGTGAACGGCAGAGTGCCGATGTGGTTATGATTGTTGTCTCCATTATCTACCACAGACTGAGTGCTTGCCTGGGACATTTCCTCTAAGCTATTACACCCTCTCACTTGAGGTATGGGTACACTGGCAGCTCTCTGCAAGGTTACAGCAGCTCTGTTAGTCAAAGCACCTTGACCTTGCATCATGTGACTTTGTGTCTGGCTGTTCTTGTGTATGGCTTCAATCTCCATTTCAACATCCAGATTAGTATCTTGCAAAGCTTCCGTTGAAGCCAGATCGGCTACAGCAGAAGCACTTCTTGAATTTCGGTCTTCTTCTGGTGCGCTGATGTTCGTCCCTGCAGATGCTGGCCTCAAGGTGGCGCTAGAGAGGGAAGTGGTTGTGTTGCTGCTGTTGGAAGTGAGAGATATAGCCGTCATCTTCACCAGACTCACAGGAGGGACGTGGCAGGAGGTCATCACAGTCGTAATTGGGCTGCTGGCGATGATCATGGCAGAGGGCGAGCGCAGGGTGATGGCGGTGGTGACGACAGGCTTGGGAAGGATTTGGGCATAACGCTGTCGTGCTGAACGTTCCAGCAAAGAACTAGATGCAATATTTTGGGATGGTTTTGGGCTTTGTTTATGAGGCTGCACTGGCTGGGTTACCATTTGGAAATTAACTGGTACCACATTGTTTTCCACCGCTACCATCGAGCTGGATGACATCAACGGTCTGCTGCGCTGCACCTACACACAGAGAATGAGATTGTAAGACTTAAATGTTTGTCCTTTTACAAAGACACTGTTTCGTTAAGTGACTTCACAGAGAACAGATTTGCAGCTAAGGTCTCGGACAGGTACGTTTAAACCCAATTTGAGAGGTTTTATTTGCTCTCTTTGCTAGTTAGACCGTCCTCTACCTTATCACCAAGCAACATGATAGAGAAACTGTCCAAATCTTAAAACTTTATTGTAAAGGAGTATTGCTCACTTAGCTGGTGTGTAACAGTGCTTACACAGTCACTCTGAAGTGAAATACAACCTGCAACACCCATTAATTCCAGATATTTTTTAAAGATAAGACTCAATCCTTTAAGATAAGGATACAAAGTACCAAGGGCAAATCATAATATTGATGTGTGTGTGTCGGATTATACACTATGGGTACAGTATAAGTTTGTTGCGGTAATGCGTGTATGTATGTGTACACATATGTGTGTATATGTGTGTTACATAGTATTTGCGAGTGTATGGCACACGAAGGCGTGTCAAGAGTGCCACAAAGTGATCTCTGTCTGGGGTAAGGCTATAAACGCTCACAAAGCCACAGTGTTCCTGATTAGCTTGATGACACACTGGCTCTCATTGTTGTTCCCATTGCCATTACAAGAAAAAAGTGTTTCCTGTTGAGCTGAGAGGACCTCCAGCATATTAAACCGGAATTAACATTACATCTAACAAGAAAATGCATGCCAATTTACTGACACACAAGACCTAATGTATAATGTGAGTTTGTTTTTTCCATAATTATGAGATTTATTCTGAAACTCAGATTCAACTAAACAAGACTGTTACATGTGTGAGCAGCCAACACGAAAGATATATTCAACTATCTTGTGACTGAAGACATTATCATGATGATCATCTTACTGTGTTTGGGCTAGGAATTGCTGCCACCACAATGCCAATGGCTGGCTGAGGTGAAGGAGTGACCGGGCTCTCGGACAGCACGCCGTCATCGTTTTTCTTCACTCCTTCTCCCGGTGAAGGAGAGTGTAGCTTTTGCTCTTGTTGTCTCCTCTGGATCTTTCTTTGGAGCTGCTGTTTTGCATCAATCGATGGGGAAGACAGAGTGGTCACCTGAGGCATGAAGGTGTGAGCCTCAGAAGTGGGGATGAAAGCTGAGACTGACTGTTGCGTGTCTGAGGAAAATATCAACACAATCGATCAAATGAGGGGAGATGACAATTGGTTATGTCTTTTCAACAAGTAAAAATATAACATCTAATTTTTATATTACGACAATTAAAATGACATGTCTGAATTGATTCTATATTTGATGCAACATGAAATCACTTTTTTAAAAACATTCTCACCGGTAATAATTATTACTCAACTCTCACAGATCAGGTTACTCTTTCTGTAGCCACACTTGTGCTCGGGCAATGTTGTTAACTGTTTAACTCTGTCTTTAGTTTCATATTGAATTTCATAATGCACACAAGTGAAATGCAGTGATCAGACGATACAGGCAGAGGGCGCTATGTGCTCTTTTATACTGCAACTCACCTGTGGTTGTTCCTGTCATTATAGTGAGAGCTGCCATTGATTTATTGCTGATGTAGTGGCTGTCAATTAAAAAGCGGGCCAAGTCTTCGACCGCATCAAAGTGTCGTTTTAGAACCTTTTGGGCCCACTCACACACCAGCTCACAGGCTGCAAACTGCACCTCTTCTTTGATGCTCAGCTGGTTGGGAGACTCATGTGCGTCACACTGGAGCTATGAGCACAAATATGTCATTTTAATGCTGCAATAACAGATGCTGGTTGTGATTCATGTAAAGAATGAGAGTTCTTACGCCATCTCCCGTTTGGTGTAAATCCAGACTCGGTAAAGACGGAAGATGAACAAATGGTCGTTTTCTTAGTCCACTGTAGCAGTATGTTCAGCTGGAGTCAAGAAAACATAAAGCAGCAACAATATCTGGTTTAAACTTCTTAAATAAATGTCCCAATCAGCATGTTTTAACTGTTGAATGATGCTTCAAACATTGATCAGTTTATGATTTTGGGGTCAAGACAGCAGTCTTTGCTGAGGTCTCCGTGTTCACCGAAAGCTACTGAGGCAGTGAAGGCTTTATTTCATTTCACATCTATATTTAGAAAGCTTATGAACTGTCACAGCAGATGGTCTGTGACCAGAGACGGGGCAGAACAGCAGAACCCCCATTCCAGTCAAGGATATTTGGATTTTCCCCTCATGCCTAGTCGTCTAGCTTTCATGTTGGGGAAGACGTTTTTCATCATTTTTCCAAAGTCGGCAGCACTCAGAGGGGGGTAGTTGAGATTGTCGCAAAAACTCCTGAAACAGAAAAATCGGGAAAATGTTTTAATATGAGATAGAACATTTTAGATGAATGACAAAGGTGTTATTTAAAACCACTGACTTGAAATCATATAACGATTATTTAAAGTATTTATAATGACAAAGTAGTATTTGAATTAAAAAGAGGACTTTTATTCAATGTAATTGTTCAATAAACAACTGTAAAATTTGGCAGCTATCTTCTGCTGGATTAAGTTAATTGTAGGTTAGTTAATTCGGCAATTAAATGAAGAAGATTGAATTGAAACCGTTGAATCAAGTGTAAATAGCAACTTCATGCTTGAATAGTTGACAGAGGTGAGCTAGGGTGACGTTTAAATGCACAAGACTTAAGAACATTGTGACGTCTTTTCACCTGTTTATCCCAAAGGCGCCAATATATCTGGCTGGGGGCTGAATTTAGTCGTTAGAAAGACAGTTACATAACACCGTCACAGCATTTCAACGACTGTCTCAGACTTTCCATTCTAATATTACCAACACATGCTGCTCTGTGTCTATTTTTAAAGGGCCAGCAAGGATTTTAGGATAAACAAACTTGAACTCAAAAAGGTTGTAAAGTTACACTTTTCCCTATTGACTGAGAGTGAGTGAAAGACATAACTAGTTCATGAAGGTTCTCATTTATACTAGTCATGGTTATCAAAGTCGTTGAAAAGCAAGTCACCTGGACTGTGTAGAGTTTTAGGATGCTGGTTGTTTGCAAGTAAGTAAGTAATTATTATTATAAAGTGCCTTTTTCTCAGACAAGGGTCAGAAAGCGTTTAAACAATCCAAACAATACAGTTAAAATTCATACTTTAAAAAGTCAAGACAACATGAAACAAACACAGCAGCCCCAAGATAATTAAGACAAATCCTGCACAAATAAGAATGTCTTAAGGTGTTTCTTGAAGGAGTCAGTAGATCCAACAAACACAGAGGGAGCGGAAAAACATTACAAAGCTTCGAAGAAACCGCCTGGAAGGATTGCCGTCCTCTGGTGCGGAAGCGTGTTGTTAAATGATCAACATGACAATGAGCTTTTAACCCACAATGAAAATACTGATTAATAAATTGTTCAAATGATAACGGTGATTAGGAATTGAACCTTAACATTAGTGCAGTAAATGTTCATATGTTGAAACAACTACAGTTAGAGTAGAAGTGATACTTACTTGTATTCATCATAAACCTCCTGTTTGGGCAGTGAGGTCTCTGGATATTCCTCCAGATGATTGTGGATCCAGTTGAATGCATAAGTCTGCTGTGTTCTGCTGGACGTCAGGGCACTCTGGTCACTACACACATGGATCCATTTTTTAGTGTTTACAAATGCTTCTTAACACCTAAGTCCCTTCGTCTCTTACCTTTTATCAGTGTTACTGGCAGGACCAGAAGGCAACTTCAGGTAGAGGTAGAGTTTTTCAATGTCTGAAAACTTCTCAACATCTTGCTGTTGAAAATAACAGAAAATAACAAAGCAAAAAAATGTATATGTATATCATGTGGTTGTTTGTAGTTCATATAAGCAACAACAAACATTTAATAAGTGGAAATAACTTTTTCTTTAAATGTCGGAGCTTAATATATCATTATAAACACACCATTTTTTAATTCAACAGAATAGCTAGTTGTTGTTTTTTTACCGTAACCACACCCAGTCTGCTCTGATTTGTCAAGCATCGAGGTTTAATATTAATAATAATAATAAACATATTTATCTAGCGCTTTTTGGTACACACAAAGATGTTTCGGTTTGTCCAAGCACGCCATCAATACCGGGAGTCTCCACCTTCAAGGCACTCGTTGTATAAACAAAGTGGGATGTGATTACAGCTAGCTGGCAGAGGAGTGACTGGGGAGAACTTCATTAAGTAACAACTTTATAACTTCATCATGATGAGCAACATTTGAATAAAGTTATTTGAGTTGGGTTTGCACATTAGTTGCCCTTTAACATCTTACTTGAAGTCTCTGTATAACTGTTGACGCTCATAATCTCTGCTCCTTATCTTTTTATAAACACTGGCATCTTCGTAGGTCAAGATATCAACATACACATTTGTCTACTTTGATTTGAGCTAAGCTTCCAAAGGGTCACATCAAATGACCGGCCATGAGTCACATGGGATTTGAACTTTTAAATATATGTAACAGTACGAAGCCCCTAAAGGTACAAATACAAAAATCAAAGAAAAGATGGTGCGGCTGAAAGTTTGTGGTGTTCACACTGAAGTTTGACTGCTGGCTTGAATGCATTTCAAGACTTTTACGCTCTATTCTATTTCCAAATGCAAAGGTGGTAGGTGGTACTTTAAGAATTCAGTTTTGAACTGCTGGAAAGGAGTACAGATTTGGGTGTGTTACAATAAATATTAAAGTCATGTAGTCTGTTTCGGTGAAAGGGAGACATTTAAGAACTTCAAACATCTGGTCAGATTTCTACTTTCATTTCTTTTCAAAAAAGACACACAACCATTCACAAACACACTCCTACCTACGGACAATTTCCCAAAGTTCCCGATCTTTGAATGTTTTCAGACTATGGGAGGACCCAAGCAGAAGTAAACTGGCAACATTCTTGCTTTAAGGCGATCATGCTCACCACTGTCCCCATATTAAATACATAACATTTACCTATAATATGAAACAAAATAAATCTCATTCTATACTTTTCAATTCTCATTTATCGTTTCAGATGTATTGATGATAGATTGTATGATCTATGATGATGATAGAGTGGATGAATCCATTTCCACAAATCTTTAATAAGAGTTTGGTATATTTATGAATTTATTTTGGCTCCTGAAAGGCTTCGACCTTGAAACTGGACCTGCTCCAGACATGCTCTAATTGTGCAGTGAATTTTTTTTGCTTCTATCATGGAGCAAGTGAGATATTTCTGATTGTGTGGCCAGAACGAGAGTTCACTGAAAACTGTCCTCACATTAGAAGCGTGTTTGCTTCAGCACTTAGCATGTATAGCACAACATTCCCAACCTCAAATTAGCGCTTTTCCTAGTCCGAGTTTCTCGTTACTTGCTTACCACAAAAGCACATCAAAATGGATAATTACAGATTGTAGACACATTCAGTGGTGAAAGAGTAAAGGTAAGCAGGTGTGCTAAAGATAGCGAATCCTCAGTTTCCTAGTAAATTATGTAAAATATTGAAATATCAGTTTCATACAAAGTAAATATTTACTTTTTGAATGGTTTTATCATTGTATAATTTACTGCTTTTTTTGGCAAAGGTTTTGCCATTTAATGAGATTAATTTACATAAATTCATCATGAGTTGGTGATTTTTTTTTTATATATTCAAATCAAATACATATTTTATTTGTCCTCTTCTGTGTCTAATGTATGTCTTCTCTGTCGAGGAGTTAAAACAAACTGGATAAGCAGTTATAAACACAAACACTAGCACAAAAATTATCTAATTTGTCAACTGCAGCAATACTCACCAGAATGGTTTCCACCTTTGATTGAACAGATTTGCTGAAAGAAAAGAAGATAAAGAAGTTGTGGAAACATGAGTACAAGTTTCTCATTTATTTATAAAGCAGAGGAATGTTTGGTATGAGACGACCCTCCCTCAACATCTCTCAGGTCATGTATCCCTGCACCATGAACGCATGCAGCCAGACATAAAAAGAAACACACACTTCTGTACATTACAAGAGCGACCCTTAAACTACAGCAATCTTTATAAACTATGCTTTTGGAGGTATCAAAGAAGAATATATTAATATATTTATATTTATACTTTTTTTTTTTACTTCAACAAACATGAAGCCAACATTATTAAAGCTAATCAAGTTTGTGATCATTTAACCAATATTTAAATTTCTTAAATTGACCATTACTTTAAATCATAAAAGCATAACAATGTCCGCCCACTTCCAAAGTTATTGTCCCTCTGATAACTTAAGTGTCTACAAGAGTAGATCCTGTGTGTGTTGTGTGAGCAGTTCGCTGCCCGTGAGCTGCCTTTCTCTTTCACTGCAACCCGTCTCAGTTCATGTTGGCAGTAAATGTACATTTACAGCAAAACAACTAATCTAAATAAATTCACATCACTATATTTTGTATCCTCAATCCATCAAATGATAAATAAATCTAACTTTCTTATTCTTCCTGATCAGGTGAACGGAGCCTCGGGCCAGTTACAAGACCCAGTACTGATCCCAAGCAGCGCTGACACTTGAATAACTGTTCCAGATTTAATCCCTAATCTTCACACAGGTCAGACTGTTGATGACTGTGGGACAGAGGGGAGGTTACATTTTAAGACGAGACAGGTCAGAGTGGAGCTCTAAGCCTCCACCAGGCCCCTTCACTTTAATTCACTGTTACCAGGAGGAGCAAGGAAGCAGGGCTTCATCCGACTGTTTGCAACATTAATCCCACATTACACCAGGTAGCTGTTTAAATTAGCCGCCAGATTAGAAAGTAAATACTAAGTATTTTGTTTTCCCTGGTTTTCCCTTATACAACGCAAATAATTATTAAGGGAGTACAATTGGATCAGAAAACTTTAACTTAATTAAACGAAGAAACATAACCTGATTTATGTGAATAGCTGTTGCCCATCTGTAAACCTTGCAGCCATCTAATGTCATTTGCTCATCGTATGACTGTGTTTACCAGAACTGCTGTTACCGTAACAACCAACAAGAGTTATATAGGTGCGACTTTGACAAAAATAAGACACTGCTGATGCAATATTTTTCCTGGCCAGCTCTGGAATCAACCATCAAAAGTGAACGTTCACATCTCTTAATAACTGAAATGAACTACTTTAATTGTGTTCTTGGCTTAATATGAGTCTCCAATTTAAATATTCCAACATTAAACCCTTTCTAACTGATCCCACATCTGCAGCTTCTAATATGTGGGAGTTCTTCAGAAGCACTGTCCCTGAACCTAGTGATCCAGATTACGTCCATGTTACTCTTGTACGGGTAAGGTCAACAAAAGGTCACTCTTCCATTTCTCTCAATACAGACACCATCTCAAACGACCTCTTGACATTTGAAAGGTCAGAAAAATCTGTTACTGCTTGTGGTCAAACACAACAAAATACAAAAACAATAACTGATAAGATGGATACTTTTAGAGTGTGTTAAGGCTAAGATAAATGTTTTGAGTATTTGACTAAAGAAGAAGTTAACAAATCTCACAATGTTACTATGATTGATGGCCATACCATTGATAACCGCGATGGGTTACAATGTCGAGGATGTTTTGTAAATAAACAGAATGTATAACAATTGATAATATATCCGAAATGTTGTTTTTAACATTTCATTAATAGGTAGTGACAGAGTTTAAAATGATGCAGAAGTCATTCTTCCCAATATGACAGATAATCCCTTTGTGTAATTATTTCTTTTTTTATAAACAACTCTACAATTAAATTCAAAAGTAACTAAAAGCTCCTATATATAGTGGTGAATGTTTTATTAAACCAGTCATCCATCCATTTATTTTAAATTTTGTATGATCCTAACCAATGAATACAGAAGAAGCTAACCATTGAATATTATAGAGGTACTGTTCAAATAAGTTTCTCGATTATATTTAATGTTACAATGCAAGTTAATCTTTTGAATCACTGCTATATTTAGTCCATAAAATATAATGTTGACTGGAAATCGGATATTTCTATTTAAAACTGTATCATATTTAAGTAAATCGAGTCTTTTGGGTTGTTTTTTTAAGCCAGTCTTAAAATCAAATCAAAGATACTTTGAATATTCGAGGAGTTTCACATGAATCTCAATTCATTATTGATGTTAAATGGAGATGTTTTTTCTTTACATCTCTATTCTTCCTGTGTATCTGAACCGTAAAAAGTTTTCAGTTTCTTTGAAAAGTCCCATCAAGTGAACCCAGCGGATCCTCACCAGATGGAGTTCTTGATCCTGAGCTGCAGAGCCCCGGCCTCAGCGCCCTGCAGCCCGGGGAGGAGCAGGCCTGGCAGGCTGCCCGTCCCGCGCTCGGTCTGCAGCTGCTGGGGGTCCTCCTGGTCCATCGCTGGGGCTCTCTGGACACCTCAAACCCGGGCAGGACTAAACCAGTCTCCCTGGTCGGACTAGACAGCGTGGAGAGGCGGTCGGTGCGATGCTAGCAGGACGTCGGTGCGCCCTGTTGTTGTTGTCGTGTCCAGCCGGTCCTCCCCCGACATCTCTCGCGTCAGGTGGCCACACTTGAGAGTCAACGCGCGGAACAACTACACTTAGCGACGCGCTCCAACATGAAAAGTTGCGTTTCCAGGTACAAAAGTGATGGAAGGCAGCATCCAGTGGAGTAGAAACAGTCGCGCGCTCGCTTTAGAGTCTCAGTCTCACAGTATGGGATTTCCCTGCATGTGCATGGTGTAGTAGCTGCTGGGAGCACGCATGCGCACTACTGCTTCTGAATGAATAAACAACCCGCAAGTGTCTGAACGTGATCTCCAGTCGGTTTACCACCAGGTTAATAATAATAATAATAATTCTTATTATTAGTAATAGAAAGAAAATATAAAACATTGAAATTTCATATACTGTACTGAGCTTTAATCTAATATAGTTTATATTCATTGAAGACTGTTAATCTGCTATTATTATACTTGTAATTTAACCAAAAAGGTGATATAAAGTAGACGTAAATACCATTGAGAAAACTTAAAATACATTTTATTGCATTTATGTTGTTGATGGTAAACTCAATAAAATGTAAACAGTCTTAAGTCTAACAACTGTTTTTATTAAATCTAAATGGCAGTGAGAGTTTAAAGGTTCAGTGGCAACAAGGATGGATTCTGTTAACGTCTGAAAATGTAATTTTAAACAACGCTCAGTCACTTGAGTCAGAGCTGCTGACAATATTCATGTGTTTATATAAGACATAATGTTGTATTATCAGTTTAATGTAGTCATTTCATGTTCTAGGTTTGGTAGTCCTCCTCTTCCCTTTCCTCATAAACATCCTCTTTAGGTTTCTCGTAGTGTTTTCTGAATTCTTCATCAAAGTGTTGCAGGTCATCATCCCGAAGTAAACCCTGAGAAAAACATTATTTTTGTATTTGTGTGAACAGAAACTCTTCAGTAAATCATTCATCTTCAAATCCAAACCTTTGGGAGGTATCCAAAGAGTTTCTTGGCGTGACGTTGAAGAAGTTTTTGTCTCTCCTCTTCAATTATTTGTCTGCACATTGCATCCTTCGCTTCTTCCTTTCTTCTTTCTTGAGTTAGCAGTAGCTGCAATAACAAAGTTTAAATCAGTAGATTGTGAAGATCTGTTCTAACGAGTCAATGTTCGTCTTAGTAAAAGACTTCATCTTCACAATGGAAAAAACAGATAGACAGAAAAGTACAAACCAATTCCAACTGATGTCGCTTCTTTCTATCCTCCATCAGTTTCTCCACCTGACGATTGTGCTCCAGTTGTTTCATTCGTCGCTTTTGTGCATTCATCTGCTCCAGACGATCATCTTCCGCAAACTTTGCCAGCAGCATTTTCCTAAATGCCTCCTCTTCCTCTTTCTCCAGTTGCCTTTTCTGCTCTTTAAATGCAATCTGCTCCTGGCAGGTTTTCTGCAGGGACATTCGTAGTTTAATGGTCCTCTCCATCTCCTCCTGTAGAACAAGAACAGACAAAAGTGAAGAACATGTGCCAACTGAACTCAAAGAATGATAATTTCTCACGAGATCTTTGCGCCTCCTGGCCTCCTCTTGTTCCTCAAAGACAAGTTCCTGGCGGATTCTCTCCATCTCTTCAGCCTGCTTCTTCTCCTTCTCCATTTTTTCAGAGAGAAGTTTGTGAAGAACATCCTTTGCTTCTTCCATCTCTCTGAGCTTAGCATATCTCTTCCCTTCCATCTCTTCCTGATAGTCGGCAAACTCAATGATGCGCTTATTTTCAGCATCTAACTTCTCTTTTTCCTTGCGCTTCCAGTCTTCCTGCTGCTGCTTGAACTCTTCGATATACTGTTGTGTAGCCTTGACCTTCTGTAACCTCTCCAATCTCTCCCTGAGAAGAAGAAAGTCAAACCATTTATGTTCCTTATTGATTTAACTTACATTTGTCAATGTTGTTTTCAAGAGGAAAGCCTACCTTTCATCCCTCTCGTAGATCTTTCTGATGATCTCATCCACCAACAGCTTCTCCCTAAGGAACTCTTCATGGATCTCCAACTTCTTGTGCTTCCTCTCCACGATTTGCTTCTCCAGGAATCTCTGATACTGCAGCTGTTCCTCTTGGCGTTGCTGAGCCACCCTCTGCTTCTCCACATCAGCCCTTTCAAGTATATCTTTCCTCATACTGTTGAAGTCTGCCTCTTGAACCTGAGAGCAGTCAGTTGACACTAGAACCGTGCTAGAACGTGGTCGAGGTGCTTGTCGGTGGTTTTATGATGGATAACTCACCGACTGCACTTGTTTGATTGCGTTCTGCTCAAGAATCTGGTCGGCTCTCCCTTTATTCACATATGCCAGTTTCAGTTTGGACTGAAGCTCTCGAATCTCTAAGCTACAAATTGAAAAAACATCTTCATTATTAGTTAGATGCAGAATTGTGGCAGTGTGTGCATATCAACCTGTTTTCCTTGATGTGCTGTCTGATTTTATGCTCTTTTAGCTTCTGACATTCAGTGTCTTCTAGTTCTTTGGCCAGTCTGTCTTCCAGCTCCAGTTGCTTCCTTCTTCCCTCTCTTTTCTCCTCGGCCTGGAAACATCAAACATCCAAAATGAATACAATGAAGTAAACAGTCAATAAAATGATTAATGTGGTAAAACTGGTGAAAACAGTGAAAACCGTAAAAAAAAGAAATCAAAGAGTAGACCAACATCAAGTACATGATTTAAACCTATACTTATTTTACCTCAAATCGTATCTATTATAACTTTCTACAATACGATCATTTTTAGCATTTCAAATATCATTCAGCTTCGTATCACCAATTGTTTATCCATTTTTCTCTTTTGTTACAAAATAGACGAGCAGACGCTAGTCTCTTTGGTAAAGGCAAAAAGATCAGTCAACAAAATACACATATAAAAATAATGTAAACTAAATAAATCGCATTTAAGTGTAGTATCAAAAGCAACAACCTCTCTTTTAAAAGGGAAACTGAACATAACATTCAAGAACAATTTAAATCTAAGTGTAAGTTTTTAGTTAATATTGTTATTACAATGTAAAAGGATATTAATAAATTAGTACGTACATTTTATTAATGTAAATATATTAATGTAAAAGTAAATTATTATAAACTCCAATACAACAAGAAAGATAACAACATGACAAAATGTCAAAATAATGAATAAAAGGAATAATTTGAATAATCTTTTGTATGAGATATAAAGTAAAATGGATTAAATATAGAGGGGGAAATAATAAGATAAGGTTGAGAAAGAAATGAACGGACACACATTTATGCTTCATTCAGAAAACGATGAGTTGAAAGAACAACACAAAGCCAGACATGAAATGCACAATTCTAATGATATACATTTTTTCTAGATCAAATGATGGGAAAGCAGGTCAAAACAATAATTAGTATTTTACAGGGCTGATAAAATATAAATATAATATATAATATAAATGCTTACTTGTAGTCGGGCGCCTTCTTTGAGTCTCTCTTTGATCTGTTCCCGGTGCTGCCTCACATATCTCCTCTTTTCGAAACAATCATTCTCTAACAGACTGGCCTGCAGCCGCACGTCTTTATCCACCTCCTGAACATATTCCACCATCACCTGGTCCTGCTCCCGCCGCCTGTTCTGCAGCTCCAGCTCCTGATTGAAGTTCCGATTCTGTCGTGGTGATACACAAAATGATCATCGCAATTACAGGAAAGATCTTTAATATGGCTTTATCTATAAGCCCAAATAGACTCAACACAAGCAGTTTGTGTTCATTCAGCTTGATTTGACCTTTGGTATAAGATCAATCCGTAGATCAGATGAGTTCATTTTGTAGTGTATTAAACCTGTACTGTAGTTAACTTCAGTACCCAAAAGTATAGTGTAGTAAAAAAATAAAATAAAATAACGTATTGTAGATGAATGTAAATAATATTTGGGGTATCTTGAATAACCCACCAAGTTCATATTTGCCGAAGAGGTCTTGATTCCCTCTCACTGTTGGATGTTGAAATAAACCCATTGAATCTTGAATCATATATGAGCTTAACTCATTCTTTGCCTCACACTTATAATTTTCTTCACAACCTTTGATTCTTCTTAGCCGCCTTTGATCGTCTGTAAAGCAAAACAAAGGCTGATCCGACAGAGACAAGGAGCCAATAAAGAGGATCTGAACTAAAACAATTCATAACATGAAAAGATATGGAGCGGGTTAGTGGAGTTACTTAATCTTTGCTGAGTATATGTCTAGAAAATACAGTTTTCCCAATTCTGTTAAGGTTATCAGATTGAAGACAAATGAAAACAACAAACCCGAGGAAACGTGCTTTAAAGTCAGACACATTAGAAGCTTTTTTTTTAGATAAATAAAAACAATAATAAACAGAAAATTCATTCATTTCTTCTTACCTTGATGTGTCAAGTTTGTCTCTATTTTCAAAAAGTCACATTTCATTCTTGTTCCATTCAAATACTTTTATATAATATACAGCAGCAGAAGTATTGTAAGTATTTACAATGCAAAATAAACAAAATGATAGGTAGAGGTTTGAAAGTTGTTACACATATCCTATTAGATGTTGTATTACTTTAAAGGTCTGAAACTGGAACATGTTTCAATCTGAACGTCTTTACTAAGACGTAATCGGGATAATGACAATTTAATTTGCCAAAAAATATGAGATTACATACAGTATGTTGCTGTTTAAAAAATGGTCAATTGGATAGGTTTCGAAATTTGTCTTACGACGGCCACCATGCTTACGCGCCATTCTCCGGTTGCTAGGCAATATTGTAAACAACTCTGTCACGATGGCTGCCAGGTTCGATAGAAAAATCATTCCCCCGGTCTCACAGGTTGGTTTTATGTTTTAAACGTAAACTATAAGTGAACATGTGTGCTGTTTTTTGTTAATTCGTTCGGTGCTGTTTTAAAAATGCGGCTGTGTAAGCTTTAAATAAACAGAATACGCTAATGCTACATAGCTTTTGGCATTTCAGTTAGCGTATTTCCGTTTTTTTATATACCTTATTGATCAATAAGTTTAATAAAAGTTATGACAGTATTTACCAACCGATCTAAGTGACCCATTCATACTTTGAATTTCTTCCATTATTAATGGCCGTAAATAATACATGATTTTTCTTTTAGCGAATATTACAAATTAAAATGTTCAGCATGATCATTGTAAAATGTCTTTTTTAATACCTTCAAAAAATCGTATTTGGATTTTTGACTCATTTATGATAAATTGAATTTGAATGCATCTTCACACATATCTATTTCTATGTCTGTTTTAGAAACGTGTGTCCCGGAGCAGTGAAACTCTCAAAGGAGCTGAAAAACAGAAATCATCATCAATGTCAAAAGACACCATCATTGAGCTTTTGGCAAAGGAAGAAGAATACAAGTAGGACTTTGTAGATATGCTATGACAGAAGTCTGCTGTTTAACACTATACTGGAATTATGAGCTGTATTTTAGGATTGTATACTAATGTAATACATTTGGTCCCTATTGGATAACATATATATATATATATATATATATATACCAATGACGTGTGAAAATGTATTGACTGTACATTAACCTTATATGGAACACGGTTTTATTTTTGCAATAGGATGAGAAATGCTGCAATTGAAGCTAAAGCAGCAGGTTTAGTTTCTCAGGCAGACCAACTCTTGGTGAGTTTGTTTAATTTGTTTGTCTTGTTCATCTCATCTTGTAATGGTCATTGCAACTCCTTCAGGGCGAAGTGTTGTCGAATTCATCATCAAACTTTTTGGACTCTAAAGGTGAAAAAGCTTCCAGGTAAAATGAAAGACATGTGTTTATTATTGTAAAGTGTCTGTTCCCAGTTCAACAACAATGTTAATATTCCATCACAGGACCACTAATAGCCAGGAAAACACTACACAGGACGAATTTTTCGAGGTACCACGAGATTGTGAAATATGACTTAATTAAAAGAACTTCATTTGTTGCATGTGATCAATTATTGTTTTAGGTTGCCTGCAGAATTCAACATCCTCCGTCACCAAACAGACATTCACAGAAGGGACCAAAGCAGAATGCATCTCTGTGAGTTTAACATCAGGATCAAATCAAATCAAGATTTAGAGAAAACAAATCTGCAGTGGTTGAAAAAGTTTTTTTTTTTTAAGATCCCAAAAATCAGGGAAGACAAGTGACAAGTCAAAGGAGAAGTCTACAGAAACATTCTTATCGAAGGCTATTCAGAGCATTGAGGAGAAGATGACTGATGATTGTGGGACAGAAGAGAACTGTGCAGGCGATGCTGTAGACGTAGATGAGGAAGATGAAGGTAAAAGGACATTTTAAGAAAACAGACACAATGGATGCTATAATGCAGCATAGCACTACAGTCCCTATGTGTCTGTGCCAATAGTTTTGATTCAGTTCACAGTGCTATGATGCGTTTCCAGTTCTTTGTAACTACTTGAGTCATGGCTGAATTTAAGCGCAGAAATAACCATGTGGACCACACAACAGATGAAGATCAAACCAATCATGAACAGATTGATTGCTTATCCAACAATCATCAGGTTAAGTGGAAATTGTGTTTGGTATTATTAATGACTAATCCATTCCTTTTAGTTATAGGCAAAAATGTAAAATGTTTAAATCTAGAAAAATGTACACAAATGTACTGATAAGTAAAATAAGGGGTTTTCTTAATGGCAGTAGACGTTGGTTTTTAACTAAGTATATCTCATAACATGTACTAATCTGTTTGACAGTAATTTCAGTCGCACTCACACGTGTTGCTAAAGCGCGTCTTCGGATCATGCAAGAAGAACTGGATCAACTGTCAAGTGAATATTACAAAAAGGTGGGATACAAAAAAAATGTGGTCAGCAGAGGGAGCCAGAGTTTCAAAAACACTGGCAAATGTGTTCTGTTGCAGGATGATGAAACTATAAAACTCAGTGAAAAGCTGAAACATCTTGAAGACGATCGAGTTCGACATGAGAAGACGATCACCAGCCTGAAGGCACAAATAGACAAACACAAAGCTTTGGGAGAAGACTCTGGCAAAAAGTGCATCAGTCTTCAAACGGAGCTCTCTAGTGTACGAAAGGTGTGTGAAGAATACAACTTTGAGTTACTTTGATTAATGACTTGTGAAGTTTAAACTGATACCCTCAACCATAATGTCTGGTGTGTACAAACAGGTGACACGTTTCCTTTGTTGTTTTCACAGGAGCTGGAGAATCAGAAACGCTCACACAAACAAGTTGTTGCTGCTCAAAGCACAGCCGAGGTTCGACTGACAAGAGCTCTGGAGGAAGTGGAAAAACTGAAAACTCAACTTGCTACTTCAAAACAGTCAAACAAGGTCCAGAGGTTTCATTTTTTTCTATGACAGTATGACCAGTACTTTGCGGAACAGTTATTTTATTGTTCTGTAATATTAAGTTTTATTAAATGTTAAGGAGGATGTTTAAACTAGAAAAAAAAACTAAACATAGTCACAGAACTTTCCTAAATGTCAGATCAGACTGAGCGATAGACTTTTCTTCAGTCTTAATGTAATGCAGTATAGCTTTGTATTCTTTTGCTGAGGTCTCTTAAAGCGTAGCAACTGGTTTGGTGTTGTGATGAGCTGATATGAAAGTCAATGAAAATAAAAGTCAGACGAGAACATAATGCTGTCATCTAATCCAACAGGACTTGATCAAAGAGGAAAACTCAAAAAGGGAAAGTCTGCTGGCTGAAAACAACATGCTACAAAAGCAGAAGTCAGAGCTGATAATGGGCTTCAAGAAGCAACTGAAACTGATCGACATTCTCAAGAAACAAAAGGTTTGTGTTTTACCGTCTCGTGATAGTTTGGCCTGAACCTCACACGACTTTCTTTCTCTGTGTAGATGCATTTTGAAGCGGCTAAGCTTTTATCGTTCTCTGAGGAAGAGTTTGTGAAGGCTCTGGACTGGGCGAGTGGTGAATAATGGCTTCAGCATTTCTGACTTGACATTGTACACAATATGATTATGAATAAACACTTTCATCCAAAACAAACATTAAAACTCATCAGTCTGTCGTTTCTCAAAATGTTTCCGAAAGTCCTCATCGAAGTGAGCCAGGTCATCTTCGCGCAACAAACCCTGAAACAGATGAGACAATGATGGAGTGGTGAGATCCGTAAGATGGACAGTGTGACTCACCTTCGGTAGGTATCCAAACAGTTTTGTGGCGTTGCGCTTCAGCAGCTTCTGTCTCTCCTCTTCGATGATCCGTCTGCGCATGGCCTCCCTCTCCTCCTCCAGCAGCCGTTCTGAGGCCTGCCGTTCCTGCAGCAGAGCAAAACCTCAGAGCTGCAAACCCGCTGTAGTCCTCATAGATCTAGACAAGGTGACGGTTCTTACCACTTCAGCTTCTCGTAGTCGTCGCCTGGCTTCTAATAGATGCTCAACTTGTCGCTTGTGCTCGAGTTGCTTCATTCGTCGCCTCTGTGCGTTCATCTGCTCTATTCGATCATCCTCGGCAAACTTCTCCATCATCATCACCCTGAAAGCCTCCTCTTCCTCCTTCTGTGCCTGACGCTGCATCTCTTTAAAAGCCAATTGCTCCTGGCAGGTCTGCTGCAGCATCAGCCGTTGTCTGATCTTGTGCTCCATCTCCTCCTGTGACAGCACAGAGCGGAACCAGCTTTATTGGAAGAAAAGTTACTCAAAATCTTGGGTCCTACCCTTTCTTTGCGCCTGTTTTCCTCCTCTTGCTCCTCAAAGTAAAGTTCTTGTCGGATTCTCTCCATCTCTTCGCGCTGCTGTGTCTCTTTTGCCATCTTCTCTGAGAGCACTTTATAGAGCTCCTGCTTTGCTTCATCTCTCTCTTTCTGCGTCGTCATTCTCTTTTCCTCCATTTGCTGCTGATGGTTAGAGAACTCTCTGATGCGCCTGTTCTCGTCCTCTGTCTTCTCTTGCTCCATGAGCTTCCACTCCGCCTGCTGCTTCTTGAACTCCTCGATGTATTCCTGAGTCGCTCTCACCTTCTCCAGCTTCAGCAATCTCTCCCTGTCGGATGATTCAATCAATCAGTGTGTCGAGAGGCAAGACGTAATTTCCTACCTTTGATCTTCCTCGTATATCTTCCTGACTATCTCGTCCACCATCAGCTTCTCCTTGAGGAACTCCTCGTAGGCTTCCAGTCGCCTGTACTCTCTTTCCATCAGCTGCTGCACCAGCTCTCTCTGGTACTGCAGCAGCTCCTCGTGACGTTGCTGCTCCTGCTTCTGCTCCTCCTGCTCGGCTCGTTCCAGCTCCATCTTAAACTTACTGGCCAAGTCGGCTTCCTCACGCTGCCAGTGACAAAGACATGTTAACAAGAAGATGAATCATTTTCATTTTGTTCCCCTCTTCATATTTCACGTCTTAATAAAACAATGGAGAGAGACATTCTAATAAACATGGCGGTGTCTTTAATATGAAAAAATAGGGTTTTACTATATATAAATCCATTTATCTACAGGGATCGTACGTATGCTCACTAACCCTTCAATGCACAGTGTCCCCTACAGTGAAACTGTCCAAAATTTTTTTTGGGGAGATGAGGTTAAAAACAGCTAGAATATATATTGGGTTTCTACCAACCTCACCAGGCCATGCCCTGATCGGTTTCAGTCCATGTATTGTTCCACACCCTCCCTGTTGTTCTCCGCTCCTGATCTAAGCAGGATACCTCTTGGACAGCTAGTACATCTTCTCATTCCTTCTCATCTCCATGACCATTGATGATAGTGTTGCAGAAAGCTGTACTAATGGTTGTATGTAGAAGTCAAGAGTGACAACACTGATGAATTAATTTTCTTATATTGACATTTCCTATCAGCAGTGGTCTCAGAATCCGAATTCTTTGTATTTTGCTATTATCAGTGCAGGGTACCACTAATTAGGACTTTAACATTAAACATGAAATACAATCTTAAACATGAATAAAAATACAGTTGAACTATTTACACATTGTAAATAACATGTAAATATAATTAAGAGATGTAGAGGGTGTTGTTATAAGTTTGTGGTCAAGGTCTGTATCTGTCAAAAGTAACCTTTGCTCTTTGATTTGATCTTCATGGATGGTGCCGACCACTGCAGGTAAGGGTGCACATCTACACAACATTTGGTTATCGTTGGTTGCAAAATGGTTTTCTAACTTCTAACTAAAGAATTATCCTAGTACAATTTGATCTGATACAAAAAAACAAATCATTATTTGTAGTTTTGTCCCGTTTTATTTTTAGATCATTTATAATAATTATTTAGTTTGATTAATTTGCAAAATAATGACATAAATTAAATGACCAGATAAACAATAAATACAAAGATTTTTAAGAATAAAATATAATGTTATTTTTTGCAAGTACACTATACATTTTGGGAAAAAAATAAAATCTTTCTCTTTTCTACTAACTATAGCAAACATACAGCAGTCTTAAGACTTAAGCCTTCGGGAAGGTAAATTGGGAGCATAACAGATTTAAAGTCCAAGAATTTAGTTTGGTCATATTGACTGGATTGAGCAGCACATGTGGACACTACAGAGAATAATGTAAATAAGAAATCAAACTCACCATTCTCTCCACCTTGCTCGCTCTCTGCTCAGCCACCTGCGCTGCTCTCTCCTTGTTGACAAACGCCAGCCTCAGCTTCGCCTCCAGCTCTCGGAGCTCTGAGCTGATAAAACACGAGGTTACATGGAACTATGGATCAGAACATCTCATTTACCTGTTTTCTTTAATATATTGTCTCATCTTTTCCTCCCTTTCCTTCGCAGAGGTGACGCGGGCCAGTTCTCTCGCCAGAGCCTCTTCTTGCTCCAGTAGTTTTTCCTTCTCGACCCTTCTCTCTTCTGCCTGCAAACATCAGTATATAATAATAATAATAATAACAATAATCTCTATTTATAGATAAAACATCTCTGAAGCACTGACCTGCAGCAGCTCGCTCTCCGTGCGTCTCTCCCTCAGCAGCTCCTTCTGCTCCCTCACGCACCTCCTCCTCTCGAAGCTCTGCTCCTCTCTGAGGCCCGCCTGTCCTCTCCTCTCCTGATCCAGACTCTGGACCAGATCCAGCCTCTGCTGCTCTTGTTCCCTGCGCTGGGTCTGGATCTTCTGGTACCGACTCTGCTGCAGAGACACACGTTGAGCTGCTTTATTTCACTTCTGAACGTGACGCGCTTCACCATGTTGGCGTCGCTTCCTGTCGTCGACCGTTAAAAGCGTTAAAAGCTGAGGAAAAAAGTACAACCAATAAGCGACAATAAAAAGACAAACGTGTTCGTAGATCGCTAACTAGTTTAATCAAACTTGTTTGTCACTCGCGACTCCTGAGTTTGGTTGCCTTGGAAACAGCGCGTGTCCTCACGTTCACTGGGCAGTGTCGACGATGACGTCATGCGTTCGCAATAACGAATCGACTAAAAGCGAAAATGATTATTACTTTTATTTAGTTTCACAGTGGTTCCCTCTCAACTATATTCAGTTCCACAGTTGATTTAAGAAATTTAAGAACGTATTTCATTTCTTCCTATTCCTCCCCACTGTCTCCCCGACAGGTACGTTCAAAGTGATGCTTCAGAATAGACATTTTAGTAACTAAGCAAACACAGCCTTCTTTCCTTTAAAAGACTTTATTTGAAATCCTTTACGATAGTTTGAGTGAGAGATTCCTATGGTCTATTTTAAATAAAATGGAGCTTTACACACTCCTACAGTTGTACATGTTTAGCATACAATGATGAAGGGTGTTTGATCAACGGAAGCTTTCCCTTTGTACATGATGAAGAACACAACATTAGAAGAAAAAAAAAAGTTCAATGTATAAAACTTCCAGAAGCACTTCGAGGGCAATCTTACAATGTTTTTTTTTGCAAGTTTAGAACAAGAAAGGTATTTTTTTCTTTGGGATTTATAGATCTTACAGTATATACTTAAATAAAACCTGTTTGCTATTCCTGTTTATCTCCTCACTTAAAGAATGAGCAGGTGATTCAAAACAGCGAATTAAAACCTAGTTAGTTACATAAAAACTATTACGGCAGCTTTCTTAGCAGCTCTATAGTGACTGAGTCACTAGATCAGTGACTATGAGCCGCATTTGCTTTCCAACCTGACGCTAAATTAAGAGTGACAGATGACAAGATTCTTTTTTTTGGCTCAACATTTGGGAATTGTTCTTCTTACTGGAAGTTTACTTACTTACTGAGGTTTGTTGAACAACAATCAAGAATTTGTTCGGTCTGGCTTGTGCAAATTCCACCAGCTCTGTAGCATAAAAAAACCTATACATCCAACATCCATGTACACCCTGATATCTAAAACGATGCACACGTGATCAAGCTTGAGTAACAGAGGACCTCCACAACAGTCTGAGAACCTAAATGTGACAAGTCTGGTAGTGTATTCAGATTACACTGAAACGGCTACATAAGGGACTATTATTATTTCAATGGCGTAATCTCACATTCTGTGCAACATTTTTTTCCACTAGAGTTGCTACTGACAGGCAAGCTGGTTTGTCGGTCAAGTTCTGGATCAGCAGCTCTCAAAACAGTGAGCTCAACGTTTTAAATGTCCGGCTGCTGCTGTTCCTGCTCTTCTTGGACAGCTGATGAAACGGAGGACCTATCAGTGACCTCGGAGTCCCCTGTAGGCTTCTTCTCCACATCTGGGTCGTCATCAAGAGAGGCAGGAGACTCCTTTCCCTCAGATGCACCATGTTCCTGCTCTTGTTGTGACGAAGGACAGTCGTCAATAGTGTCATGCGGACTACTTTCAGATGGTTCACGGTCCATTTCGTTTGGCGTCAGATGGTTGGTGGTGTCTGGCTCACTGTGCAAAGACTTGACAGGATGTTGTCCGTTGAGATTTCGTCTAAAAAAAACAAAGATGATGTATCTTTCATGAGTGGCTTATAATCCTGGATAGTTCTGAAGATGACCTCAGTATGCAGGTGATGAACAAAACTTCAATGACAGGATTCATACTCACCCTTGATCTTTCTCATGGACATCTGTTGGGTTGGAGACAAGAAAGAACCTCTTTATGAAGAGCGTAACACACAGGCACCAGTTTTCAGCCAGATGAACCCACCTTTGTCAAGAATGGCCCTGCACTCATGATTTGGTCTGTCCGTCAAGTGTTTAGTCATCAAGTCTCCTCCTGATGCGTCCAAAATGAGGTCACAGTTGGTACATATCAGAGTTAATCTATAAAACAAAATTTTAGAGAGATGTCAATGTCCACAGTTGCATCTTCCTCATACATGTCCTTTTAATGACATACTTTACTGCAGACGGTTTCTTTGGATTCATTTTGGAAATTCGGTTTTTGCTTATGGTGCTGTGAAATCTAGCCAGAGAGCAAACACATTAGGCGGGAGACAAAAACACAAATACGAGTACAAGCAGGAACTCTTCTCACCGAATCATGTGATTTCCATAGGAAACTTTGCAACTTGTGCGATATTTGCACGCCCCGCAGATGGAGTTCATGGGGAAGTGCGAGAAGAAATCATCCACCTTGGAGTTGCACTCGATGCAGGTGAAGCATCCTTCCGTACCACTGCACATGATCTACACGTCAGTAGAGTGATCCTGCACATTTCGATTTCGGTGTGACGACGAAGTACCTCAGACTAGTGAGTGCTGTGTTGAACTTGGAAACACCAGTTTGCCTCTTATTCTGAGCAGGCTTGACTTTCCCGACTGCAGACATGTTGGACTTGGTTTTGGCCGCCATGACTTGAGCGCCGTCCTGACCAGAGAACAGCACATCTGGTCTGACAACGATACCAGTCCCAGCATGATGGTTCTGCAAGTTTGGAGACCTTCCAGTGAGGGACGCACGGATGGTGACCTGGCGGAGCCAAATAAGCAAATGAGACCAAAAAAAAAATCTAACAAAGATATAACAAACCTTCGTTCCTGGAGCGAGACCCTCCAAAGCTTTGGGTTTTCTGAAAGTCTTGTGTCCATGAGTCCTGTGATCGACTTTCTCCTTGTAAGAGAGGAAGTTCAGGCGGCATTTGCCACAGCGGTGAATCCCTTTTTTCTGTAACAGAAACACATTCACGGTAAAATCTTGCTGTTGCCATCCTCTAATCAGTAGTAATGGTTATCTTAGGTTCTATTCAATGACGGTACAACACTGTTGTTTAAAAAAAAATGCTGGTAAAATAATAAATAATAACTCATTTGAGCCTGGATCTAATGGTGGCCAAACGGTGCCTGAAAATGTGCTTCAAAAATCATGTAAACTTGATTAATTGATGAAAGTTTGAAGCTATTGTTTGAAATCAAATCTGTGTTGCACTAGAACTTCTCTAAGCACACACCTGATGCTTCATGAAGTGTTGCATGTATCTGTGACCGCTTCTGAGGACTTTGAGGCAGAAGGGACAGAGCAGATCTCTGGTGCTGTCATGGACCGTTCGGAAATGTTGCTCCATCACAGAGAAGAAAGACGATCTAAAAGCGCACACCTGCCAGAAGACATAAATGAATACATGATCGGTGGAAACTGACAATCTCCTCTGCAGACCTGGCAGATGTATGGCATCTCTCCAGGTTTGTGGATGTTCTTCATGTGCTCCAGCAGGACTTGCTCTGACTCAAAGGCCAGCTCGCAGATTTTGCAGTTGGCTGCCGAGAAACAACAAAAGTCACTTGAACGTCCTCTCACTGAACAGCGTCAGCATGTTACACACTTGAAGACTCGATGGGGCTGTGAGCGCTCTCTATGTGGCACTGCAGCTGGAACGGTGTCATGTATTGTCGGTAACAATGCTGGCAGGTGGTGTGACTGTCCCAACTCTCACTGTTCTGCTTCTCCAACTCCAAGTGATGCTTCATATGGTTCATGAACCTGCATAGATAGTAGACAGAGTCCTGGATGAAAACAATTTATTTTCAACGTTTATCCACATCTTAATAGAAATGACGTGTTTCAGCTGTCATTGTAATCTTCGGTTCAAATAAATCTCTCGCATCAACACGGCCATAGTATCACACAGCCGTTACACAATTTGTTGCTAATTATCCACTGCTTTAATTGGGCATGAAGACAGCTTCTCCACATACGTGCCCTGAGGATACATGTGCCACTTTTCACTCTATGGATTTTGTAGACTCAGCTCTCTACAGAGTATTGTTTGCTGCAGATGAACTCTGACCTCTGCTGTAAGAGTGCAGTTCATGTACAAATGTGTTTGTCCATTAAAAGCAGCTTACAAAGGATTTTCTCATGACAATTTGAAGCACAGTTATTAAATCAAAGCGACGGAACACTGACATCATTTTTCATCTAAGGCCCCGTTTGATACAGAGAAAAACAGTGTGATCCACCAAGTGTGAAAACCAGAGTAGACTGCTTTAGATTTTTTTTACTGTCCAGAGAAACAGCACTATTTTCAATAACTTAGCATATATGTTTAATTGTGTGAAACCGGTGACATTTGTTACTGATGGATGTACAGGTAAAACCAATGTATGACATAGGTTCATAACATGCAACTCAATGTATTTCAAGCCTTCATTTGATTATGGCTTACAATTATGATATGAAACCTTATTAAAACCTCAAAAAAATAGAATATCACATAAGTTACAAGAAAAGGACGTTTAAACAGATAAAACATTGGCCCTCTGAAAGGTTTAATCTTGCATGTGTACTTAGTCCATGCACTTTGACAACATCCCAACTTATTTTGCAATTACATTTGAGGCTTCCCTTCCTTGTGGAGGGTGTCAATGGTGGTTTGTCTGCACAACTGTCAGGTCAGCACTCTACCCTATGATTGTGAATTCTACTGATCCAGACTGAGAGACCCTTTAAAGACTCAGGAACGCTTCACAGGAGTTTTGGTTTAATTAGCTGAAGAGCGATTGACACTTTGGGCCTATAGTATTGAACCTTTTTAAGTATTTACATTTTCTGAGATTTGTAATTTGGGGTTTTTCCAAAAAGGTAAGCCATGATCATCAAGATTATAACAAATAAAGTAAGTAAGTAAGTAAGTAAGTGAAGGTCATTTTTAAAGCGCCTTCTAGAGTAGGGTTACAAAGCGCAACAATCAAAAACATTACACAGTAAAATATATACTTTAAAAGGTCAAGACACATTAGACAAACACAGGAGTCGCAGAAAGCCTTGACATATTTATACTCTATACTCGTAGGCGCCTAACTACTGCCCCATACATGCCATGTTCTGTTAACAGATTTAATAAAAAGTGTACATGGGAAAAATAGGAAAATGTGTTTGTTCAAAATGTGCTGTGTTTGAGGATGCACTGGTGGTCTTGGGGTTGTGGTGCTACATCTTACCTGATATTGTTCTTGAGAACTTTGTGGCAGCAAGTGCACTTGAAAGTGCAGTTCTGATCATCCTTCCTTGCCTGCATGTTCCCTTCAAAAGTCCCGTAGTAGAATTCCGACACCAGCATGACCAGCTTGCTTGAGCCAGAGTTCATGGATGAGCCATCAATGCTGACACAGCAGCTCTAAATACAAGCATGACAGATGAATAAATAATACGTTATTTGTGACAGCTTTGGTAAGTTGATACAGAGAAACTATTTTAATTTTTTTTTAATAATTTCCAAAAATAACCAAAAACAACAGAAGTCTTTGTTCAGGAAAACTTTGTAAGACATAATAAAATGTGTTTTAGGATATCTAAATTTAGAGTATGAGATGTAACACAATCAAATTATATCTACAATATTTTAGTCAGAAAATGCTATTATTAGCTGAACCTTTGAGCAAAGGACCATGGTAGTTTTATTTCTAAATTGGGCTTGAGTTCACCCTTCACACAATAACTGTTATTCTAATATTGTAATAACAGATAGAGTGTTGTCTCGTTAAATTTTAGCAGTCGGAAAAAAACCTCACGGATTAAAATGCAACCTTGACTTGTGACCCCAATAGTAGTGAAGTAAATAGTTTAGAGCTAACTAACTAAAGGTGATATTCTACCAACAAAGTCCGTCATAACATGTCATCTTTCCTTATAATTAATATTATTTACAATTTAACCATCATATTTTTAACCATGCTTATTTTTTCTCCCACATTGAACATGATCCTGGATTGTCAGGTTAACTTAAACACTATGTCAGGAAGAAACAGCAAACCTAACTTACCATCATGTGACTTTTAAGCGCCTCGCTCAAGAGGAATTCTTCATTACATTTTGGACATTTTTTCTTCAGAATAGAATTTTCAACAAATTCTGTAACTTTGGCATGTTCTACAGAAGAGAATAATAAATTGAGTAACATGTAATTCACAATAAATAAAATCCTGCAAAATGACTGACAAATAACTCACCAAAATCAATTTTTGCCTTTTTTGCTACACCATTATCGTGCTCTAGCAGCAATCCTCGTTTCTCAGTACTTGGATCTAAATGGATTACAAAGAACATTTTCATCCAATTGATTGATCTATGATGTTTTTAAACCATCTGAATCAAGTCAAACCTCTATTGTTAGGCACAGGAAGTGTCAGAAGGGAAGATGCACCGTTGTCTTGCAGCATGTAAGACTTGGCAGTCGACCCCACTGGGCTCTGGACATTAGACAACTTCACAATCGTGTTGCCGATTTGATGCACCTGCGGCCGATGGATGGCACCAGGAGTGCCTTCTGTGCCTTGTTGAACATTTCGCTGCTGTTTAGCTTGGAGATCAAACAAACCGTTAATAAACATTTATTAAATAACCTGCTACAAGTTTGTGTCTAAACCCACCTGGGACGATTGCTAAAGAACCTCCAGCAGGAAACTGTTTCCCTATAGAGGCAATAAACTCGCTGTCAGATATAAGTGGGGAAGGGACGATGTATCCCTGAAAAAGAATAAGAATTGAAAATTAACCAAAGTTAGCATGAATTAAATACATATCAATTAAATATTAATGGAAAATACCTTGTTATTAACAATTATGGGCCTTGGAGCCAAACTTATTTGCTTTGGAGCTGCAGTTTTCACAGTATTTCCTGTAATTCTCAAAGGCAATACTGGTGAAGAGCTAGAATCAGGGGGAGTTCTTTTGATTTCTTTTCTTCTTGAAGTATTACTTTGTGGCGATGGAGGACTGGGTTTACTGACATTATTGTTATTTGCTGTAAAACACAAGAAGAATGTCAAGATAAAATAAAAAGAATCAGTCAAAAATTGTAGAAGTTGACATACAAAGCACTCCAACAAAAATGGGCTCATCATCGTCGTCTTCGATAACATGAACCACTGGAGCGGGTTTTTGCCAGGGCTCCAGCTCCTCTTCCTCACATTCCATAAAAAGTTCTGACATGTTTGTGCTGAAATTAAAGGACATCATTAGTCGCATGAAAAAGGAACTGCTACGAGTCATGAAATTCTAAATAAATCCATTTAAATGGCAAGTGTGGTTACGTGCAAAGGAAAATGTTGTTACATCTCAAATTGCGATTTGAAATTAATGCTGTAGACAGTTTTGCTACCAACAAGTATTACATACTGCAAAATCTTACAATCTGAAGTATGTGGCTTTGCCAGTTTGCATTTCTTTCCATTTTAATTGTTTTAATCTTGTAAAAACAAAGGCCATAAAAATTCACTTTTCAATATTTGATTGCCCTTTTAACATGATGTGATACATGAATATTATATATATATATTATATATGAAAATTGATATTATTCAGCATTATATTAATACACCTGGAAACTATAAATATTGGTCTTATTAACATGCATGGATGAATAGTATTAATATTATTTAAATGTGTACTAACCAATTCATTTAACAACATAATAAGCATAATAACCATGCATCTTACGTTACAACATGTGACAAAAGGACAGATCAATTATTACAATTTCTAGTTCAACGTTAATAAAATATTTTGACCATCTATTACAAAGATTTTCCCTGCCCTTAGCCAGCTGTGGGCCTGCCTCCTGAGATCTGTGCACATTTGGAGTGGAGTTTGTGCTCTCCACGTCTGAGAAAATGTAGATGATGAACTCTTTCTCTCTAGCTGCACCATCAAAGGACATTCCAAAGACACTCTTCCTTTTACATTTGTGAGCATTGATAATAAAGCTCTTGTTAAATGGTTCTCAGGTACCCAATGGCACAGCACACACAACATATAGAGCACCAAAGATAACTACTGACTTTATAAAGATCCTGCATCATTTTTTGCCATTTGTGAAAAAAGTGACGTAAGCTGTTAACGGCCTCAAAGTAGCCACTAATCATTGGAGGACTTGCGACTTTTAAAAGGCTGTAACTTGTGAAATATTTGAGCTACAATGCTTTAATTGAGTTTAAAACGTTAAGGAAGTAGTAAGCACACATTTATTTCATGGATGAATTAGGCCAAAAACGAAAAATCAGACTAAGTCCAGACACAGAGCAGTTTATGGTGGTCATTTGAGTTCACGATGATCTCTGCAGGACCCCAGTAGCACCCATTAGAGTTAACATTAGGGTAACCAAGCTGACTCATGAGATATAGATTCATGTATCTGTCTGGTTGCTCTTCTGTTCTTCTTTCTGCAGCGACTGGAATTATCATTTCCTAAAGGAACCTTTTAAAGGAATTAATAAAGCAGGTGCCTGTGCTTGGATAAACAAAAACGGAACAGTCAATTACATCATTTGACATGACTTAAGCTGTATATTTGTTAACATTGTTAAGTATGTATTTGAAGAAACTATTAGGGACTAATATTTATATGAATTAATATAACAAATAATATACATATTAAAAATTAGGATTAATTTCTCTTCCACTGTCGGTTGACCGTTAGAAACATTAGGAATTTATTCACATTCTTCTATTTTTAGGAAGATAAGATGTTTTTTTCATGAGTTTATAATGTAACAAAAGCTAACTAGAGTTAGCAGTTAGCATTAGCAATCCTGTCTTTTCAGAGCCCCCCTTATATTTTGGGGGCCAGTTTGCACCAAGGACCTCCTAACTATGCATGCTACTAACACGGGGTTCAAACACGGTCCCTCCAAGTTGCTTGTTTCCACTCCAGCTAGTAATAACATTTGTTCATGGCGTTAGCTTCATTCTCTCTGAGGGCTAGGTTTTGGGACAAAGCTTCAGGGGTAGATTGCACAAAGACGGGGTATTTAAAAAATATCCTACCTCTCTGACACCAATCTACGTGTCCGTGTTGTCTAGAGAGAAGTAACGGACGATCTTTAGCCCGATTTATGTTTGTACACAGAAGACGCAGACTTGAACGGGCGGAGGCGTCTAGACCACTCGCACCAAGACACTTCCTGTTCCATCTGTGATTTTATTTTGAAACACTTCCTGGCGATGTTTCTACGGTGAAACCATGTGAACTTGTTATCGCTGTTAACCGTTAATAGCACTATTGCGACTACACAGACAATTTACACGAAGCCTGTATAAGTCAATGAACGGACAATAAATATACTTGGAAATAAATAAATGTATATATATAAAATAAGATATATCCCCATTCTTCGATCAAATTAAAGCAGAAGTGATGTATTTATTCAGAGATTTTTATATTTATTCACACGTGTCCATTTAGTTACGAATTTATTCATTTACAATTATGTCATAGACGTCAGTCTTTTGTGAGCAGTTAATTTAACGAGCCATCCCAAATGTATTTAAATGGATCAAAGCAGTTAAAATAAGTGTTGAAAATGTGCAATGCATGTTTCAATGTAACATTGCTCACATATAAGTCATTGTTACTTAGAACATGGTCAAGTTACTTGTGTCTGGGAGGGAATAAGCACCTTAGTATTGATTCAAAAATGTAAGCTAAATTGTGAGGCATACTATTATATAATTAATAAATATAGATATAGATAAACTTTATTGATCCTCTGGAGATCTCCTTTGGGAAATTGTTCGGGAAATAATGCATTTGATACTTACTGTATGCATTTACATTAAAGTTATACAATAGTGATGAATGCCTAACGTGTTTTCATCACACACGTAATTATTTGCGAGGAAAAGTAACTTTTCTCCTATTAATACTCATATCCTTGGATCTGGAGGCGCGTGATCATGAACAGTCGTAAACTCAGAATGAATGTACATAGAAAACAAAAGGTGAAACATGTAATTAAAAATAAAAATCAAATCCAGTGTGTTTTTTATTTTTCACATTTTTGGTATACAATTTAAACATGTGTGAGTTGGTTCTTTTTCTTCCTGATCATCGCCCACCAAGGATACAAAAAAGGCAACTGGAAAAGAAAGAAAAAAAAGAAGAAAAAAAATTCTCGTTCCGTCCAACAGGTGGCAGTCTGGAATTATTAACACAAGGTTCCAGTTCCTGTGACTCCATGACAGTTAAAATTTACATCCAATTACCCTAAATAATTCGACAAAATTCAAACTACGCTGTCATGGGACAGGGGTCAGAAGCAGTGAATGGTGATCAGTTCTTCCTTTGCCACTATCAGCGGCCATAACCATGTTGTGTGAGTCCAGGACAGTTCAGTCCAACAACAAAACTGGACCAACTACACAAATGAAACGCTCTGGGATGTATTCTCCACTCGAAGAAGATCCCTGACCAACTGTTATCTTTTTTCAGGTATATATCAGTAGTCAGCAGTCGTTTTGGTCTACAATAATAAAACAATAAATATTCTTTGGGTATCAATCCTTTCACCACCATAACGATAAAAAGTGTATGACTTTTAGTAAAGTTGTCAATTTCGATCTTTGCGCGTTAATAACTCACGAGAGCTAAGGTGTTGAATTACACATTTTACGTTTTTCTAATCGTATTTAATCAGGACTATCGTATTGTCCTGATAAAATACACTGATCTCTATGCAGACGGCAATATTTCACATACATTTTGTAATAACTTTGTAATTACAACCCTGATGCTCACCAAATTCATGTCACTTATAGAGTACCTTCAAATCAAGTTACTACACTCATTAGTTTTTTTTTAATATTCCTCTAAATTCTATATAACTATTTTTATGAGATTTTTAATGTACATTTTGTAATAACTTTGTAATTATAGTATTATAAAAAAAAAATTCAAGAAGAAATTAAAAAAAAAATAATGAGTGTAACTTGATATGAAGGTACTTCATAAGTGACATGAATTTAGTGACCATCAGCGCTTTCAAAACGTTTATATTACAAAATGTTAATGAACAATTCCATGTAAATATAGATATAAATGAATTTAGAGAACATTTTAAAAACTAAAGAGAAAAGAAACATGATATGAATGATTGTGACAAAAATGTGTTGCCCACAACAGTTTGTTATACTAATAGGAGTTATTACAAAATGGGTAATGAATAGTGCATGTAATAACTAAATAACTAATAACTAAAACAATACACTAAAATGTTAAAAGAAAATAACTATTGGAGTGACAATACAGTATATGAAGCTTTGTTATTTGTGGAAAAAATACGTTTGAAAGAAAGTCTGCTAGTTAAAATCAGACAATATTTTTCAATACTACATTTTTGTCATTGTAAGTAATTTGTAGACGGTTCCTCATCTGATGCGGAGACTCTTTCACGCTTTATTTATTTACTGTTTACGTGCGATCCACACATTTGTTCTTCAAAAATGGGGTTATAGTACAAAGCTAGTGTAACAGTGATCAAAATACATCGGGCTTTGTTCTTTTTAACAACTCCTATAAAGAGGTATTAGAGAGCAAAGATCGAATCTGTCACTACCGAACCAACTTAACTAAAACAGTATCAAATAATTAGTTGTGTGAGAATGAAAAGTTGTTGTCAGTTTATTGGTGGAACAAATGTGCATAACTAGCCTCGCTAGGTCTGCTATCCGAGTCGTATTTGACAAATGAATCTAGGGTGGTATTATGAGCTGGAGCTCCTCCATCCGAGTCAGACTGAGCTCAACTCGCTGAGATCCTTGTCTCTAGTGTGGAAGAACAAGTAGTTCCGGCAGAATGGAGAGGCTGAGGTTCTACACGCAGAAGTAAAAAACGATATCCAACCATAACTTTTTTTAAATTATTTACAGATCTTTATTATGAAGAACACGTGATTAATGAGACGACACCCTTAAACAAAGATAGGTGAAAATTTCACTCAAGATAGTTAAAAACACAAAGATGATGACCTATGTTAACTGCTTCCAATTTAAGGTAAGAGGTCAAGTTTACAGCATTCTGCTTAACTTCATGTTCCAGGACCACTTAGTCTATTCAAGTGGGAATGGAGGATGGAGAACCCAATGGTAATTCGACAAACCAGCCATTACAAGCCTTAACAGCCTCGCTGTTCAACGGTGCTGAAGAGTGGGAAAGTCATAAATAGTCTATACATGAAAGTCTTTACTAGTTTTATTAAACAGGACAAATGTAAATCTCTTCAATGTTAACTTTTCATGTGAGGTATGGTAGAACAGATTAAAAAACGACCTTGAAAATAATTATTTTACTTTTACATTTAAACACACATTTCGGATTTTTTTTAAATTCAAAGCAGCACTACAGAAGATTGCATGTTTTTTCTTCCGGCTCCCCCTTCTGTTAGAACAGTGTTGGCTCTTGTTAAAAATTAAGCCAACACAACCACCACCACATGGAACCTTGTTCATTTGTTTATCGAACAAAAGCAAAGCCCTTTTTGGTTTTCTTAGTGAAAGCTTAAAAACCATGGTACCACCATATCTGATAATGATAATAATAACCGACTGATAATGTGGCAACCTGTTGTGTAGCTCAGGTACAGAACATTAAAATGTTATGATTATGATGTTCAAATTGAAAACATCAAGGATAGCATTTTTAAAAATTGCTGTTTTAAAGCCGGTAAAGTGAAGCAGACTGGGACAATAGTTGGTGTTGCAGTCTCAGACATAGGCAGTTTTAGGTTTAAATATAATTTAGAACATCTCTTCTAGAACATATCTGGGTCTTGTCCATGTGGAGTTGATGTAACCTCTCCATAGGTGCAACCCTCCTGCATATAGAGTTAATTGAGAACTCTCCAATCCAAAGGAAAGTTATGGTGTCTGTGACAGGCTGTCTTCTTAGAATTACCCTACAATAGAGGTCACCAACGTGGTAGCCCACAGAAACCAAAGGAGTAGCACTGGCTCTGTTCATTAAAATATTTTATATATAATTACTATCTAATTATTTTTTGATTTTGTGTTTCCTTACTTGTTGCCCCATTGGTAATTAATGAACAATCAATACTGTAATGAAGTGTTTAAGAGGAATATAACATGTCAACCATAATAATAAATACATTGAGTTATTTCAAAACTGATGGTAGCCCTTCGGTCACAAGGGTGCCACTGACCCCTGCCCCACAACAAACTGTTGACATGTCAGCATCTTCGACATTCAATGTGAGGAAGACAATAAGTTTAGATATTAGGACTACAAAAAACATATATATCAGTATATATTTTTGAGAATTTTTCTTATTGTTTAAATATATGACCCTGGTCTAGAAAAGTGCTCTATAAATATAAATTAGGATTGGATTGAATAGTTTCATTATTGGAGTTGTGGTGCGTCCAACAATTCGTGCAATTCCAAATAGTGTACCAACAAATAATGTTAATAAAAATTGTGATCTCAAATATAACAAGGAGCAGGGATTAAGTCTCTCGCAGCATCTCCTGCTGAGAGGGACCAGCGTGTCGCTTCGCGGAAGGATACACTACCCAGTGTCATCTCTGTGCTGCGGCTCTCGCGAAGCGAAAAATGTCTGCCTAAGGGAAACTCGTAACTGAGACACACAACAAATATCCCGTGTAGAGCCGCGGAAACCCCCGCTCCGCGCTTTTGGACAGTTGTTGCCGTGCCGCGTGTCTGTGCCCGAGCACCGTAGTGGAGGATCGAGAGGAAAGAAGGTGAGTCTCAGCGTGACTTTGACGCTTTCTGACCCGAGAAAGAAGTTAGGAGTTCGTGGAGACCATCAGTGCCTTTCGAAAAATGACACTTAGAATGTAGTTCTTCTGCCGGCGCCGGCGTCAATTCGTGCTTATTTCTCACTGAAGTCACGAGAAATAGATGTTTTTATCGATACTTGTGTTTACATTTATCAACGCGCGCGCTTTAGCAACCTGCTAGCCTCGCGCCTCCACTGCTGTCAGTGTCAGCGGCGAACAACCAGCCTTGATGTATGGAAGTATTTACGCCGTAAACCTGCATACATGTCGTAACCACCACACGTGTGGGTCATACCTGAGAGCCTGACCAGTGTGCTCCAGTGGTCCTGCCTCCATCCCACTGGTCTCATACTTCTCGTCAAAGCTCCAATACATCCTCACTAGATTCAAGGGAAAACGTTACATGAGTTCAAGTTATAGAAAAAAAACAAACCTTTTCTAGTTGAAGGTCAAGTTATCAGGTCAAATAGTTAAGGACTAGGCAGTCCATCACGTTCGATGACGTCACAGTTGATATCCATATTTGAATGGCAGGTAAGTTTTCAAGTGTATGTCTCTCTTCTTGTTCCAGGTCTACAAATTGCAACCATGAATCCTCAGCAGCGGAATGCCGCTCTCGGAACAGACAAAGAATTAAGTGATTTACTGGATTTTAGTGCGGTACGAAAGCCTCATCTCAACCTTGGTCAACACTAGATTTCATTTGATTAGTGCTTTTTACTTTTGAATATCAGAAAGGTGTTGCATTTTTTTTTTTTTTTTTATATTGATAAAGATTCTTGCTTGCTATGAAACTAAAAGACACAACATGTGTATCTTCCTCAGATGTTTTCTCCCCCCGTCAGTGGAGGAAAGAACAGACCAACAACTCTCAGAAGCGGACAATTCAGTGCACCAGGTAGGATTTGAGCTTTAAACATGTGTCATCTTTGAATCTTTTCATGCTTAGATTCGTCAGTCATTCTATGATGCACTCATTTTCATTTTCAACCGTTATTCACTCATCGGGGTAGAGGAGGTGTAGAGCCCATCCCAGCATCTTAGGTCCAGAGTCAGGCGGCACTCTGAGAGAGTGTCCAGCTTGTAGCAGGACATTTAATAAATGTATTTTTGAAAATATTGTCACATCTAGATTTGTATCTGTTCGCTACATAAAAGTTATTAAACAAAAGCGGTAAACAAATTGCTATAACTTTGTCACTGATCAGTAGATTCGTAAAAGAAAATCGTATTGCATATTTTTTCTTATTTTTCATCATATTTGTTAATATTGTATGAAGTGTCAAAGTTTTTTAAATACGATCATCGAAGACAGTGGAAGGATACTCCTGCAACATAATAAACATTGAAACTGTAATTAAACATTTTCACACATTACTTTTTTCAAATTAAGATATTGTAACATGTTCATATTTTTTTGTTTCGGTTGTTTCAGTTGTAAAACTTCATATACAAAATCAGTTTAAATGTTTTTTATTATTTATTATTTGAAGGTGCTGACATCTCGTTTTACTGTTCATTAGCTATGCAAAATGGGATTTTTTTTTTTTTTTTTTTTTTTTTTTTAAATATTTAAGCATTCTTTATTACAATAAAATAAACGTAATAAAAATGATTAACCCTGTAACTACAAAATGGGTCAATGCTGAATTTATTTTCATTTATGTTGGTTGTTGTAAGAGTTGATATTTTGAACGTATAAATTATGAATGTGGGCAATGGATCTTCATCTTTGATAATTGAAGACAATATGATAATAATTTAACCTTCTCAAGGTTACATGTGACTCAATATATGATGAATACTAGTGTACCAGTGGTGGTAATGTGGCAATTGATTACATTTTCTACTGTTATGTTTAGCATAAATACAATTTATGATTAGTTAATTACTTCCTTTGCCCCTGATGTGATGAAGCTGTCATGCACTGGAATTTGCCACATAACTTCAGATACAGACTTGAATGTTCCATTTTCCGCGAAAGTATTGATTTATTTATGCTCTTCATTCTTCATTTAGATTACAGACAGATAATCATTGAAAGATTGTGACTGAAGCTGAGGCTGAAGGATTGACTTAATATTCTGTTATTTGCTTTTTCCCTGCTAAAGGCTATACAATTTAAAACATTTTTAAAGTTTGAGTCATTGAGACAATGACAATATTTTTTTCAGCTTAATATATTAATTTTTATTTGGCTGTGACAATATGACTGTGTTTTCTGTCCGACATTGTCATGAGCTATTCTTCTTCCTTGTAAGTTCTCTATTCAATGACTTGTCGATAATAGAGGATCCTCATCTTCATATACGGAATTAAATGTGTTTCTTTTTGAGATTTTTTAAACACAATGAGTTGGATTGTGGTTTGCTAGTCATAAACACAGCTCAGATTCCCCGTCTCTTGCTTCCTGGCAGTAAGTGCTACAGGACATTAAACCCGAGCACATCCATTGTCTGATGTGCTTCTAGACAAAGTCAACAAACAAGCTTTATATTTTCTGAAAGCTTGTTTTGTAAAGCTCCACAATGCTTTGTTGTCCTTGGCTATCTGTGAAATAAATTACATGCATTAGGAGGAAATTAAACAAAAGTCAAGGAAGCAAGAATAAAGCAGTTGTACTTAATAATAATGAAACTGTTCATATCGATCTGAGATTAGCTGATACAGCTTGATTGATAGATATCCAAAGTATCAATCAATCAATACTAGTAAGTGCACTCACTCATTCTAAGCCGACCCACACCAGCATTCTTAATGTTTGATTGATGAAGGGCAACTAATGTGCTGATTTCAGTGTCTCTTGAATTGATCTTGGACCTTTATCATCGGTGGAACCAGACATTTGTTAACGGGGTGGGGTAGGGGGGCACATCACACGACGTGGCAAGCTGCACAGAGGAGAGAATGTAAGGAGGGAACCCCCCTTGTTGTTGGGAGGGTATGTTCCTCCTCCAGGAACTTTTTAAAATCAAGAAGCTCTCTGGTGCATTTTAGAGCCATTTCAGAGCAAATAACAAAAAACTTTTTTTTTCAGCCCATCGGTACATTTTACAGCTGAGAAAATAAAAATGAGGGAGACTTTTACAGTTATTATGGTAATAACAGAAATGACTGTTTTATTCGTAAGTCTTTATCAGTCATTAACGTAGTCAACAATCATGTTCTGAAGATCCATACTAGTTTTTATTCAACATTCTCTAAATAACTTACATATTGCATGTTCTCTATGTTTAGTTTACAAACTATCATTACCAACGTTTTAGTTATAGTTTGTTTATATATACCATAAAGGCAAACAACATTATATGAAATTATGTTTAATTTTAAAAGTCAAAAGGTTTTGTGGTGCCCAGGGTTTTCTTTCCCAAAGGCAACAGGTCCAAATGGCTCTTTGAGTGGTAAAGGTTGCGACCCCCGCGCTTGACAGAAGATACAACATAACAACAGTAATAATAAAATGAGACAACTCAATTATTTTTTTTGATTGGTGAAAAGCGCTGTAAAGTGTCGGCGGTAGGGTTCCAACAGCTGGTTGCAATCCGCATTAAAAAGTAGTTGAAGCTGTCAAGTAAAAGTGTGTAGTGGCAGTGTTTGATTTGAGACAGTACTACCCTGCTGAAATTTGCTCACTGCGAAAGGGAATAAGAAAGATTTCATATACCTTTATCTTCCCACATGGGGGACATTTAAGAAGTCACAGTAAACCACAACACACACATTATATTAAGACATACAGTACAGATATTAAACATTGTAGATCTGGTAACAAAGAACATTGAAAAAGGGAAGCGGTATAGAGCAGTGGAACATACAGTAACCTCTCAAGGACTTTGGGCAGCATACAAGTCCTACGTTTCCTTCTATAACATATGCTGCATGTATTATCAGCTTGTTCATGTTAAACATGAAGTAAAACATGGCTCAAATTCAAGTTTATTTCACTGTATTTCAATTTCATTTTCATTTACTATAGAGATCAATGAAACTGGGTAGTAAACTTCCTCTGTTGACATCATACATAACTGGGCCCATCTTTCTTTCAGAACAGAGGTGTGGCTGATATTTTTGCAAATTCACCAACATTTTTAATGTTTCTAATATTTCCATTAAACCCAGCCAAAAGTATGTTAATATTTTAACCAGGTTTTGTGAGGGGACACAAGGGATACCTCAAACACATTTGTTTTTCCGCCACCAGGTCACTTTGACAAGGGTTAAGTTGAAGCTTATATTGTGTAGCATTGGTCTTTTTATCTCTCAAACGTAAACATGAACACATTGTACTGAAATGAATGCGAATCTACCTGCAGTTTCTTCCACACAAATGCAAATTCATGAATCCAATGGATTAAACAACAGCGATGTTCAATCTTATGTAATCATTGAATTCAATCTTGTGCTCTTATTTCGCCTCATTTTGAGACGTTTTCTTTTAAAGTCAATCTTGCAAATGATAACCTAGTTTAAAATGCTAATCCATAAGGTGCATCAATTGAATTGTGGTTAATTCTGTGTTCCTTCTGGCCACAGCCTCTCTGCCTATGTTTCTGATCCTCCAGCAGCAGAGAAGCACCTACATAAGTGATTGTGAACATAAGGCAAGTGAGTGTGCAGACACAAGTGTGGAAATTGCCGGGAATGAGAATTTGGATTATTGCATCTCAGCTGGGCATTGGCAGATAATTGAGGGAGAGCGTGGCAGGGTCCTTCAAATGTGTGCCAGTAAGAGATGGATTGGAAGTGGCTGCGAGAGAGATACATCCAATGCCTGCTCCGGCAGTGATGATGATGCCAGATTGATGAGGCCACAGACTCTCTAGTATTGCCGGTCAATTGCTGCTCTTTTGCTTACCCAGTGAGATGTGATTATAAGCGTGTGCTACAGAGAACAGACACAGCTTCACTTCTTCCTTGTCTGCCTTTGCCTGTAGAATTTGGCAGTAAAATAAGCCTTTTGAAATATCTAGATTAGAAATCGGATTGTATCCTAGGTACACTATAACATATCTTTATATATTACAGTATAAGTCCCTGAGCAAGACACTTCACCCTGATTGCTCCTGATGGTGAACTTGGCGCAAGTGTGCATGCCTACTCCCATCAGTATGTGTGAATGGTTGAATTTCCCCTCGCGGGACTAATAAGGGATTCTAAAAATCATATTATATCCCATTTTTTTTTTAATCTGAGATGTAACTTTATCTAATTTTACTCAAAACATCCTAAATTCAAGATATTTACGCATTTCTGAAGTTGTGACTTGCTATAATGATTTCTTGTCTATTTAGTTCACAGTTATTATAATTGACATTTGGATTCTTAATTTTAGAAACCCATGTGATAGAAAAAACTATTTGGAATCTTATTTGTCAATTTTAACTGACACAGATCTTGAGCTGGAGGTTGTGACTCTACAAAATCAGTTTGAGATATCTGTAATGAATATCTGTCTGGCATATCTGCTAAATATGACATACATTTAAATTGCAAGTGTGAGGGTTTTGTATTGGAGGAAGTACCAGTATATGTTTAATTCCCATCCCCCATAAATAAGCATTGTAATAAATGGTGATGGAGTGCTGTTATTGCATTTTGCCTTTATCATTTGTTGCTTGTGTTTTGCTGAAAATGATGTGTGAAGGAAATAAGATCAAATTAGATTTAAATGACAGACATCCCTCTTCCCTTTCAAGACGCTGCTGAGACACAGATGTTTTTGCTCTTTATGATCCCTTCAGGCTCCAAGTTTTGCCTTTAATTGTTCTTGAGTCATGGCAAATGTTTAATTCATGGATGCTTTCAATCAAACTGATGTGAATAAATTCAACAGATATGTTAATGATGAAGTTGATAAGTGAATGTGCAAGTTTAGTAGGCTGTTGTTTATCAAGCACGTGTCTGAGATTATGTTCTTTGTTTAAAAAAATCATCTCTTTGAAACGCTGCTCCACCTCATTTTCCATCCTTATCAACATGAGCCAAACCTTACATACACTGACCTGCCTTCTTCCCTTTTATCACTCTTTTCATAGCTCATCACACAGGGATTGGCAATTAAATTCCCTAAGGGGACAAATGATGTTCTGTGGGAGTTGTTGAGCTGAATAAATCAACAGGCTACGGAAAGAGACTTAGTATGATGAACAAACATATAGATATCATATTGTGTAACGGAACAGAATGAATTAAATGTATATTTAATAGATATGATTAATGCTAAAATATTGTGTAAAGTGGGAAATAAATAATTAGTCATATTGTAGCTATACCAGAGGTTGCACCTTGTTCTGTTGTTCAGTTCAACCGATAATCCTTAATCTAGTTGTCAATCACTGTTTGAATACAAGATACTTTTTTATGTTTTCCCACTACTTCTTTGAAAATGTATTCATCACCATGAAGAAAAAGTTAGCAATGAATGGATGTTGTGTTTGTATGCTTATAACATTTGTTGATATCTTGATATTATTGACATTTTAGACACCTCAACCGAGTACCAACAAATATTATATAAATTCAATATATTTATGGATACCTATCTATCTATAATTAATCTTTGCATTTTCAGTTAACAGTTTTTCTGTTTCAGCATTTTCTGTTATTATAACTAACTTGTAGACATATACTTTTAGAAAACCATATGATTAGAAAAAAGTATTTGGAATCTTATTTGTCAATTTAAAGGTATCTGTAATGAATATCTGTCTGGCATATCTGCTAGAAATTGCCTACATTTGTTGTACAGAATAGCAAAACGTTAACCATGCAACTGGGTTTTACTTTAAAGCAACTTTGGGTAGTTTTGGGTACCTTAATATTTTTGTGCTAAAATAACTTTTGATGGCACATTAACTTAAAAATTGTTGAATGACTCATATACCATGACTTGAGGTTCTTTGTGTGATTTTTATTTTCACTGTAAAGTTCTTGGAGATGGTGTGAACATGATACATATTACGCTGGTTGTGGTGGGGGGGAGGGGCGAATTACAGTACAAAAACAAAGTTATGTTATTTACAAAGCCATCATAACACATTTCATATATCCTTATCCACAATCTGATTCATTACCTCATAGGTATCCATCCTTCATTTAGCCAATGGAAGTCTGGAAACATATAATCCGTCCAACTGCTGCAAACCGGGACATGGCAACTTTTTGCAACCTTTAGCGAGTGCTCATGGGAAATGTGGTCTCCCGTCGGGCTAAACACTACCACTTTAGTCCACCGGCGTCGCTCGACTAAAAATCGCATAGAGCTGCTTTAAATCTTAATTAGACTTTTGACACTAATTTTGGAAGGAGTTCATTAGCAGAGAGCAATTAAAAGTTGATTTATTATATAAACAGACGTCAACAAATCAAGCAACAAATTTAGCTTAAGAAAAATGAAGTGATTTCATTAAGCACATTTTCTAATGTAAATATTTCCATGAAAAGAGAGTTTTGTACAAACAGACACATACTGGTGAGTACAATAGAGGTCCAAGATCTATTTAAGACTCCCTTAAATCAACATATAAGTTGCTCTATAAAGTATCCATTCAAAAATAGTTTATACCTGAAAGTAAAGCACATCATATATTATTTGTGCAGTTCTTAGCAATCTTTTTGTAAATACTGATTTTTATTTTTGTTCTTGACTTAAATGTGTGTGAAGGACAATAGTGTGACAAATAAAGCGATGATTAAAGGCTTCCGTTCCAAATTATTTATTTTTTAATTATTTATTATTTAATTTTTTGTTGTTTAAGTGCCACTTCTGTGCATCTTCACTTAATAAGGATCATTTCTAGCTTTAAAGAAAATGTACTCATACTTTCATCTCACACTGCTATTAATTACTGGTTGTGTTGTTGTTTTTGTCCAAGTGTAACCAACAAACTCTCCAGTGACGGTGTGTTCAGCAGCTTGTCACATTGTCTTGCCTGCCGCCTGTAACTGATGTTTACGCACAGTTGACCTTGAAGTCCCAATGCACACCAGCCAGGGTTTTTACTTATTAGTAGTCGACTATTGGAAGAAACCTTAGCTTGAATGTTTTGAACCAACTAGCAGACATTGTTTCTTCATATTTGACTGTTTACATTTATTTAATTATATTATTAAAACTAGGTTGTCAGTGCATCTAGAGAACACATTATAATACTTGTTTGTGGTTGAAAATGAAATAAAACCCCTTTAAAAAATGAAGGAGTTTCTTGTTGGTTCATTTTGGCCATTTTATTTTTGGTTTCCGGACTTCGGCTGTTGCACACAATATTGTTTCAAACAGTACAAATATTTGAGACCTCAATATATCTTGCTGAATTCGTAAATTAGATTCTAAAGTGAAGATATTAGATTTTCAACTCTATGCCAGATGGTTCAGGTAGAGGTTGTTGTTGTTGTTTTAACAATTTTTTTTTCTCCTTTTTAAAAAATGGAGTATTTTCATGTTAATATAAGACCATAATGCTTTTGAGGTTGGGAGGCATAAATCATGAAATTCCTTTTCTGAAACATACTTCATTCAGTTCTAGATTTATTTCATGGAGTTATCGATCACCATGATTATTATGATCAGGACTTTGAACACAATTAGCCAATTCTAGATCGCTCTGTGCAAACATCCTTTTGCAGTGAATATGCAAGGCTACACTTTTGCCAGAGTGCTTTCAAAAACGCATATTATTTGGACAATGTCAAAAACTTAGAATGACTTTTGTGTTACTACAATTTTGTAGCCATGAACTGTAAAAGGAAAAGCATTTTTTTCATGTGTGCGTGTTCTTTTGCTGGGAAACCTGCCAAAGTTGCTTTAATTTTGACTCCAGATTAAGCAAATATATATTTTTAACATGTTTACCATATTTATATATTAACATGTATATCTAGATACTATTAGGAATCAAACCTTTTTCTGTGTGAGGTGAAACAATCAGAACTATGTGCTATGGAATGTGTGGATAATTCTGACTTGCTCACTGTTACCATCTTACCATCGTTGGCAGGTTTGGATGAGCGGCCCAGTCAAGCATCTTGGTCCTCAGGTGGCCAGTCCAGCCCTTCCCATGATTCCTCCAGGGTAAGATGACCCAGACCTTAAAGCCTATGAGTGGCCTTTATGCTCCACAACACATTACTTAACACTATTACTTGACAGCAGGGAGTTGTTTTTACTATCAAATTATCCAAGCAGATTGCAAAAAAAAACAAAAAACAATTATTTGAAGCAGCAGATAAATTAAATATTTGGGATCTAAAATAAAAAATAATAACTATCCAGCTACAGATCTATAAATATTGTACCTGTACCTCGATTTGATTCCAAATGTTGTTAAGTGTAATCTGGATATCAAAAGAAAAGACTAAATACTTTTTATTTGATAAAGGATATGTTTCATTGATCTCAAGACATAAATAGATATATTTCAACTGTTTTCTGAGACATAAATGTATTTGATAGAATTTTAATAAAACGTTTTTAAACCATACATTTTAAGACTTGAATAATTAGTTCATACAAAACACTGGTTAGAAACTTTACATGGACACAAATGATAATTAAAAATGTGAAAAATAGTGGTGTTGTTTGGCTGCTTGTCTGATGCAGATTCCCTAAATACTGCTGAAGATCTGCAACAAAGTCTGACAGCTTTTCCATTGATAACAGATTTGGCAAGGTGTAATCAAGTCTCTTATTTGCATATCTATCTTAATTCATTTTCAAACTCATCCAGCTTTGGGGTAGTCTTCTACCACAAAAATCTGGGTATTACATGTTTATTTTTATGCTATTTTCTTACAGGAATATCCTCTTCAATTGGCTTTAGATGACACAGTGCACTAATGTTAAATGATTACATCAACAGTGACATTAAAAGAAAGCATCTCTGTTCTTTTATTGAAGTGAGACTGTCTTACTGTCTATGTGAGAAAGTGTGAACAGCTCTTTCCTTGTTTGTTTGTCCCTCACACATTGGTTGTTCTAGATGCTTTGTATGAATTTCATTTAATGTCAATCTCCTGTCACTTTGCATTAGAACTCAGTTAAATGTCAGCCACTCTGTCTACGTTACCTTGTTTATTTCCCTGTGCCCTTCCCGAATGAACATCTACAGGCAATAGTAACATAGGCAGCTTGATTTGAGTTGTAAGACAGAGACACTTGAGATATCGTTGCTCCAGGTGCATATAAATGAGTGATTCTGACATGGCAAGGCACAGCATCCGCCATCAGACAGCTGTTTGCACGTCTAGAAGAGATGAACATCCTCACACTGCATTCACAGCTGTATCGGCGCTTTGCATTGATTCACACATGATTTATATGGCGAGTAAAGTATCTTGCTGTTAAGCAACCAGTACAGTTCACATATTCCACAGTTGAGTTATATTTTCAACTTTGACACAGAGCACATGCTAGATATACAATGCTTTTATCTGCTTATTTATCAGCGCGCTCTTTAGTTCCGATATTGCTGTTGTTGGTGTACTCTAAATCCATCTATTTTCTAAACCTCTTATAATGTCAACAGTTTAAAATAGTTGGGGCTTAGCGCCCCCGCATTTAGACCTTATGTATAGGCAACTAGCGCCTTTCAGATAAAATACTGCTTAATTTAATATGACTCAGCATCTTTGCAAAGATTAGCCTTCTGATATTTATACACACCATAGCTGTTGAAGATCTTTGAGTTCTAAAAATGCCTCCAGGAATAATCTTCCTCTATTGATTTTTTTTTTCTGGAGTCTTTAGTGCATTGTTTGTTACAAAAGGAATCCAGTGTTTTCTGAGAGCTTGTTTAAGCTGCCGAGCTACGACTGTGATCAGTGGACTGTGAACGGTCCTGAGTCCTGCCGAGCTGACCTTGGCACCCAGCCAGCGGCCGTATCCTGGGCAGCTGGGACTGGAGGCTGCAGATCTGACAGTTTGGACTCTTCCGGGTGTCACCGCACACCCACCCCCACATCCCTGGTGCCCCGGCCTGACTCCATCCATAACTGCAGATGTATCCATCACAGACAGAACATCTTTGGTCAGTGTCACAAGTCCACCTGGGATTCGGAAGACAAGCTCAAAGCAGTCACTTAATGACAGCATATGCTTTTCACATGATGTCCCTGGATCTCTATGTTGGTTGATTCAGGAGAGTAATCAGACATGTTTTATTAGGCGTGATGGCTCTGTGTTTCCCCCTCAGTCCTTGCTCTGCCAGCTAAAAGATGTAGTCTGAGTAAAAGACATACTTTGTATGTATTTAACTAGATAAATAGAAAAAAATGTCCTTTTTATGCATTTTCTCTTTTATATAAAATGAGAATAAACCTATTTTAGTGATGTTTAATGATGAACTGTTTTATTTGAAGACCAATTTAGTTATGGTTTAATGCATTTTTTTTCTTTTACTGATGCTTGCACATCGGTGTGCATATGTTAGTTAGTTCACTGGAAGCCCAAAACGTAGCCGTTATTTACTGGATCCACAGTAGGTTATGTTAGCGGCCTATCAGTGCTCCACGATAGGACATTTTCTGAGGACTACCTCGATGCATCGCCCGGCCCTCTTAGGAAACACATGGATGATAAAATTGACTTTCTCTTGCTGTATTTTGGACGCAAAGCTTATGTGTTGGTGGGGAAAAGTGTTACAGCGAGCACATTTCTTCTTAGTCCCTCAGGTGGCAGTTAATGTAATGTAGCAGAGAAAAACTGTTATTTTAACTGGGTCTAGGATTAGGGCTGTCTTTTATTACTGGGAACCCCAGGTTTTTAAATACCATACTGTGTAATATTTAGACCTGAGCCTTCAAACTGTTAGTGCTCTAAAATGGAAAGCTACTACTAAGCTTCAGGAGAAAAAAAATGCAATTTTTAGGCACTTGCCACTACTTGTGAGTGATGTTGATTCGTCTTTCTTTAGTGCACTCAAAATACACTCAAAAAACCCTCTTTCCTTTGTATTACAAACATCTGTATAGCAAATGATCAACATTTACTTTTCAAGGTTAAACTCGTTCTGAATAACCCTTTATTAAAATCCAGATGTATTGATATCTAAATAGAATATACTTTGTGTCACATCTGTTGAAAATAAAAAACTAAATTTCTCTAAATACTTGTTTGGTTCATGAAAAACTGTAGCACATCATTTTTTTATTGCTACTATTAAGGTGTATGCCACCTGATGAGGAAGGTGCCAATAATGTTTATTATTCTGATGTCTTGCCCCAGGGATTCACAGACAGCCCTCATTACGGCGATCATTTGAGTGACAGTCGATTAGTGTCCCAAGAAGGACTGAACTCGAACATAATGGGTAAGTAAGTGACTCTCTTCAGCCTAATGCTCTCTTGTCCTTTGATAATAGAAAGACATCATGTTTAATAAAGCCAATGTCATGCATATTGAGGTGAAATGGTGCACAATATTCATTTGCTGTCTTTTATATATTGAATGATTTATCCTCCTGTTTTTTGACCAACGTTGACCCTGCTCCAGGCTAAAAGTTATGCCATCAGTATAGTTTTCCATCATTATCATTTGATGTTGCCTTGTACCCCTCAGAGCTGTCCTCAGAAATATCTTTTGTCAGCTGATGGTGACTAATGTGTAAGGGGTTTATACACATAGTTTACAGCAGCCAGGTCATCACTGGTCATTCCACTTTTTCAACAGTTCTCATTGAAGAAGATCTTTTTAATAATTTAGCTATTTGTTGAGGTACTGCTCTGTCACAATTGTTAATATCATTGTTGTTTTATTCTTTAATAAGCCACTGATTTGCAGTTTTAGCATTGCATTACATAGGAATTAAATTGAATTGAACATGCATTTTGTAAATTGGTATTTATTTCAGTTTTCCGATAAGTATAATAAGTGTTGTTAGCATGAATTGCTTTTAACATTTTAGCGCTGGATCGCCTAGAGCAAGGGTGCCACATTTTTTGGTTCGCGAGGTACTATTAAAATGATCAAGTCCAAAAGATCTACTGTTATCAAATTTGCTTAACATAAGTTAGTATATACTCTGATTACTTATCATGATAAGCAGTCATGATGGAAGGTGATGTGTGGATTTATTCGTATTTATAGAAAAAGGCTGACTCATTAAAGTAGCATATTTCCTCATATTTAAATACTTTTTCTCTGAGAGTAACTTCCAAAAGTGTCCATGAGCCTTAAACTCAGTGTCAGCTTGTAAACTCACTAAAACAGTCAATCACGCGAAACAAAAAATGGTGCATAAAAGTGTTCAGATCTATGAATCTGTGCATGACACAAATCCAAGCACTTTTCCTTTATTCATCCAAATCAACGTGGAATTTAGTGCAGATGGTTCATTCCTTTCCACGCCTCTATTTAAATATGTCAATCATATTTAAATGAACCATGTGAGCCAAGACTCTCCTCTGAGCATTCAGAAAGAACAAATGAAAACATGAATTTAACAGTATTAACAGTTTATATTTGTTAATTCTAAACATTTCTGACATGGATCACAATTTTGTAAGTTCAGTTGAGCTCTGGCGTAAATGTTACATACACTTTATTAAGAATATTGTATTTACAGTGGCTTATTTGAAACATCTTAAGACATATGTGTCAAACTCAAGGCCCGCGGGCCAAATGTGGCCCGTCATGTGATTTTATGTGGCCCCCCTGCCTTACCTTGACCAATGAGCAAAAATCTGTCTGTCTGTCTGTCTTGAATCAACAACATCAGCCGAGATTGTCATCCACGCTACGTGTTTCATTAGCGCCGCTGCTTTGGGAAAACCGGCCGCGAGCCTTTGATGTGAGCAACACACGCTCTCATCGCGGCACGCACACACACGCACGCACGCACGCACGCACACACACACACACACACGCACGCACGTCAATCGCTCCCTGTCACATGACTGATTTCAGCAGGAAAAAGTGTCGCACAAGTTGCTGGCTGCTGGCTTGTAAAGAAAACTACATTTACCCACAATGCATGCATACGGTATTATGTTTCCCACGATTGACGCATCACTGCTGCAGCGTCTCCAAATCCATGCCAACAGGTGGAATTGAGAAATACAAATACATCCTCGCAAAATGTCCAAGAAGAGAAAAGTTGATGCGGAGGGAAGGATATTTCAAGAAAGGTGTGAAGAATACATGTTTGTGCTTCAAGGAGAAAGGTTGTGTGTCTTTTGTGTTATGAGGCAGTGTCGGTTGTCAAAGAGTACAATCTACGCCGGCATTTTGACACCAAACACGGAGCTAAGTATGTCACATTTACTTATTTTCAGAACATGACCAATGGATGGTGGAGAGGATCCACTTGGTGTGTTCAGGATCTACTGATCCACAAGAATTGACAGCCAATATATAAGCTGGGGAACCTAAAAACGTGACCAATAACTGGTTGTGAGACTTTCTTTCTTGTTGGGACATATAAAGACTCAACAATCTGATTTTCCTGCAATTGATTTATTTTTTCTCTGCTTGAGATGACAAGTGTGACGACACATGTGCATCAACAGGAAAAGTTGCTTTTCAGACATATTTCCGTTGCAACTTGTTAGTCTTGAGCTGTAAGTTTTGACTTATTTTTATGTGTAGAAATGTATTTAGTACCACATGCAAGGCTGAGTGCAGCCATTTTTATTTTATTGTAAAATGCTACATCACACATGTTAGCAGCTCACAATTGTTGGTTTTACAGTAGTTATGCCTCTCAAGTAATACATTCAAAGTCATTTAACATTAAGGAGTAGTTACATTTATTTTACATTAGCTTACATTTAGCTACATTTGTAAGTTACATCTGGCCCTTTGAGGGCAGCCATTATGATGATGTGGCCCCTGGTGAAAACCAGTTTGACACCCCTGTCTTAAGATGAAGTAACAAGAATAAAACTTTTAATCAGAAACTTAATCATCACATCATCATCACTATTCTTATTATATTCATAGAATAAAAGTGTTTTTTTTTACAAATAATCATCATGTGGTGGTGTATTAATATAAGTGTGTTTTTGAGGATATTACTGCGATCACATGAGAAACCTTGTTGCGCTTTCTTTCGAACCTGCAGCTTCAGCTTGATAGAACTGACATGATGTTTCTACCAGACCATGACTCTCGTAGCGAAGATCTGAAGCGATCAAACGCAAATGATTTTGTTGGTTATATTATAAAAACAAGTCATAATTCCTCTGTGTTTTTTCCGAATTGCGTGCAATACCGGTCGGGAAGTCCGCAATAAATATTTGATTGACATGCAGAGCAGCTAATCTGAGCTCCCTGCTCTTTTTTCTTATATCATATTTTATTATGAAACAGCTTCGCAATCAAAACAGTAGATCGGGATCGACGTATTTGGCACCCCTGGTCTAGTAGCATTATTGCTCAGAATATATCCATTAAACAAGTGATGATTATTGTTGTGTGTTTCAGAAAATAAATGTTCTAAACTATTCAGCCATGTCTCATCTATTTGTGGAAATATCACTTCTTAGGTTTGAAACTCAATATTTCCTCTAATTGCGATTATTTTCCTAAATATTGCGATTGCGATTAAATATGAAATTCTTTTTTCAATGTCCTCATTTTTATGCATTTTTTCTCTAATACAATAAATAATTCACTTTACAGTAACATTTATTTCTTTGTTATTGTTGAGATAAAGTTATTAAGCATTTTTTAAGATAAAGGCAGATTAAACACATACATAACAAATACATTCAAATAAAGGAAAAAGGTTCATTTAGTTACTTTAATTAAAGTTATAAAAAGACATAATATATTCACTGAAAATACTTAAGAAAACCCTGCAAAAACGTGCTTAAAGGTGGGAGGTAAACATTTATATTTATTAGTCAATATTTATTCACACAACTCGCCGCCGTTCTTAAGTCACGTAATTACATGACGGCTCCAAAATGAAATGAACATAAAATTAAATAAAATCGCAACCTTTTGATATAATGATCACATTTTTTAATATCTCGATTATAATCGCACATGCGATTAATATTTCAGCCCTAATGGTTATAATGTTCTTAGGAGAAATGTGTTGCACAATAAGAGAACTGGATGACAACTTTTCTATGGCCGTGTTTTTATATCGATTATTATTGTTTAACATTTTTCTCATCATTTTAGAGCTGCTTCTGATAAACTTTATTTGCTTTATAGAATGCGTAAATATGTATTACACATATTTTTTAAAGATGGAGAACTAACTGTCTAGTATGACCAAATTATTAATGAAACACAACTGTTTTTGATGGCAGACAAAAATTTTGTTTCTTTTAGTATCACAGTTGAACTTATTTTTGTAATTAATTGCAAATTAAACATGACCAATTTACAACGGGTGATTGAGTCGCTTTGATTAAATACTAATTGTATTGTACTGTGTTATGTCAGTTGTAGTCGTAGACAGTCATTTTTATTTGACGTAAACATAGCAGCAATGTTCTTAATGTAGTATTTAATTATTTTTTTTTTTCACTAATTTGAGTTCTAACATGTGTAAGACAGACAATGGCCAGAAACCATGTTTCATAATGTGTTTCTAATTTTCTACCACGTGCCTGAGTGTGTGCGATCGATCGATTGTTATCACTCAAACTGCTGACTCTCATGTTTAATCGATATTACACATACACAGTGTAGCTTTGCATTAAAACTAATCATCTTAATGTTGTCATCACTTCTCACAAATAGCCACGAGCAACATCTCAACACAAGTAAGTGTAATGTGACATTCCCAAGGCTGGAAAAAAAGGAGATGCATGTAGTAATTAGTTTCTAATCTTATCATGAGTTAATACTAGCATACATTATGTGCTGCAGGGAAAATACTAGATTCAGATTCTGTTTCATTCATGAGCTGACATCAGGCTTTTTATGAATGAAGGTCTCGCATCAATCAGTGATCTCGGCGTCTCTAAGAGGAGCAGGTGTCGTGTGGCAATGCTTCGTCCCACGAGAGACACCCAACAGACCACGACTGTGACCAGGACCAGGTGCTGTTCAGGTGTGCAGTCGGTCTGTCCATACTACAGAATGTGTCACATATGGTGCCACTGCTGCTCATTTCTCTCTCTCATGATCACGTGAACGTACAGATGAAGGCACAAAAGGTACAAGCCCCTTTCATCAACATTTTTCATAAATAGCTCTAAAATAAATGTTTATTTTATAATGACTTTATGTAAAAGGTTGGTGGCAGCACTGAACAGTTTAGTGGATGTAGCTGGTCATTATGCAGAGCTGTGCAGTGTTCTTATCTGTCACCACAGTCAGTAGAGCATGAAAAGCTGTAGAGGAACTGAAAGGGTGCAAATCCCTTTCCTCTATTCTTCAACCTGCAACTTTAAATCCAAGCAGTCCCTATCATTGTGCTTCTCCTAGCTGCTCCTAGCTTCTCCTAGCTGCCCCAAAGCATTTGACTGGCAAGGTTGCTAAGAATCAGCTGAAGTCACACTTATGATACAATCATCCTGGGTTTTGCCCAATTGTGTTATACATTTTCCTGTATATATTACATTAAATATACTTTATTAATACCTCTGGAGATCTCTTTTGGGAAATTAGGTTTCCAGTACACAGCAGACAGTAGATAGATAGATAAACATTATTGATCCCCCTGGAGGTGGTAAAGCAAGTTTCATAAAAGCAAGAACAAAGAGCAAATTAAAACAACAAAGCACAAAGAGATAAAAAAGTATAAATATAAAGAGCATCAGATAGACAGAGATCAAAGGAAATAACACAAAGACCTAAAAGGATACGAACATAGAATAACATCAATCCCTGCATTCTGCTCCTGCCATCCAAACTCAGAGTTATAAAGTCTATCACAAGGAATTAATGAGTCCCTGAGTCTACTAATGTTGCATCTGGGGAGGAGCATTCGTGCACTCCATCTGCTTCTCTGCTCACTGATGACAGTGCTGATAGGATGACTGTCATCATCCATGATGGACAGTAGTTTGTCCAGTGATCTCTTCTCAGCAACTGTCACCAGTGAGTCCAGCTTCATGCCAACCACAGAGCCAGCCCTCCTGATCAACCTGTCCAACCTGTTGACACTCCTCTTGGACACATTCCCACCCCAACACACCACAGCATAAAATAGGACACTGGCCACCACAGACTGGTAGAACATGCAGAGGAGCTTCCTGCAGATGTTAAATGGTCGGAGCCTCCTCAGAAAGTACAGACTACTCTGAACTACTACTGAACTTTCTTATACACATGGTCTGTGTTGCAGGACCAGTCCAGTTTACTGTCCAGCCACACACCTCGGTACTTATAGTATAGTTGAGAACTATCTCCATGTCTCCCCCTCTGAAGGACACTGGGTGTGGATTTTTGTCCTGGACCTCCCAAAATCCAAGACCATCTCCCTTAACTTTAAGGTTTTAAGCTGCAAGTCAGCCTGCATTTGAGATGTTTTAGATATATGTTAAGAGAACAGTTTAACTTATATAGGATATTAAACACTATCACACAAGGGGACTAAATCCTTAAGCCGTCTAAATTACTGGCCAAACGGAATGTATATTTACAGATCGCTGTAACAGTAAATATGAGTCTGATTCCGATATTATTTCTCAATCTTATGTATCTATTAGTTTGTTCTCCTCTAACAAACAACATGGTTTTTTATTTGTTATTGGAAGTTTCTGTAGAATTGTTGACATTGATGAGCCATGTTACATATCTTGCAATCAACACTGCCATCTTTATAGGTCACAATATAAATATGAACATTCATTTACTTTGATTTTAGGCAACCCTTCGGTGAGTACCATAAAGTGATTTGTCCCGCGGGCCAAATTTTACATTAGTGTAATGTTTTCGTTATACATTTGTGGTCTTTTCTCTGTAAATTAATGTTTCTGTCTTTAAAGTAAACATTGGTATGCATTGTCACACACTATTATGTCCTTCAAGCTTGACATATTCCTGACAATTATCTATTGTTGTTCTAACTTTCTTCGTATACAGTTGGAACAGCTTTCCTGAACCTTGTTTGTTTACTTTACTGTCATCATTCATCGTCTATTATGTTGCTCTTTAACAGTCGTTTGGCATCCTATGGCAAGCATTAATATTTCATAAAAAAATAATCCTAAACTTCAGGACTTTTTCTTTGCTAGTTGAATGTGTTGCCTGTCACATAGTGCAAGTAAGCTCAAGTTGGAATGTGCTCGGTAAGACGTTAATGTGCCTGTTTAAGCAGCATCCATTAGGGATGTTGTCGTTGACATGTTGGGTGACGCTATCAGAGAGCTCATCGCTCTATTCCTCTGAGGGAAGGGATGGGTGATTATGAAGTCATCAGCCATGAACCAGAGGGGCTCTGGAGAGAAACACCTACCCATGGGTCTTGAGGGCTCCATTGATTGGTGACCATGTGTTTGTGCCTGATAGACTGTGAAATGGTGTGTTGCTGCACGGCTGTGTCACACCTGCGTCCTACCAATGTGATTGATTGGTTTGGTCATGTGGAATGTTCCCATCTGCTCCTCAGTAATGTATTTTTTTCCTCATTTGTGAATAAAAAGCACTGGCAGGAGAATAGTTGGTCTTGGAAAACACGAAGGCCATGCAAAACATTTCCAATTCGCACCACCCCCTTTCCTTTTCAGTGTCAGAGACCTCAAATAGACCAGGCCATGGCACCAGATTACATTTGATTGAAATGAATGATCAGAAATTCCACATCTCCTCTCTTCGAGACTTTGATGCTGAATCCAAATGTCATATTGGATAGTGCCACGGTTAAGAAAACAAAATAAACCAAGTATTTAATACTTGAATAATTTACAATCTAGCATTTCAGCAATTTTACATTTTCTCAAGGCCGGACATGTTTATCCTGTTTTTTGCATGTCTTGTTGATTAGATTTACTTAATAGATCCATTTAATTTAATTGATCTATTTATTCTAGCTAACAGCTAATTAAACATCAAGCTGCATAAGTACACACACTAATCATCATAGTATGTAATAAACAGTGACATTTGAACAAAGGGGAAGAAATGCAAATTAGAGCTCATTAACATTTGCTCTTCCTTCTTTGAATAATGTCACTGCTGACAGGCCTAAATGAATAAAAATGTATAAGCTGAGGGCAAGTAAGGCATGTTTGACAGAACTGTTCTTTATGCCCGGCTGTACACATTTCTTCTAGTAAGGAGAAGGAAGGACGGTGATTTGTTCTTCTAACTCATTCAAGGACTTCTGAACCCATGCTGACCTTAACCTCTTACCAGCCTTATGAACTTTCTGACAGATCCCAGTGGCTCTGACAGATGCATCTACACTCACCACTTTATAAGCCACGACTGATCATTAACGCACATTTTTAATCAGCCAATCACATGGCCGCAAGTCAATGCATTTAGACATGTAGACATGGTCAAGACGATCTGCTGCAGTCCAAACCAAACATCAGAACTTTGAACGTGGCACGGTTGTTGGTGACAGATGGGTTGGTCTAAGTATTTGAGAAATAGCCTATCTACTGGAACAAATAAAAGAAAAGGGGGGATGACTGGCCATATGTTTTTAAAAATTTCTTCACCTCCATTTCTATTCAGTTATTTGTTTATATCTGTTGGCATGCTAAACAGTTTAAAGATAAAATACATTTTTCTACCGTCTTGCAAATTAGCTTCAATATACTCTTGAACCTTGTACAGTAAAGCAGAAAAATACATGTTGTTGAGATTAATTTCAATGATTGTACAAAGTGGAGGCAGGGAGAAAAAAAAAAAATAGAACAATAATTGTAGTTAGAAATGTTTCTTATCCGTGTAATTGTTCTGGAAGTGAGGATTAAGTTTACTAACGCAACGGAAAATATAAGTACTTTATTAACTTTATCTTTACTAGGTAGGTGCTTTTGGACTTGTATCAATATACACAAATGTTGAAGGAACAGAAATAGCAAAACTAATGAAGCAGAAGCTTTTATTGTGAGTTTGGCTCAACAAAAATGGCACTCTGTGACAAAGTGCTAAATTTAGTGGCTTTATTTTCTACCATCTTGGCAATGAGAGGGCTCATTCAGTGGCTTATTAAGTTTTTCAAATGTTGGCAAAGTATTTAAAGGATTAAGTGCCAAGCAACTTAAATTGGCTACCAAGAGGTCAGTCCTGTCTATAGTTGGACACACATGGAGAGACTTCAAAAAAATGGTTGGCTTTTATTCATCTACTTTCTTTTACAATTGGATTCAAACAACATTTGTTAAGAATGTTTCGAATGGTTAAACAACAAACTCAGATTCACACTGGTCTATGTTTTACTGAAACTGTTGTTTAATCTTTTTTAAACTGTTAAGGATCACAGACCTCTAACAGAAATTCTACATAAATAAATCAAGTCTTTTAGATGGAAATAGACAAATTGAAATTTAAACTCAAACATGGGTCATTTTTAGAAATGTATATTTCAACTCAACAATTGGAATTTTCCCCTAACAAATATCAGGTTTTTAAAGCATATTGGTAGTAACAGCCTTTTGTCACAATTGCTGCTTAAAGACTTGTCAGTTACTTTTGCGTTACCAGAGTCGTATCACACACAAACTTATTTACCCATGACTCACATCAATACACAATTAAATACAAATTACATTTGTAATGATATCATGATACTTCAGGTTCAGCCAAAGCAAAAAGATTTTCACATTTAGTTTCAGTAATGTGAACTTGTAACACAAATTCATCCTTTTTTTAATTTCAAGAGAAGAACAATGGAGAAACAAGAAGGGTTACACACATTTTCCAAACTTTTTTATTTCCTAAGCTTCTCTTGTCTCTAGAGATTCCCCGCACAGATGCATCATTGTTGTCTCCCACAGGGCTGCACAGATAAGCTCGACTAAGATCACTTACCTCTGTCGCTGTTCACCTGCACTGGTGTTGCTGAGATCATTCACTGTGTAGTAAAACCTCATAGCTACGCAGGTTTTTTAAACTCACAGACCATTTTCCCCACAGTAAACAAAATGTTTTCTCTTTGTGTGTGAAATATCTGGACGTCTGACAAAATAATGGATGATGAAGTTAAAGTTATTCATCATTCTCTCCGAGCTCATGTTTGACTGTTTATTCAAGACGGAAAAGTGCTGAGGTTGTAATGGAGACTTGTATGATTCATGTGTTTTCTTTGCTGTAATTTCTGAGAGCAGCATGCATGTTGAAGAAGTTTATGACCATCTCTTGCTTAAGTCTGGAGATTGTTCTGCACACATTTGTGTCATGAAAATATACCAACTATTCTAAATATTTGAGTATTTGTTATAGTCTTTGTATAGAAGGAAAAATGCTAGTAAAAAGTTTTGTTTAGCCCAGTCTCTGTGTTTAAGTGACTGTGTCAGATCATCAAAGCTATGCTGTGTGCAGACGTGATGAACCGAACGCTTGAATTAGAAGTGAAGCTGATGAACTGACATGTTCATTACTGCTTCTAGTTCATCTCAACAGTGAGTGTTGAGTCTATAAACCTAACTGTGTTTCTGGCAGAGCAATGAAACATCAACTCATCCCCAGATTAAATTTGAACGATCATCGTCGATTCAATTTCCTGAAAATAATGGCTCATGGACAAAAAGGTGACAAACATTGTGTTGTCAATGCAGCGAAACCAAACAGCTGATTCCTGTGTCATACAGCAAGTGAAGGGATGCTTTTTATTTGCATTAACGTTTATCAATTGTTGTGTCACCCTTGGTTTCCTCTGTGTCAGCCGGAATGAAAGGTATTTTCTGACATACTGTTTTCTACTTTTTTGAGCTGTGGCATTTCAAAGAATACTTTTGAATTTTTGTTTAATTCCATGAGCTGAAGATCTTATTCTTTGCATCTACACTCAAAGAACAATATATTCACCCCCCAAATTAGCATTTTAACTGTGTATTTTTATGTTGTTTAAGCGCTTTGTGACCATGGTTCTACCAAAGGCGCTTTGCAAATATTACTTACTTACTTACTTGCTGTCTTTATGTTCATATCAAAGACTCTCTACAACTGCAAGAGAAAGAAAAGTCTCTCTGAATGATTAGGTTTGTGATTTCTTCTGTTTTCCATGTTTCAGGTAAGATGGAAAGAGCTTCATTTGGATATGGTCGGGAAGCTGGAGCTTCAGCCAGCCAGGTGAGTTAATGTGCATCATAATTTTATTTTACAAATTATGAGGAGGTTTAATGACAAGTTGTTTCATGAATAAATACATAGGGAAAATTACTTGACAGTATTGAGGAGAACTCAAATCACAAAAAGGTCTTCATGGTACATTGGTTCAATTTTCTTACAGGATACTTATAACTGAGCAAACCACCATCTTGCATGCATGCATGACTCAATGGGAACTAATATGTTTGGTATTCAGAAATTGATTTTCCAAGATTGATTGTGTATCATTTGAATGATAAAATGACTAACTGATGTGATCCTCCTTTCTTGAACTCTTGAATGTCACAATGTCTGCGAAAATGTGTTGACCTCAATTTGAAATAAGAGGACTTACAATTCACTTATCTTTCACATGTTTTTCTACGAATTTAACCTAATTTGTTAAAGAAAAACCCTATAAGAATAAAAACAAGAACCACTGTATCAGCACTCCTTAGACAACTCTAGATAAGCTCATGTGATACCACTTTTTAGGGAGATACATTCTATTTAACTCAAGGCACGTAATCCTTATCACTTTTTTAATGACTAAGAGAGAATGAATGGGTAAACTAATAATTCCACTTAAACACCTTTTCTCAACATAGTGAAGGCATAGATGTTTGATTAAGTTGTATTTATAGAATACTTCTGGCTAGAGTCTTTATTAACATGGTGTGAGACTTTTACATTTACAACTGTGATTATGTGTTTAGCAAACACAGTAAGATGATTACTTGTTAAAGTCAGTATTTATTCGCAATTTATTAGTTTTCTTGGAGAAAAAAAAAAAATCATGTACCATTTTAAAATCTTAATGATCCATAAATGTAGACCCACATACAATTTTTAACTGCTGATTAAGATGTTACTTTGTAAATTAAGATGTATTCGTAACTGTCTTGGTTCTCCAATAAACCATCAGTTTTTCTCTTAAAGTCCTCTCTGCGGCCAGATGTGGGTTTATCAAGTCACAGTTCTGGCACTACAGCAGTAAAGCAGTCAACCCCATTTTACTCTTTCAAAGCAGCCAATCCCAAGAGACGCTCTGTTCAAGATCCTTCAACGATCGGCAAGTTATTTTTTCATTTGATTTTTGACCTGCTCATTAACAGTTGGCTTTCACTTCAAGTGAATTCAACAGGTTCCAGAAATGAAGCTACTGTGATTAGTAATTTCATTTCAACTAATCTACGGGAAACCGTAGATCAGCAAAGCTGTGTAGTGACTGAACCTCATTTTATCGCTTCAAAAAAGGAATTGTGTTTTCATCAAATTTGTGCGTGCCACATCTCCGCCTGTGAATAAATAGAGCTGCTTTCATCTCTCCACAGATCCTCTACAAACAAAAAAGGTTCGCAAGGTCCCTCCTGGCCTGCCTTCATCTGTGAGTGGAAGATCATCTACCTCTCATATAAATACATCTCACAGTGAGCTTACTAAAGCATACACACACACACATTAATGCCACATAGACGCCCTTTCTTTTCATCTCCTTAACACAAAGGACGCTCTTGACATGTGCAACACAGTTCTTAGAAGAGAACTCACTTGTGTGTTGTTCGCTGGCAGACTTGTTGGCAGTGACACCATTATTGTTCTTTGCAAATCAAAGTTTAGACTTGTTTGTTTTCAAAAGCGTGTTGTTTTTGGGTTGTAGATAGCTGTTTGCTCTCTGTAGGTGTTATTAAGTATGTTTTAATGTGTGTGAAGCACACGGCTGCATGCAGACACACGTTTGTGTGTGTGTGCGTGTGTGTGTATCTAAAGGTGATTGATTTTTAGTGGTGCCCTGTCACAGTCTAGCCTCCTCACCTCTCCTGGGAGAAAGTGAGGCTGTCAAAGCGTATCCCCAGCTCTGCTCTTTTGATGTTTAATTAGTCATTACGTAGCTGAACAGGAGGACAGACAGAGATTAATAGCACAGAGTATCTGAAATTTCTGTTGGTAATGATCCCGGTGGAGCAGAAACCATTAGGATGCAGAGAAGTGTGGAGCTCAGCTTGCTTTCGCTTAGACAGGGGGTGTAGGAGATCATTAATATGCATAAATCACTAAGTCAGATGCTCATTGTTCGAGCCCTGGTGGAATAACAAAGATTCTGTTGAGCTCCCCTTTAAATTCCAAGAACTTTTATGTGATGATTTTTTTTCGATTTCCAAATAAAGAGTCACTGATTTATTTAAATTCAGATTTTCTTTCATGACACAAGTTTCTTGTTTTGCCAGGGGATTTTGAGCAGGATTTGCTTTTTGAAAGCATTGATAATCGTCACCTCTATTGCTCTGAAATCCAATATGGAACAGGCATCTCCCCATAAAAAGCTGACATCCGTTTTGTTTCTGGATTTGTATTTGAAAAGAAGTTTGTCAGAGCACGAGATGAGGAGCGTTCTTTGGCAGCGGCGGGAAGGTTTTCTGCCTTCCGCTTAAGTAAGTGATATATCGTAGTTCTTGTCAGACGGAGGGAGGCAGGCAGCCAGGCGAAGAATGGTTGCCTCGCGGGTTACATCTCTTTGTTGTGTAAATGGACGCTGGGCTTTTATTTGTCAGTACTTAACACATGGGCGCAGGTGCGGCTCTGCGACTCACAAGAGTACAATCAAGCAGTACAATAGAAGATGGGAAGAAACAGTGACGGAGCACGGCTTAAAAAAAACAGCTCTGTCTTGTCACTCACGACTGGCCTGGAGATAAAGTGAGGAGTTTGGAGGAATTACCCCCGTTTCTCTTTGATCCCATTTGAAAGACAAAGAATGGATGTGTTGAGAGAGGCTACAAGTCTTTTATACCTTGCCACGAGATGTGAGAAAACATAAGATCGTTCCTTTGATATGTGTTATATAAGTAAAGTGTGTGGGAGGATGTCTGGCAGCTTCGATAATGTGTTTGTATCGACTAACAAGAACCACAGGTGAGCTTTAAAGTTGGTGATGTAAAGGCACACTTGTTGCATGATTGCTAGTTGTCAGTCGGAACACGAGTGTGTGACACTGTCAACGATACTAAATGGTGTTGAGGTGCGTTGGAGTGAATGCACACCTGGAGCCGACGGCAGCTGTGTGAAGACCCTGCAGTGTACCTGTAAAGCATGAATGCAGCTGCAGATGCCACTGAAAGGGTTTTGCTTGTGTAAGCACAGAAGCTCACTAGAGACCTGAATACAAGCAGCTAAATAAAAATGAACATGCTTCCTATCATTTTCTTAACTGCTGGGAAACTTTTATTTATTTCACTCTAAATTCCTTCTGTACATGCAACTTTTCTTGAGATATATGGTCATGTAGAAAGTTCAAATCAGCAGGAGAGTCTAAGTTGCAAGCCCAAGTACGATGTGTGTGTAAACTACATGATGAAGCTTAGTCAAATATTTACTGGAGCACATCCTCTGTGCATGTAGGTTTTGACTCATGTATGTGTAAAGGCTATCTGGCCTGAACATCTGTTGATTGCAAATATTTAAATGTTTATATGTCTCATTGGTCTTTATATACACATCACTTTCTCCTCTTCAACCACACACACGCTATCTATTCTGAGAAGCATCCTGCTTAGGTTTTATTTAGTTTGTAATGAAACAAACTGGGAATTTGCTTCTGGAAGGCAGATTTTTTGTAGGTTATATATGGGAACCCCCGTACCCTCCATGCATTCCACTAAAAGATATTGACATATGTTTTTATTCATTACACACCGACTGTGCCAACTTGAGTATTTCCGAGCCATTCTCAAAATTACATTTGTCTATCTTCCATGTGTCCTCTCTCTGATTGATCTGCAGCAGGGACGTCAAAGTGTGGCCCCGGGGCCTTTTGTGGCCCTTGAGAAGATTTTATGCAGCCCACTGTTATTCAACCAGAGAATGTAAATACACAACATTTTCTAAAATTAAAATTAGACTTTCAAATGTCACACAAGCATGTTATGACAAAAACAAAGTCAAACTAAAACTGCTAATTGTTGAGATATTGAAAACATTTATGTTGTATTAATACTTTTTTTTTTTCAATTTTGAGTTGACCTGGATGAAGATGAACACTATTTGGTTCTAAATAAGATTTGTTTCATGTCAGAATTGGCCCATGTTCAGTGTTCAGTTTTACTTCATCAAATATGGCCCTCTTTGAAATAAGTTTGGACACTTCTGGCCAACACTAAAGCACTAGAGTTTATTTTAAAATATATATTCCTGAATAATATTTATAAAACAAGAGATAACACTAGCATTGCTAGTGAAATTGTCTATATACTGTATCTCATATTCATTTTTCACATTTCTTAATTAAATTGTGCCAGTAAAAATGTATTACAATTAGTCATTTGCACTTTTACTCTTTTTTCTCTTTTTTCCTCCTTTTTTTCTTGTACTTATGTTTGCCTTCATGAGGATGAGATTTAACTTTTGCTAATATTGTGTCATAACCTTGGTGTCTTAAAGTGTTTGTTGTAATGCAGCCTTGTGTTGCGGTTGTCAGGTTCTGCTCCAAGCACAGTTAGTAGCCTCCCTGGAGATGACCTCATCAGATTGCTGATTAGATTCAGTAGACACCCCTCGTTTGACTGGGACGACGCTAAACAGAAACACTCGCCTCTGGGACTGTAAGCTTTGTGTTTGTCTTTGAATTGTGGAAATGTAGAGCTGACATTAGAGCCTGCATGGTGATATTGGATCAAAAACGGTCTTTCATCTGGATAAGGAGTTAAAGTGGATAAAGAAAAGCAAAACAATATACAGATTAAAGTCATTATTCACATTGCAGCCTGTTTTAAATAACTTGTGCTGTGCTTGCGTGACTTCATAACATTAATACAAAACTTGATTTTAAATCACCGGCTGAGTTCAAAAGGCAGCCTGACAATGATAGTTGGGTAAAGAGTTGTTTAGAGAACAAAGAAGTATTTTGTGACTCAGATATTAAAGTGCTTTTTTCTTTTTCTCAGGAATGCACATAAACATTTTTTATATAACAATATTATTGAGTGAATTAAGTGATGGAAAATGTGCCACCATTCAGAAGTCATTTGAAAATAAAAAGCTTTAAAAAATGAGAAACCATAGCTGCATGTTCTGCTCATCTAGCTGAAAAATATTTACATTTGAAATAAACATTTGCAGGTTTTACTTGTTGCATTACTTGTGGATGTTTTTGCATACATGCGAAACATCAAGCTTCTTTTGTAAGAGTTCACACAAGTGAGAAACATGTTGTGTGAAAATAGAGAAAGAGAGAGAAGAATTTTTAGGCCTCCCAAAAATCAAGACAGATCTCAACCAAATGTGGCTCTCGGTTTTATTTCCACTTTGATGAAATGAGCATGAATTTTCCAGATCGTTTTGTAGAAATGTTGAAAAAATTGTTGACTTGTAAAGCTTCACCTATCAATGACAAGCTATCATCCAAATCATGAACAATGACGTCATTGACTGATTCAAATAAATACAGTTGTTCATGAAGTGATTTGTGCCAGTATGAGGTGTCAAGCTGCTTTTGTGGTTCGTGAATAGACATATTTATTTGAAGATTTGAGGATTTCAAGAAATTAGTGTGGATTTGATGCTTTCAGATTTTCATTCTTTGTCTTGCTAGAGATGAACTTCTGAACAGGAACCTGTGTTTGGGCTTCATGCATACCTTGTGTGAAAGAAGTTCTCCTTCTTCCACCCTGGGGCTCCAAATTGGAACAGGAAACTAATGCGAGAAACAGATGCAATTTTATTGGACGGAAATCAGAAACTTCCTACAGCCAAGTGATTTGGGTCAAGGGGTCAGAATATTGAGTGTACCCAAAAGCCCAGAGGTATCCATCTTTATTAGCCCAGAGCTCCTTACAGGAAACAATCTTCCTGCCTCATGACATCATCGCAAAATCCATCTCAGCGACGGAGGTGACCTCACTCTGTGGATCTGCAAGTGTTTTTAATACCCAAACAAATTCCATGAAAAGCACAACTAAAGCCTCAAGTGTCATTAAAAATGGTTATATAAATAGGTGGGCGGAGCTTCATCTCCTTGATCTTGGCTCCTAACTTAAAATTGTGCTGGATCGTGATGCTAATTTTGTTGTTGCGTACTAAATGAAAGTTTTCTTTGCTTAAGGACTTATATTTTCTTGCATGGTCTCTCACAATCACTTCAATAACAACATGAATCAGCAGTGAAGTGAGTCCGTCAGTGATGTTATTGGTTTTTCAAATGAAAACCTTCCCCATGCTTTTATGTTGCCACTCAAAACACCAGCAGTGTCTGGACTTGTTGTAAACCCTTCAAACACTTCTCTCAGCAGCATTTCTTTAAATGATCAGCTTGAAACTGTGCCAGACATAAACCAGTAACAGCATACACTGGCAGGATTTTGGAAGAGTTTGAAAGGGCCTTAGAGAAGAAAGAGGGTAAATAATAGCTGCTCATTGGAAGAAGATATTAAAGTGCACATTTTCAAGCACGAGAACTTTTAATCCTTCTATGACAATCATGCTCAATGAATTGACAAGGCTGTAGTTCAGACAGCTTGGAGTAGAGACATGAAATCATTTCTGATAAGGCTTTCAGAAGACAACGCTTTCCGTCCTCCTCCCTCTTTCATGATGCATTCTCTCCTCATGTTATTGAGGTAATGTTGACCTTTGTGGATAGTAGCGAACCGCCATAAAATATCTGGTGGTGTTTACAGGGCTCTCCCGTCTTAGGCCCTTGGGATTTATGAAGTGGAGAAACGTTCATACGTCATAAGCAAGCCCCTTTGCAGCTGTTGCATGTCTTAAAGTTGTGTTTACAGGCACTTCTGAAACACATTCTCACCCAAATCCTTGATTTATGTTTTCAATAGCAATTATAATACTACACTGAACTATCATTTTAGTCAACTAAAACGGTGGTTTTAAAGCATAATTTTATATACATTATTATAATATAAAATATTTTTAACCATTTGCCCTGAACATCATTCAAACTGCCTTGATCTTGTGTTCTTAATCAGAATCCTTTTTATTGCCATTTTCAGTGCAAAACCACCAAATAGAAATTGATCTCAAGTTTGCCATTATACCTAAACACACCACCTTTGACGATGTCACATTCCGCGCCTACCTGGCTGTTTGTGTCTGTTTTCAAATAGCTTGTAGCTACCTAGTTTGCAGGGAATGGAAGGATTTCTAGCAGGGAAAAGACCAACAGCCCTGCAAACACCTCACAGAGACTCGGACATATCTTAATAAACTGATGGTCGGTATGTTGGAGAACTGTGATTTCTTCTGTGAGATCACGTCAAAGTCAAACATTTGAGGAGAAACAGCAATACAGTTGTTCAGAAAAATAGCCATGATTGCTTGAAATGCTTAAGTATTGAAAAGTGAATAAACGATGGTGTTCCTTTATACAGTATATTATGCTGGAAAATTGTCTTGTTTTGAATCTCTCCCCAAATCCACTTACACATTTGTTTTGTATACCATGCATATTCCTTTATCGTTTTTATGCCCACATCTCCTCCCCTCCTTGGCCTTTTCCTAGTTGCCTCAGCACTTGGAGGCTTAAAAGAGGGATGCACCACAGAAGCCACTCCCTTCTGGAAGCCACCCCTTTTCTCACTGAGTGGAATGGTACAATCCTGCTTTGCATAAGTTTCCTCTGTGTGGGTTGTGTGTGTGTGTCTGGGGCTAGAACTGAAAGAATTATTAGTCTCTTTTGCACGGTTTGGATGCAAGTGTAGGGACAGGGCCAGTTTGCAGCTGCTGTATCTGTTTTCATTACACGGCTATAATGTATTGCGCATTCCCTGTCCCTGGAATGGGCAGTAACTCTTTAATGTATTACTACAACGGGAAATCGGTAAGTTGTTTGAAAATATATTTTCATGACAGTGCAGACTTAAGCTTGGGCCTGTTCTTGATCAGACATTTATTTTATACATTCTGACAACTGTTTTAAAATGCAGCTCTGCATGTGAAGGCATAAGTGAGGCAGGAGCTCTCCTCTGATTTTCCATTACATCAGTGAGAGCCACATGTATTTTAAGTATTTCACTTGAACGTCACTGCCTGTGTTTTGATTTACATTTTAAGCTCTTCGCCTGTGCTTACTTATTTCTTCTCTTTGTGCGACTTCTAAACTTTCTTTCTTAGAAATGCAATTTAAAATGCAAATGTGTTCTAACAGGGTTGAAGTGAAAACAAGTGGGAGTCTGGAAATGATTAGGGGAAAGAGGCTGGCTATTGAGGTTACACTTTCCTGTTTGTAGATTGAGCTTCAAGCAGTTGTGTTGCTTTTATTCCATCTGTTTTTAATCACTCACAGATTCTTGACACTAGCTAGCCTAAAGTGATTGCATAACTTTTTATGCAATTTGCTCATAGAATATTTGTCTGTTCAGTTGAAAGCCTTATATTTCAAAAGTAATTTGGGGTCTTGGATTTGTTGGACTTGTTGAAAGACAAGGAGTTGAATGAATGAAGTGCTCCGTATATAGTCTTGACAGATTTCCACTACTGAGTCTGTGATCTTTCTGACCCATTTGAGGGTCTATGAATTACTTTTAGTCCACGTTAAATGACCAGGGTCCCATTATCTAGGCTTATATATGACTTAAATTACAATCAAATGCACCTTCCCTCCAGAACAGATGATGACTTTTATCTCCTCATATAAAGTATTAACAGACTTGGTGAGGTAATTGAGAACATGTGGTTGATGCAGACAAAGTTTCTGATCAAAAGCACTTGTTAAACTAACTTTTTTGTTTTCCCTCCTAAAAATGAAATATGGTGCTGATTGTTTCCATCCACTTATCCTAAACTTATTTATAAAATGCAGAGCATAGCTGGCTCACCATCTGGAGCTCCAGGAGAATTCACTGTATTGGGCTTGTGGCATGGACCCAATACACATGGAGCAGCTCACTGAGCTTTCTTCCCTCTCCTATTAGCAAAAATAGAAATTTCAAAGCCCTGCAGTGAATGTCAAAGCCTTTTGTTCTCTTCAAATTTGATAGAAAACAGATCTACGTCATTTGAGATGAATATGCACAAATGTTGTTGTGGAATCTTTTCTCTTTCTGTCTGCAAATGCTTCAAACTGCACACATGTTTCACATATTGTGGTGAGGTATATGTTAAAGGTTTATGTGTGTTTATTGAGTTGGCTGGGTGAAGAGTTTAGCGTATTGTTGGTGGTAGTGTCCTTAATTGTTCAGCAGGTGGCAGTAACACTCCTGAACCTGGAGTGAATTAATCCTTTAAAAGATTTGTGGAGCCAGGTGGAAATTTATTATACATTTAAAAGATGAATCATATGTTCCTCATCCCATCATTTACTTAAAATGTTACTTATATGTGTTATTAATTACAACTTCCTACCAGGTAGACAAACAGAAGTTTAGTCGAAAAAATGCAGACGATCCAATAACCTCCTTGACAGACTTAATGATCTTTACATTTTGGCTTTTCAGTTGGGTTCATAAGTTCAGTTTAGAAATAATTTAACTAGACAATCATTTTTGATATCTTAACTGCTGATATTTTTCAGCCAATCCACTGATGACAACGTATAAAAACTCAGTTGATAATGAATTTGATTATTAGCATGAACATAGAGAGAGAGAGAGAGAGAGAGAGAGAGAAAGAGAGAGATGGTTTGCCACCAACTCATGACATGTGGAGCATAAACAGGAAACTGCATCAAGATAGCTGATAAACACTTTCCTTTGAAGCTTTGTATTCTCTTCCCTTTGTTGATTTTTCCCTCCTGTTTTTTGTTTTGTTTGCGTTACAATTATTGTAAAAGTTGAGTTATGCTTTATATTTTATCAAGTGTTTTTAAAGTTAAATGATTTATAAAAGGATTTATATAGCTTTGATCAATTATTTTTTAAAGCACATTTTGAAAAATTCCAAACTTTACCCTGAAGAAAAAGAGTGAAAGGTGTTTTCTCAAGAGATTGACAGTAATCCGCTGATGTGAGTGACGGCTTTTAATTAATAGTCTTGTAAAAGGAAACCCAGACTGGCGCTTGTCGCCGCTGCCGGACACTGTAAAGCATCCAGTGTGTTGGATGGTTTATTAATGCTCACACTGGTTAGCCTGGGGTGAAAAGGACAATTAGCATTATCCTCTGCCATATGCTGCCCATTGACTGCATGACAAAGGTAGAAGACAAAAGCCTTGGGTCCCAAGTGGAGCCGACCTGAGATCTCCATGGAACCAAAATCAACCTTGATCGCATGTGTTTGCCAGAAGACCCCTGAGAGCTCCACCCCTCTCAGAGCACTTTAATTACACATCCAGGACAACAACACACTGAAGCTGTCCACATTTGGCTAAGCCCATGATCCCCTGTTTTTCACATTTCACATTCTGCCTATTTTTCTATGCACTGAACTGTTTTAGAAATCCAAATTTTGTAACTTTCACAAATAAAGGCAACGCAAAGTTGTGATCAAACCATTTTTACCTCATAATTTGATATATTCTGTTTAACATATGTTTGACTAATCATGCACCTAGTGCAAAGATGCAGGAGTCTCAATCGTCTTAACCTGCAGAGACACGAAAACTTAGCCATGAAAACAGAAATCCTATCTCTGACTTGTCTACAAACACAACACAGAAAAACATCTAGAAGTTGAAATCCAGAAAAATCTCACAGAGGCAGAGTAAAAAATATATCATGTCAACATGATGATGTAGAACAAAATTTAATCAAAAAATGAGACTGACCAGTGGATCCATTTGCCCATCAAATCTTGTTAAGATGCTTCTTTGGTCAGGACTAAAAGGAATTGTTAAAGGGATTTGGTTGTGACTTGCCCTTTTTAGTACAGGTGACTAAAAAAGTATAAATACAGTTAAAGGAATGAAACAACCTTCATGGACATCAGCAAAAATCCGTCATGTATGTAGAGTGAGTCATTGAAATGCACCTGAATTAGACGTATCAAAAATGAAGAGTGAAGTCCAACTAGATGATGGTCAGTTCTGTCTACAGGAGGTAAAAAGTCCTGGAGCTTTCTTCCCTTCTCGTCTCAGATGTACTCTGTCTTTTTTATTTACCCTGTCTTTCTCCATCTGGAGTAGATGAAGTCCTTGACCACATCAACAGTGTTTGGTCTACAATGTCTTTGATCCTCCCACCAACTTGGCACACGCATCCAGCTGTACAACAGCGTGCCCATTGTGTGCCAACATCAGCTCACACGTTTAGATTTTACTAACCAAAAGAGGCTGTTTTTGTTCCACTTACAAGATTTCAGTCTCTCTGGTAATGTTGTCATTTGCCAGGCATTTGAAAATTGCATTTGCCATTAGACTGTCATTACAGGTATTGTAGCGCTGCAAGACAAATGATCCAATGAATCTACTGTTCAAATCATAAGCTTGATTGCTAATGACTGTTTTAAAGATCATTTAAGAAGAACGTTAGTACTCATGTGTGTGCACACACAGATATTTTTATGCTCTAATTTAATTGGTTGTTGCTAGGACAGTTTTTCCAAACACGATATTTACTTTTAATCCTTTGTTCTTGATTCTCATCTTTCTTCTAAAACACAACTTTGCATATCTTGCTAAGCAATTTATATTCTCTTTTTGGTAGGTGTATGCGCCGTCTCCAAACTCAGAAGACTTCAACAGAGATTCGCCTTCGTTCTCCTCCCCTAAACCTTCCAGCAACATGTTTACCAGCACTTTCTTTGGTAACTTATTTCGCACACTGATCAATCTTTAATCGGTGAATATGTTGTTGTAACCACAGAAAATATTTTCTAACCTTTGTTACAAATATTTGTGCATAATCAGCCATACATGTATATTAAAACCATTGTATGACTTCACCAGAACATCTGGTGGCCATGTTGTTACGTCTGTTGATTAAAAGAAAGGTTATCAAGAGTTTTCATGAACTCTTTCTGTAGATGGTACCCACAATTCCCCCGACCCATGGAACTCCTCCAACGGGATCCCTCAGTCTGGATATGGAATGCTTCCAGGATCATCATCTCACTTGCCACAGTCTGGAAACTACAGCAGCATACACTCACATGACCGCCAGGTGAGCTGAACACTTTTAGGTTGGTAAATGTGTTCATACTCAAAGAAATGTTGATGATGACACAGAAAAACACTTTCATTAAACACAGCCATTTTTTTTAATGAAATGTAAGACGGTTGTTTTTTCCCCTTCCCTTCAGAACTATCCATCCCACTCTGTTTCCCCGGACATCAGTACCAGTCTTCCTCCCATGTCCAGCTTCCACCGGAGCAACACCAGCACTTCCCCGTTCGTCACTGCTGCACATACCACGTCAGTCACGGCAGATAATGTCATGGGTATGCTTCCTTCAATTCAACTATCTGTTCAGATTTAATATGAAAATACATTTGAGGCCAAGCCTTAAGTTATTGAAAATCCTTCATAGTCTGTTTTTGTTTCCACAAAAGTTGCTGCAAACCGAGGGAACTCCACTGGAAGTTCACAGACTGGGGATGCACTTCGAGAAGCGCTGGCTTCTGTGAGTTTCATTCGCCAGTAATCCCTCAATCATACCTTTGAGTTGTGGTCTGGTTATTTCTGTGTTGAGCTGCTTCTCTGACCTAATATAAACCTTCATGGTTTTAGCCTCTGTCATCGTACCTGGATTTGATATTGTCTTCAAGAGCAAATCATCCTTTTTATCAGTATCCACTTTATCAGTATCAGAATAGAAACACATTCATTGAACAACTTAATTGCAGTTATTTATTAATGTTCAATTGTTATTAACAAATGAAGTCCGTTATGTATTCTGACTCACTTGTATTAGCATGACAAAGCCAGAATGAAATGGTCACAGTTGGACAGTTTGGGGGTGGGTTGATTTATTAGAGGCACAGGGGAGTTTATAACTGCTGTGGCTCAACTCCACAGGCCACCCTTTGTAGTGCTTTTGTTCTCCTTTTTAAATTGGCCGTGCTTGTTGGCCCCCTTAACTCCTTTGGGAGTGTATCTAATGATAAGGCAGGCCTCATTTATTTCTGTAAAATGAGCCATGCCTCACTCATGATGCAGTCATGTTGCCAACTAAATAGAAATCCATAAATTACAGGGACAACTGTCGACTATAACCAAGTTACTTCATATGTTTGAAGTCCCCCTGTCTTTGGCTGCAGCAACAGTCTTAATCTCTTTTATTGTTTTCCCTACTCAGATGAGATAAAAAATACTGAAGAATTAACCACCTTTCATAGTATCTCTTTGAGAGCAGATATTTCTCCTGCACGGTATCATAGCCTCAGCTGCAGAAAAAGTGAAATATCAAGATTGATTAAGGGGTTATTAGGTGATTGCTGCTGCTTTTTTTCACCGAAGATAAATAATATGTTAGAATGTGTAGATTTGTAGCTTAAGCTTTCCTGATTCCCCTCTCTGACTTGTTTCCACGATGCACATATCCTGCTGCAGGATGAATAAATCCAGGGCAGCATTTTTGTTTAATCCAACATGAGTTTAGAAATGAAAAAAAAAAAATGAAATCCTGGAGTTTAAGACTAAATCTTTTGTTTCATTGTGAATGACGTGTTGACCTAAATCTCATTTACACTAGTCTTGCACAAATGAAATGCCAAAATCCCATTTAGGTTCTTACAAGCAATTTTTGCACTCCAAATGGTTTTTAATGATTGCTATCAAATCAAAAAACAAACATGCATGTTGACTCACATTTGCTTGAATAATTCACCTTTGTAAATGTTAGTTTCCTCACTGAGATCCAATACTTATTTTTCCAATGACCTATACATTCAGTTATTGATTATAATATCCAGAAATGTTTCGAAAGAGTTCATTAATGACATCTCTTTATGTATTTGCTCCAGATTTACTCTCCTGACCACACAAGCAGTAGTTTTCCATCCAACCCATCCACACCTACACCTGTGGGTTCTCCATCTCCTCTCACAGCTACAGCAGGCGCCTCTGCAGGTACAGCTGTGACTGCAGCAAGTGCCCCAACTGTCAGGCAAGGTACTACGCTTGCATGTTTGGTCAACTTTAATTGTGTCTCTGGGATTATTGAACAAGATAAGTCAACAGGTAACCGCTCTGAAATATTTGGCATGTCTTTACTTATGGTAACGACAATTTGTGTGTGTTCTATTTTCAAAGCTTGCTAAACCAGTACTGTTGGTGCAAGATTTGAATTTTTGCGGGTTTGTTTATGTTGTCTCAGTTCAAGATTATAAGGCGTGAACAAGCATTGTGAATCAAAATATATATGGATGGCTAAACGAAGAACTCTGTCAGCAATTGCTCTTCACATTGTTTACATACAAAAATGTGTTGTTGGTATATATTTTAACTTTCTATAGATGATGTATTCACACATATCACTCAGTTCTAAATTTTTTTCCCTTTTTTTTTTCTTTAACGAAGGTGTAGAATGCATAGAAATGGAAGTTACACTTTAATAGCAAACATCATAGTTTGGTGCTAAATTCATTCATACCAGTTGAGTGGAAGACAAATGTGAAGCTATCACAGATGTGGACATTGGCATGAAGAGTAATGGAAAAGAAAATGATGAGACAGTAAGGGAAAGCACTGTATGTTGTTGCAGCAGACAGTTGTGTCATGTGCAGTAATGGAGTGGTGACAGCTGTCCCGACGTATGCCCCGCTTATCCTCAGCTGTTGCCCTGCCACATGGACAGCTGTTCCTCCCAACACAGCCCAGGCTGCAAAAGTCATGGTTTATCTGCTATTGGCTGATGGGGAGTAAGTGACTCAGCTGACAACACCTCACACCAGAATCTCCCTCATGAGCAAGGTGGTGGTGGTGACATCAAACCTGATGCCTGGTTATAAAAGTGAAAGTCTTGTGATGTCTGCTCACCTGCTACCACACAACAGCGTTCATGACTTGTTTTGATCAGTCATGTAGTCTATGGTCAAAAACTTGAAACTCTTGGCTCATAATTGACTTCCAGGTAGTGACGCACATCCCATCATAATTGATTTAATCTCTTAATATTTAAATGGTAATTGTATCCAGATAGACCACATTTTTAAGAGATAGGACACCTGTTTTGTCTTCTGTTGCTACTCGACTGCTCTCTATTTTGTTTCAGCCTGACCACATTTTATAACTTGAACTGTTTTCTTTACATTTGATTTTCACCTTTGCCAGGTAAAACATTGAGGGATCAAATTCGAAACTATTTTGCCCCTTCAAAAGTTCATTTTTTCATTGTTTTATGTAGGTTCCATTAGATAGATATGTGGATGGATGGATGGATGGATGGATGGATGGATGGATGGATGGATGGATGGATGGATGGATGGACGGATGGACGGATGGACAGAAATTGTTTTTCCAGCCAGCGCACAGCAACACAGACGATAGATTCATAAAACAAGAGCAAAAACAAGAACAAAGTGCTTACATTAATACTTGATGCATGAGCTATTTTTATTATATAAGTTTCTTGTTAAAAAGAAACAAATGCATGGGAAGTTTTATTGTCACATGTAGCTACATTTGTATGAATTAATTTAAAGTTTTCCACGTTTCTTTTTAAAGCTAGAGTTGAAAATGAAATCAACCTCAGAAATTGTCCCTGGTGAAGGTCAATTAGCCTAATTGTCCCATATCCATCTTTCTAAATGTCTTTGCAAACCTACATTGTCTAAGAAGAAAATGATAATAATCCGGTCACATAAACTTTCTTCAGTTTAGCAACATAGTGATTCATGTTATTCTTCTTTTAATCTCTTTGTTTTACCATTAAATCACAATGTTGTTGAATCTTTTGATGTTTAATGTGGATCCCAGAGACTCGCATAGGAACCAGACTCGTATCATTGCTCATAGAACTCATCATCTTGTTTTACAGGATCCAACCAGTGGGCCCATTCTAGTGGGCAGACCCAATCCTCTCCAAATTTTGAGAATTCTCTGCACTCACTGGTAAGCACATGCACCAATTTGAGCGATGCAACATCTTAAACAGTCGTCCATAAAGCTAGCATTACACACTGACTCCGACAAATGTTTTTCCAAGGGTGATGGGGGTCGAGGGATAAGTTAACTGAACAATACCTGTCCCATGGGATTTGCCATCTGTCCACGACTCTGGGCTTGGATGGGGATGACAGTAGGGGGATGGGTTCCGTTAGGGAAGCTGGTGGCAGCTGTTTGCTGAGCTACAGGCGGGATTCCTTTGCATGTGATACCAAATCCGATGTTCGTCCATGTGTCATAAATAATCATTAATTAACATAAGCACACTTTCATTTTTTAACAAATATGCCTGATTATTTATGGACAAGACTGTTTTTTACTGAATTAAAAACTCTCACAGAAAGAGTTTGAGGTCTTAAAATCCAGGTTGAATTTTCAAAAAAGTATGTCAGCTTACTAAATAAATATTTTATGAGACAATCCATGAGCCAATGACGGACAATAAGCAGCATTTTGAGAATGTAGTGACTTTCATACCACTTTGAATTATCATATGAACATAAACAAGGCTGTCTTAATGTGTGGTCTCAAGAAAAAAGCATTTCTCCAAAAATGGTGTTCTAGTATCACACGGTCACGTCGACCAAAGAAATCAGTGATAGATCCATGAACGTTTTTATGTAGTTGCCAGAAATATAACCTGCTATGCACCCACTGCTCTCTTAATCCCAGTAAGGTGGATGTCCTTGCTCCCTTCAGTAGGTCGTCATTGTTCCTTTCTAATTCTCTTCTCTTTTTCTTGACTACTGTTACAGAAACACTATCTGTCATCTACTAACCCCTTCTTCTAATGCTGTCTTATTTGACTTCTCCAGAAAAACAGAGTTCATCAGCAGTTACATGAGCATCTGCAGGATGCTATGTCTTTCTTAAAAGATGTATGCGAGGTACAGCTACCTTAAAGTCCTCCTTTTTCATCAATTAATGTGCATCTTACCTTCATGTTTTGGCTTTTTTTTTAACCCTCCCCGGATTCATGGAAGTCTTCATCATACTTTTATTTACATTCATTCGACCCTGCCGTTGAACATTTTCTTCCTTTTGTTAGAAATCATTTGCACTCTTTTTTATCTCTAAAATGCTATGCTTTTCTTTATTTTGTGTTCATCCAATCACTGTTTCAAGATTGTGTCATAATATGCTTAAACTAAGCTGCACTGTTGTTTTCTTCTCTTCCCTCTAGTCTCGGATGGAGGACCGCCTGGACAGACTGGATGATGCGATCCTTGTTCTGAGAAACCATGCAGTGGGCTCCACCGCTAACCTACCCAGTGACATTCACAGTCTGCTTGGACAGGCTCAGAATGGACCCTTAGCAGCCATCGGAGCGAACTTTGCTGCTTCTGCGCTGGCTTCAAGTCGAACAGCAGCGATGGTATGAAGACCTTTTGCATCAATTACTATATTTCAGATTTAGAAACCGAATGAAAAACGAATACAATTACTTTGCATGTTTTTCTATCAGTTTGTCAAACATAGTTGCTTTTCACTTAGAAAATAATTCTTTCCGCAAGCTGATGGCTGACCAAACATTCACCCTCCCACACGAAGTGTGTTTAAATCCTGAGGGATCAATAAAGTTTTACCTTACCTTTACCTTACACAAGAGAAGAACTGACTTAATGGTATGGAAGTTGTGTTTCCCCTTAGGAAGTGTTTGTGTTGTGTATGTTGTGCACTTGGTTTAATGATGGAGAAACAGTAATGAAATATAAGTGGCATAAAGGAAGTTATATTTCACATGATTTACCGTATACTAACAGTTTGATACAGTTGTGTGTTGGTTCTCACTCAGCACTTCCTGTGTGGGAAGAGGTTCCCCAGACAAGGCTTTAGCAGCCCCGCCACAGCCCAGTCACAGGGTTTTAGTCCAGCCGTCACCCCCCCTTCCTCCTCTTTCACCGCTTCTTTTTAACAACCCAGGAAATTTGAATCAGTGGAAACGTGTGTCTGCGCCCACAGTCCCCACCCAAATGGGGGTCCTCAGCTGTATGGTAATAAGGCCCGGCCATGAAAATGGCTACACTCTTTTCTTCGCCCAGCCCCAGTCTCGTCTTCTGTACAAAGACTGTTTGGACACCTGTTGAGAGCACAGCAAAGATTAGCACGGTGCTGAAGAAAGGACAGGCTTGGGTTGGAAGGGTTGGCAGAGGCCAAGAGTGACTGAGAATCACATACCAGAAGAAGAAGGGGTTAAATCCCTCCCTCCGCCAACAGAGACAATAACCCCGCCTTCTCTCGCTTCTCAAAAGAGAAATAAGATATCTGAAGGCTGTAGTGAACCCAGACAGTGGGACTTTGTTGTGTAACATAGCTTTCTTTTTTGTACAGCTTTCAATGTTGAAGCATCCAGATATCATGGACTGGTTCTTTTAAACAAGAGGATAAATCCTCTGCATTAATCTAATTAAACTGATGCACTAAGCTGTATAAAGTATTGTTTATATTGTGAGATTAACATATTTGTGTACCTGTGGTGAACTCTTTACAACAGATTCTCAGCAAAATATCAGCTTAAAGACACTCAGCTGCTCTTGAACTGGACTATAGTCGTGTGTCTGTTTGCTTTATAATAATGACATGATTTATTTGTGATGGTTCAGTGCATAGCAAGTTATATTTATGTTGAATATTCACATACCTAGTACCTTTGTTCATTCAATTAAATTGAGGCAATGTTGACATGATGGCATATGATGAGTGTTAGGAGAATTAGTGAAGTTCTCGATGCCTGGACAGAGTGAAAACAACCAGAGTCAAAATTTGTTACTCGCGAGGGGAGACACTCAGACCGTAGAGACCACGCTCAAACAATCTCAGTGACAACCAACGATCTGTGTCTCCCTCACGCTTTTTATTTAGTTTCACAGCTACATCACCCACAACCAGGCTGGAAGAGGTTTACAGATACGATGAACGTTGATTAGAGAGGGCACACACGCTGGCGGGGGTTGACCTTCGGTTGGCAGGAGCAAGACAAGAACCATCTACAGTTTGTGGGTTAAACGTCATGGTATGTGGTTTCATCAGCCATGATGCACAAGTTTAATCAGTAATGATGTACAAGTTTTTATCAGTCACGAGGCACCGACTTGTGAGGGACAAACATTGATCACTTAAATTCTTATAACAATGAGGGATGTGGTCATCCAGGTTGAGGGTTTAATGACTTATCATTCTGTTAAACCTTTATTTTGGTTCCACTTCTGATGATATGGTCACTTTGTGTGTTATCAGGGCAGTGCTCACACAGATGAATCTACTAATTTGAGCAGTCACGGAGGTCTGGCCGGCACAGGCTCCGCTTCCCACACAGAAGTGAACCACCAATTGGAAACCTTCAGAGGTCGGATGCCGCCTGTTCTCCTGTCTTCTCTCTCGTGTATGAAACATATTTACTGATGTGTCACCGGTCGTCCAAAGGTCTGGCTGGCCAGGTTCCTCCAACACTGGAGCTGAAGGTGGAGAAGCAGGACAAGGACGACATGAATGAAAGTGTATCAGGGGATGACAAGTCGGACGATGAGAGTGACAGAAGGGATATGAAGGGCCTCAGGATGGGCACACGCACTAGGTATAACATGTTCATTGTTGCTCCAGTCTTGTTGATGGACCTCCTAACTCAGCATTAGTTATTCCATCTGACTTGATTCTGCACTGTGCCAAATATACAAACTGTGCACGAATTAACCTAAAACTGTTTAGCATGCTTTTGCAGTATTATGGGATAACAGGTAATAACAGGAAACGCTAAAAGAATAAACTTAAATGAGCGTTAATGTTATTTTGGTTTATGGTCATTTGCTTTAAGATGATCAATATAAGTCAAGTGCGGAGAAAAGATGCAAATGCAGTGTAACAACACCACAAATTTTTATTATTTTATTTCAATTTATTTGGACAACAGATGCTTATACTGGCTTTTATACTTTTACTAGTTTTACCTCATCAGTCCTGCCGAAGTACAGTAAAAAGGCCAAGTCTATGACTTTTTCTGTTAAATGAGATCTACGACGCTACAAGTTTAGGGTTTTTGAAGCTCACCAAGTGATTTTCAGCAGAGGTTATTGTTGAATGATTTTCTCAACATGAGGCAGATATAAGCACGGTTTAGTTTTCTTTCATTCACTTGAAATGATCATTAGTTCAATGAATTTAAAACCTCTGGCTCACATTTCTGTGTCATTTATATTTCAGCAGCATCACAGAAGATGAGGATCTGAATCCGGAGCAGAAGGCAGAACGTGAACGTGAGAGAAGGATGGCCAACAATGCACGCGAACGCTTACGAGTGCGAGACATCAACGAGGCGTTCAAGGAGTTAGGGAGAATGTGCCAGCTTCACCTTAAAAGCGAAAAGCCACAGACCAAACTGCTCATCCTCCATCAAGCTGTTGCTGTTATTCTCAGCCTTGAGCAGCAAGTCAGAGGTCAGCCTCCCTCAAGACTCACGTCTGTTTCTATGTTTTTCTACATTGAAAAATACTTGAAATTATTGAAATAATATCTGAAATGCCAAGTAATTCTTCAAGTCTTTATACTTAAAGACGTAAAACACATGCTGTTGTCTTGACCGACAAAAATCATTGATGAAGCTTGTCTGCTACATTATATTGATTCAGACCAAGAAGTTGATCAATAGACTTTTGAAAGTCTATCTTTTGAGAGTGATGCTTCTGCCTTAAAATGTATCTAAAAGTGTTTTTTAGAGCTGACAGAGCATACTTAAATATTTTGACACTACCACAGAGATACCACCACATTATAGACTCTTGAATAAATAGAAGTTATGTTCACTGCTGTGAGCAAATCCTCTCTATATACTCTATATTGATTCAAATGAAACATTTTCATCTCTTATCTTACAGTTTATTCACTTACAACATCTTTATTTTTTCTATTTTAGAACGAAATCTGAATCCCAAAGCAGCCTGCCTTAAGAGAAGAGAAGAGGAAAAGGTTTCTGGCGGCTCTGGTGACACTTCAGGCCACACAGGAGTCCATCCAGGTCTGACTGACGCATCCAACCCCATGGGCCACCTCTGAGTAGCAGCAGGTGAGTCGACTTATTTTTGTGCGTCTTCATGTCTGTCACGCTGCATGTTAGTGCCACATGTCATGTGATGCGTCGTGAAGAAAATCAGACAGATTAATTCCTTACTTGTCTCTGTCTTCTCTTCACCAGAGATTCCGATCAATCCTGTCCCGTCGGAGACTCAACTTGACTCGCACAGACCTAGTGCGAGCGTCCAGATGTCTGTGACCAGTTCCACGACATGAAAGCCCATCACAAAAAGTTCTCCAGCACATATCCCCATCAAGTGTGTTGCTCCTGAACAATCAGAGACTTTGCAACATGTATTGAAGTTGCCTTGTGCCTAAACTGAATTGACGAATGCATTGTAACAGCTACTTTATTTCTTTGTTTTTCTATTTATTATCGTTTAAAAGTGGTCGAATGAGAATTGGAAAAAGAAAAGGCAGCAGTCCTTAGTTGACCTGTAGTTCCAGTGTCATTGTTGAAGCCAAGTAGTCCAGAAGTCAACGAAACATGTTTCGTCCACCCATCTGGGAATGGAGATTAATTTATTGGCCACAGAATATATTTATACCCAACAAAAAAGCAATTAACTGTTAGAACCCTTAGAACACTAAGACCCCCAAATATTATTTATGTTTATCTGTTCTTGTTTTGCCACCAAAACTACCTTTTTGTCTGATATATTTAACAGCAATAACACTAGTGACAGCTGGTAGTTGTATGTTCTCAGCAGCAGGTAACTTGTTAATCTGAGCATTCCCTGCTTTGGTTAGTGTCTTAACCAATGGGAACAGTGGATTACCGTCTTGTTCCTTTGTCATGCATTGTTTCATGTATAATGTGAGTCTTCTGCCTTCCATCAGTTATGTAATGAAAAATGACGAGGACGCTTTCTTGCGTCCTGATGAACAGATCCCTCTCCTCCTTCTAGGATGTATCCAGCTTGTCTGTGTTTACTTCTATCTGCTGGCTTCCAACAGAATTCTTAATTTATTTCAGTTACTCTAAATAGCCAGTCAAGATGTATTTTGCAGAATATCCCAAAATAGTTTCATTGAATTGTATCAAAACAATGAACGAGAGAACCAGACTTCCTGGTCATGGCTTTATTTGTGTTTTTTTCACCATGTGCATGCTTTACGTTGTTGTATCATTTCTGTCTTTCATTCTTTGTTTCTCACATCAGCAAGACAACACGTCCAGTAAGTGGAGAAGTGACTACTTTACGGGAATAATTGGAAAATCTGATCTGCCTCCTCAAGTGTAGATTCTGTTTGCACATGTCCATCATGTCAGTATTTAAGAGTTCATATTCATGATGGAGCGATCGAAGCGTGTCTCCTGCTTTCTGTTCCCTTTTTTTTTCTTCCTCAATTTGCAAAATTACACATTGCGGTATTCCTCCACGCTTCTTCATGTATTGCATATGAAAAATGAAAAGACAAAAAACATTTGGCTTATTTTTCACTGTACTGTTAGTCTTTTATACGATTACAATGTAAGAATATTTCTTCAATTCCAAATATTACTCTTTCTAGATTTTTGAAAGCAAAAACTTTGAGTAAATATTTCCTACTTTATTTTACTATTTTAGATAGTAAAACCTATGGTTATGTACAACAACCTATCTCTGTCCGACATTTCAAAGGCTTTTCTTGTTGTTGAAAAAACAGTTGTAAAAAAGATCGGAGTACAAATTCTTGAAGTGGCGACAAAGCGATCAAAAAAGTGTCCTAGAAACACACTAATGTGGCGATGAGATTTCTTTTTTTTTCTGTCATCTTTTTTTTTTCAACAGAAAAAAAACAATGTATATAACATTTATGTTGCAATAAATGTGCCATTTTTTTGTAAAACCACTCGCATGTGTATTTATTTCTCACCACATAAACATTATTTTATCAACAACAGTAAGAAGGGTGTGTCTTGAATGATAGCGGTAACCATTTCAGTCTGTTTGGAATATGAATATCATTTTTACGTTTGTAATTTTAATAGTATTTTGTCTTGATTTTAATTGAAGCATTACACTTAATCTGTAACACAGCAGAAGATGATTATTCATCGTTTCCTGGGTTGTGATGTCTGACTTCTATTTTTGGATCTGATCCTGAACTTCTATGAGCTGAATGTTCCAGGGAAGCTCTAAAGACAGAAACCAGGTGATGCAGAAGCTCTACTACAAGTATCACAGGAAGCGGTCTGGACAAAGAGGTCCAGGGTTACCTCTCCCTAGACACCTTCTCCAGGTCTTCCTTAAATATATGTAGGTGTTAACCTTTCCACTCGGATGACCCATCCTTTCCATCCTCATGAACAAGAACACAATAATAATAAATGTCCATGCGTCTCCAACCTGTGCAGAAAATTGTACAGTGACAGTAGCCACATGCATCCATTGTCTGAGGTGATGATGATGGTGACAGTACATATTTGAAGTGGAAAAATAATCTTTGTGGTTAGGAACATTACCAACATCATGTGCTGAAGTCATCCGTACTAGACGCAGCTCTAGACAAACTTGATGTAGCTAAATAAATCTTCAAAGACTGTTGCACCATATTTGTTGGACTGCAGAATAGTTTCCATGAGCAGAACACTTTGAGGATTTAACCAACATTACTTGGAGCTTGTTGTTCCTGTAGACACAATCTAGAAGTAGTGTCATCTTACAAAACTAGTATCCGGTTCATTTCAATGCTGGGAATACTGTAGACTGCAGGGCGTGTGAGAAAATATTTGTGTGGCTGTTTGAACATCTGCATGTCATTATTGAAGTGCAGATGTGAGAAGGACTCGTCATCTGTTTCTGACTTAGTGGTTAATAAAGCCATGCTGAACAAACCCTGCTGTCAATCATCCATCATGTCAGGAAGTGACAGGGTGTTGAGTGGGTGGATGTCCATATTTTGTGTAGGAGGAGTGGGACCACCATGCATGATGGCTTCCTGTCATGGCTACAGGACCAGCTGAGAGTCTTTGGCTCGCTCTCTCAACTCTCTACAGTCTCCTGCTCCGTACGATCGCCCTCCTGCACTCCATCCCAGTTTATACATTACAGGCCAAAGGTGTAGACACTCCTTCTTATTCAATCCTGTCTTTGTTTTCATCGTTATTTACATAGTTGATTCTCACTGAGTGCATCAAAACTATGAATACACACATGATAATGTATTTACTTAACAAAAAGAGTGTAAAGTAACTGAATAAACTTGTCTTATATTCTAGTTTATCCAAAGTAACCACCTTTATCTCCGTGCAGTCCTTTGTCATTCTTTTGATGACCTTCAAAATATAGTCACAGGAAAAATGTTTATTTCACAGGTGTGTCTTTTCAGGGTTACTTAGTGGAATATTTGCCTTATTAATGGGGTTGGGACCATTAGTTGTGTAGTGCAGAAACCACGTGTATAGAGACCTATTGGACAACCTTCAAATTCATTTTATGTTAGTAAGTAAGTAAGTGTTATTTGTGAAGTGCCTTTCTAGACCATGGTCACAAAGTCCTTTGACAATCAAAAACAATATACAGCTAAAATATACACTTAAAGATCAAGACACATAAGACAAACACAGGAGTCCCAAAAAGTCAGGGAAAAGCCTGCACAAATAAAAAGGTCTTTGACATAGACTTATCATTTAACTCGCACATAAAACAAATCTCACGGACTGCCTACTTCCACCTTCGTAACATTTTAAAAATTAGCCACTTCCTTCCTTTGGATGCTGCTGAGAAACTCATCCATGCTTTTGTTACTTCCAGGCTGGACTATTGTAACTCTCTTCTGTCAGGATGTTCTAAGAAGTCTCTCAGAACTCTTCAGCTCATTCAGTACTGCAGCTCGTGTCCTGACTAAGACTAAGAGGCGCGAACACATTTCCCCTGTGCTGTCTTCTCTACAATGGCTTCCTGTAGAATTTAGAATACAATTTTGAATCCTTCTCCTAACCTATAAAGCCTTACATGGTCTAGCACCAACATACATTAAAGATCTTATCCAAACTTATCAACCCTCTAGGACCTTGCGATCCTTAAACTCAGATTTATTAGTTATACCACAAATCTCTAAATGTAGATTTGGAGCCAGGGCCTTCAGTTTTCAAGCCCTTCTGCTGTGGAACCAACTACCAGCTTCAGTCCGGATGGCAGACATTCTCTCTATGTTTAAAAACAATCTTAAAACCTTACTTTTCGATAAAGCCTATAATTAGCCTTTGTGTTTATAGCCTGAGAATGCTGGAGGAGTTGTAGAAACCGAGCTCTGTATATCCTTCTTTTCTGCCTTAAATTCATCACCTGTGCAGTTTAAACCCACACCTTTTTATTTCTCTCCCGTAGCCCCAGGGCTGCACCTCCAGAGCTGCTGCTGATCCAGGATCTTCACCACGTCATCAGATCCCCAGTTCTCTCCAGCACCTCCATGGACTCTTCCATACTCTCCTCTTTTCTCTTATCCTACCTCACTCTTCTCTTCATCCATCTGTCTACCCCCCCATCCTTCCTCCCAGCCGGTCAAAGCAGGAGGCCGTCAACAATGAGTCAGGTTCCGCTCGAGGTTTCTGCCTTCTAAAACGAAGTTTTTCCTCGCCACAACTCACTGCACAGTGTTTTGCTTATTGCTCATTGTTGAATTTCTGGGATCTGTTTTTCTTTCTCCACTATAGTCTTACTTCAACTGTAAAGTGTCTTGAGATAACTTTGTTATGATAAGACACTTTAAATAAAATTGAATTGAATTGAATTGAATTGAATAGATGTTTCTTGAAGGAGTCAGTAGAATCCATCAAACACAGATGATGATCATTCCAAGCTTAGGAGCAACAGTCTGGAAGGATTTCTCTCCTCTGGTCCGGAAGTGTGTTCAGGAACCATCAGCAGATTCTGATCCGATGAGGATCGGGGAAATGTGAGTTCTTCTACTAGAGCCGGTCAGAATTCTCGCTGCAGAGTTTTGTATTAACTGCATGTGAGAAAGCTCCTTCTTGTTAAGAGATTAAAATAAACTGTAACAATAGTCTAAACGAGAAGACACAAACGCATGGATTATAAGCTCCAGATCATGTTGTGATAACATTCTAAATTTTGAGATTTTTCTCAGTTGAAGGAAACAGTTTTCTGGTCAGTTTTCTGCAGTGTTGACCTAGAGACATGTCTTTATCAAATACAACACCCAGGTTTCTCAGGCTCAGTTTGTCAGACGGACCTAAGTCACCCAAGTACTGACTCAACTCTGAAACCTTATCATCAGGAGCAATCACCAGAGTTTCAGTTTTGTCCACATTTAGCTGCAAAGTGTTTTCAGTTCTCAGCCATTGTTTGATTTCTAGCAAACAATGCAAAGAACCAGTCAGCCAAGTAAAGATAAATGAGTGGTAATCCTTATTTAATTAAAAAAATGAAGATCAGTCAGTCTGAAAAATAGCAAAAACTTCGAATGAGTCCAGAAGGTGTGTCCAAGCTTTTGGCCTGTACTGCATGTTACATCAGATATTGAGGAGGGGTTGTTTTGTTTTCCACGTCTCTCGTGGGAAAGTGAAGTCAAACCATGATGTTTTCTAGATTATTAAAAAGCAGATAAAGAACACCCTGGTAAGGTTTTTAAAAGTTTGGGCTATGCTCAGTTTGTAGATATTCATTTCAAGAAAGGAGTCACAAATTATACCTATAATCACTTCTTAATCTTGTTTCATACAAAGGTCCAGCTATGCTCCTCTCAGCTCTAACAGAGATGTTATTGTGTAGAACCTCAACAAAGCTGAGGCGTGTACATGATATCATCCGGCGGGGAATCTTCTGTACAGTACAACACAGGAGAAAATGTATAATTCAGGAAAAGAGTGTTGAGGTTTTGACATGAGTAAAACATAAATCACAAAAAGAAATTGACTTTACTTCTTCAACAAAACAACAATCTGATTATTTTAAAAGATTATGTTTAAAACATTCCAATCGTTTACGCAGTAATCGGCCACAAACGTGCATTAGTAATGTACAATCTATTGTCATTTAGAAGCATCTTCCCTTGAAACGACAGTTACTATCATTCTTGGTGCGTTTACTGCCCCCTGGGTAGTGTGTTGCATTCACGGCACCGCAGGGTCGTGATGAGTTCACGGCTCATTACGGTCCACTAGATGACGCTCTCGGGTTTAAAGTAGGCAGAAGTATGGATGGTGACGACGAGCAGGAGACGCGCACTTTATCTCAGCAAAACTAATATCGACTTAAATACATTCAACGCTACAAAAACATATAGATCTTCATTAAGGAGTATGTTTGATCCAAGCAGTCTAATGAAAAAAACTTAAATCTATATTTGTATTAAGATTTTAACTCAGCGTAAGTTTGACAGAGAATATGAAAATGAAAAAGTCATGCTATGTTTGCGCCGTGGCTGCTGTCCTGTCGTCCTGCTGAGGACAACAAGTGAAGGATCCACTGGTTTACTGCTGGGGTTACTGGGGCGACTGGTTCCATGATGTGTTCATTCAAGTGTCAGCGGTCCTGCCCGGTGGGCGGGTGAGGACTACTTGAGGGGGCGGGGCGGCCCGGAGGAGGGTCCTCCTGAAGCAGTCTCACAGAAAGCAGCAACAGGATTAAATAAGTTGGCTAACTGTGTCCCGGAGTCCTCACCGCCACTTTTTTCGTTGTATAGTCAACTTTTAAAAATTGAATTACTTTGTTAGAACAACAAGCGCTGAATTGGATACGCCGGTGAGTATTTCCATTGTTTCAACTGAGCCTGTACAGCCGCGCTCACTCACTGAAGTAGTGGAAAGGAGGTTAGCTTCACAAAGTGCTGTTAATCTTTTCTATTCGGCTGTTTTGTGAGAAACATAACACTTTTTTAGAAGTTTAAGTCGCGGGTGTAACATTTTTCGACACATCTCGGGCTGATGTTGTTGCCGGACACCTGTTGCAAATACGACGCCGTGAGTTCAAACTAACTGAACGATTGTTTTGTTGTGTTAACTGTCAGTACTTGTATAATATATTCGACTAATATTCATGTATGGATTTCAACCCTCTGTGGAAGTTCTACAACTTTATATTTTCCCACTGTCAATCCGTGCTGGCATTTGCTGGAGTGGATGATTCATTCAAGAGTCGTTTTGTGACAAGATCATGTTTTATTGTTATTTTTATTTGTGAAAATGGCTAAATTATGAAGGAATCTGTCTATAAAATGGGACAACTAATATGATTGAATCTGGAGTTAAATCCAACTTTAAACCACATTTATTAATTAATTTATTCACTAGGAATTGTTTTACTGATATTATTCAAAAGGTTTTTTTTGTGTATCTTCGCTGGATTTTAGTGTCGCTAAAGAAAAAATAAGGCTTAAGAGATAAAATCAGCTTTGTTTAAATCCCAGCAATCATTTTTCTCACCTGTGGTGTTTGACATCCTGACCCTGGCTCTGCGTCACAGTGGTCAGTCAAGGCAGCCCAGTCTGTGAATGGGTCACAACTAAAAGGGTGTCTTGAAACTGGATTGATGTTATCCGGAATTATGTTGCCACTTAAACTAGTTTAAAACCAGAAGATGTGTTTAAAATATTTTTGTGAAGGAGCCTTTTTTAACTTCAGTAGATCATGTCATTCTGGTATTCACAGGTGCTTTAGTGACACTTGAGGGTTAAACACAGTTTATAGAGCAACAAAGCTGCAGACCACTTGTGGTTGTGCTTTTGCTGTCTTTGTTGGGTTCACACTGACTTTTCTTTTATCGTCTTGTCAACAGCGAGAACCTCAAAGCAGCTGCACTGATATGGATACACAGGATGTAGAACACTGTGTATGTTGAGCATGTTTGTTGGATTAAACACATAGTTTGTCTTTGCTTCTTTAGGATAAGTGATAAAGATTACTGGCTTCACTTTTGAGGAGTTTCAGCTTCTGCAGAGTTATCAGTTTGACTGAATAACTGTTATCAACGTTAATAATTTTCCAATCTAAGAAGATCCAGAACTCTCAGTAAGTAGCTGTTATAAATGAGTCATTCTATAATTTGCCTAGAAACTGTCTTCAACAAACTTTGTGAAGCGGATAATCCACATTTAGTGATTGTTTACTTTAGATTTTCCCACTCTCGGATACCAAAGTTAAGCCTGGGGCTTCATAAACGAGCATCAGTTTAACGCGTCGACATTAACTCACAGGTTGTGTATTGTTTACATATCATCATTCTGTCAAGTGCAAACACACAACAGTTTAATTTATCCTGAGCTGGAGTGATAAATCCTGCACTGGTCTTTGTCTCCAGCCTTATCAGGAAGACTCCTCCAGGTCCTCCTGAGCTGTTGTTGCTGTTGTTACAGCAGGTAGTGGGTCACTATCAGCAGGACAAACAGGAACCTGATCAAAGACTATTGTCCCTGGAAACACATGGTGTGTCTGATGGCTTTTTCCTCAGCAGCATAAATATCTTAAGAATAGCATTCAAGGATCTATTAAGGCAGGCTCTCTGTGTCAGAAGTGCTTTTTTAAACCCTCGTAATGAATAATAAAATATTCATTTTCTTCTTCCTGAATTAAGTTTGCAACCAATAAGGGTCTCTTGTTTGCTCTGAATTTAAGTCATCAGTCATAATTCAATACATTTTCTAGCTTTTGATTTTAAATTCAGCATGAGCTCAATGGAACTCACATTTCCTGCACATAAGAGCAAGAAGAGTTTGTTCGGCTCTACCGAGAGTGACAAATCTTCAAATGTTTTATGGATCTGAGTAAGGCTTTGTAACACCACAAAAATAACTAGACTTTCATTTGCTTAATCGTCAACTGGTTATAAATTAACTAAATATGCTATCAAAATGAGAATTTTAATTGAGTTAGCCAGAGATAAATCCAGGACGGTATTCACACTGAATGTTGCTGCATACAGAAGGGGTTAAGCATAAACATTGTCTCTGGATGGAGAACATGATGTTCACATTTAAATCTTTTGTATGAATGAGTGACTTGTTATGTAGAAAAGATCCATAGTTCTATTCCTGTGTGAAGGGAGAAAACTCTAACACAGACCTGTTAATGTTTGCTACAGAGAAGGTCACCTGACCCAGGGAGAGGGATTTATTTTCCTTCTGCATTCCTGATGGAGTCCTACAGAGTGACTGGCGTTCCTACCAGTGGACCACAGCGAGGCTACACACAACTATCTCGCTCTACCAGACCCCAGAGCAACACAACTGGATCTTATGGTCTTAGTATCCGCGTCCAGGGAATAGATGGGCACCCTTACGTTGTTCTCAACAACCAGGACAGAGGACCTAACCCCTACTTGGACCCCGACAGCAATGGATGCATCGACTCCGAGGGCTCTTTTATCGACCACTATGAGGAGTACGAGTTTAGACGAGACAAAGATGCTGGGCTACACAGTCCCTTCATGGAGTACAGATCACAGAGTATGATGCATCATTCGGGATCTCACAACGGAGTTGAAGACGGAAAGCAATCTTCTAATCTTCTGAACTTTCAGAAACACCCTGAGCTTCTGCAGCCTTATGATCCAGATAATAACACTCTGAACCTTCATGGCTTCCACAGTCTTCCTTCCAATACGAGTCAGACGGAAACTGAAAACGATCAAAGCAGTCATGTGAGGTCTTCAAGTTTGGACCAGAATAAAGCCCCTGCAAACCCTGAGAGAAAACCTCTTTCCTGCCAGGGCCAAAATAATAATGCCATTCCAAAGTCCGGATCTCTGTCCAAGAATGCTCATCCACAACCCAAACCTCAGCCACAAGTGGCTCAGCCACAGATCAAACCTCGCCTCTCAAACCCACCTCAGACAAAGGAGTTTTCCACAGCTCCATCATCTTCGGTCCAAAGATCTAGTGGGTCAAACATGGCAAGTGACCAAAGCCAGGCCAGCCAATACAGGTCCCCTAGTTCAATAAGCAGCACCAGCTCAAGCCTTGAGCGTTCTCGGCGAGAACCCGATGTTCTTCCACTGAGGAAGGTTGACTCCAGTGGCCCTGTTCTTCAGTCTTCCTCGCGATCCCGCCACTCTTCTTCATCCTCATCTTCAAAAGCTATTGTAGATGATATGGAAGCCCTTTATGCAGACACTATCAACCGCCATGATAACCGCCGCTATATTCCTTTCTCCCCCGGTTCTGGAAGGGACATTGACACTGGTTCCATTCCTGGTGTTGACCAACTCATTGAAAAATTTGATGGCAAAGATGTCGGCCACCAGCGTCGAGGGAGGGCTGGTCGCAGAAACAGGATCAACCCAGAAGATAGAAAGCGTTCCCACAGTGTTGATAGTGCTCTTGGTCTACAGAAGGGTTCAAGCTACCTTGATCAGTTCAGTCGGAGCCAGGGAACCTCACGAGAGCATGTCCTGCGCCCCTCTCAGCTCCGTCTGCAGAGGAGAGCTGAGAGTCAGGACTCACTGGAAGACAATCTGGAATCTCGACGCCCCTATGGATTCACAAGTGAACCTGGCTCTCCTCAGGACACGATATCAACAGGTGTCGGCTTCATTCAGGGGTACAGAAAGCCACAAAGTCGCGAGGCTTCCCTTCCATTACAAAGAAGAGATGATGACCCCTCAGTAAAAGTTTCTTCATTTTCAACATCACTGACTAAATCTTCTACTGGTGACAAAAAGTCCTCAACTGCAACAGAAGTGCAAGTAAGACCGATTCAAATCATACCTGACCTTAAAGTTTAGTTTCAAATTGTAAAGTGAACTTGTTTATTAAAGTGTGTTTAAAATGTATTTTATAACAGTCGACTCCAGATCTTCTGAAGGGCCAACAGGAAATCTCACAACAGAGTCATGAAGAGACGGCAAAACAGATTCTATTCAACTACCTGAAGGACGGGTGAGTGTTTTCCTCTAGACCCGTGGTTTTACATTAATCCAGCAATAGCTGAGTGTTTTTCCAGGAAAACAAGAGTCTACAATCAGGTTTTTGTTTTCAGAAAAGGTATTTTGTGGAAGGCGTAGTAAAATCATAGCTACGGGTTTGGCTGGAACCAAAACCTTCAACCACTCTGACCTTTGTTGGATCAATCGAAGAAGAATAGCCCACCATCTTTGTTTTTCTGCTGAAATGTACATTGTAGGAACCTTTTTGGTTTGATTGAGTCAGGGACTGATCACTGGGATCATGTCTCCTCCACCACAAGAGCTGACCAATGTTTTCTTTCTGTGTGTTCATCATTAAGTGAAGGAATGTGTTCTACTGACCCTTCCAACTGCCTGAGCCTGATCCAGATGTTTTTACTTTGTTTTTGAAGGAGCTCTCTATGTCTGCATACTTGTTGGAGGTGAAGTGAGAATTGAGGGAAGATTATGTTTATGTAACAAGACACTTGAAGGGACTAGTTATGATATATTTGTACAACGACACTCAACTATTTCTGCTTCTGTTTGATCTTTGTGCTTGTATCACACTACACATTTCAGAAGTAATTTGACGTCTATATCAGATAAATGAGGCTCATTGCTTTCATAAACCTTTATGGCAGATTTTGGTTCTGTAAATGTTACAAAAGTAAGGCAGGAAAAAGTTTGGGTGTGACTAGCCAGAGGTCAGGAGTCACTGGACAAAAGAAAGGAAACGCAGATGGAAATGCTGAGCCACATTCCCCTGGTCCAGAAAACAAACACTAACCCACACGCCTCATAAACTTTAATGAAAGTCATCTGGCTTGGATTAGTTGGCTGTTTTCCCTGAAATTCATCCAGATAATATTTTGTCTCGCTGGTTCATTCCAATATATCGGGTAGATTCTGTCCCCGCTGACATCATTTTAATGTTTTGTCTTGAGTAATGATGAGAGCGGGTTGTAGATGGTTCTTGAGCAATTTTGATGTAAAGCTCGAATCCTAAATGGGGTGAAGTAACAAATCAGTCAAATATTCTTAAATAATCTTCTTTATTAACTAAGGTACTTTAACTTTCAATCATATACACAAATATGGTTAGTCAACATGGGGAGTGGATCTGTCCCAGCTGCTTTTGTGTTGTCTTGATGACTCGGTGTATGATCTGCTTTTCATTTGGCAGCCGCTCCCCTCTGGCTAACTAGTCAATCTATCCCCCTAAAAACCCTTTTGTGGTTACAGTCGGTGAGTTTTATCATTGGTCGTCTGGTAGAGTAAAACTTACATTGATTCCAGTTGGAATTAACCAAGTTCTTAACATCACAGCTTCAGTTCTTCAATCCTGTGTCCACACATTGTCACCGAAGTGATGCTTCTCCTGCACTGTGGAACACAAATTGACAACCATTGGGATGCTTACACGGTTCTATGGTTGAATTATGATAGTTCTACAAACCAGACAAAACGTCTGCATTGAGATATTTGTCTGTATTACTGCTCAGTTTATTTAACTGTTTGCACAATTATTTTTTTTTATTTCCATCTTACACCAGAGGTTTTTCTTTTCCAGTAGATTCTAAGTCTAGCACATTGCAGATGTTGGCCCCTTCGCTTGGAATAACTTGACTGTTTTTTATTTAGTGTGAACAGTTAATATGCTAGTGTAGTATTAACACTTATCCAGTCTGATTGGTGGTTGGAGAGTCCAGACAACATACAGAAACTCTTTTCAACCTTGTGTCATCAGTGACTATCTAAGGTGTGACCACAGGAATGTAGAGGGAGCAGCATTTTTTTTCGTGAAGACACAACGATACAAGTGTTTGTGATCAAAGATGTTGCTGCATCCTCCCCTCACCTGTGAACAGGACCCAAAGAAACTTGAACTACTTCTTCTAGTCTTTTGACACGATCTCAAAGAGACCCCATCGACTATTGTAACCATGTAGATTCTCTTTGCTCGAGGTGGACTGGACTGTGTTTCACCTCCATCCAGGACTCGTTGCTTCAGCATTAATTATTGTGTGAGCTAGTGCTTCCAGGGCCAACACTGCAGTTTGTTACTCGCCACAGGTCTAATTCCTGCACTTGTGCCTCTAATTGAGCTGTTGTCTGAAATGAAGCAGTGAACTGACAGATCAAAGCCTGGTGATCCTCACTGACCCTTCTAATCTGGCAGCAAATCTCTCTGTTCCGAGAACAGTCAAGAATTAATTCCTAATCCCCCTCTGAAATAACCAAACTTTTTCTTAGTACAGCCCGTTTTCACTTTCCTGTTCGTGTGTTTTGTCTGTAGCTGCAGCGATAACGATGAAACTACCAAGAAGAAGGTCAATCTTGTCTTCGAGAAGATTCAGACGCTCAAGTCTCGGGCCACAGCTGGAGCCCCGAGCAATCACAAGGTGAGATGTGGTGCTTTCATTTTAGAGCATGTTATTCTTATTTGACCCTTGGTTTTCATTTTAGCCCAATGTTAATGAATTACTTTTCCTCTTACACTTTCTACTCTGTCAAAGAAAGGACATTTTTCTGAATTATTATTATTATTAATTGCATGTCTTTATAGATTAATCTTTTTTCAAGCCTTTGAAGGGCACTGTGAGAAGAAGAGCTGTTTGTCCATCCTGAGCTTCCCGAGCTACCTTGGTAAAAATTAGAGATTAACTAGGCGAGCAAGAAATTACTGATGGGACAGCCTTCTCCGCGATACTAGAAATGAATAGATACTTTGAAACTTTACTCCGGAATCTAGTATAAATACGATATGTTGTAATGGAAATTGTTTCACACGCACAAAGGTGCAGTTTACAGACATTGGTTTAATTTATTTATTGTATTCATTTTTTTCTGATGTTTTTTTCAAACAATAGTAGAATTCTCGGATGAGTCACTGAAATCAAGTGGCAGGACTTGTATGGTTTAACATTTTGATTGTTCGTTGGTAGCTGATGATCCACACTGAGACATAATGTCCTTCTACAGAATTATAAATGTGAATCAAAAATCATCATCAGAATATTCTAATCAGCTGTAAACATTTGTGTCCTTCAGTCGGTGGACATCGGCGCACAGACCAAAGCGCTGCAGGAACAGAAGGTTGTGCTGGAAAAAGAAATGGCGGAACTGAAACTGCAGATGGAAGCGCAGAGCTCGGTAAGAAAGCTGTACTGCCTTCTGATACTTTCATTTTTAATGTTATATTTAAAAGTATAATTTTCATCTGTTTGGATTTGTCAGGGATTAGGTTTTGTAGGATGACCCGCTGTTATTTAATCTCAATTGATGTATAAAATGAGATGTTATTTGTATACCTATACTATCTACTATCTAGACTAAAAATCAATCAGACCGGAGGATGACCGTCAATCTCCGGGAGCTGCAGCAGGAGTTGGACAGAACTGTGGAGGAATCCAAACGCTTAAAGGAGAAACAGAGTAAAGCAGAAAAAGAGCTCCAGTCTACATTTGAAGAGTAAGTGTCAAGTAACACTGCGTTGACAATATCTGTTTTGTTTTTTAATAATTTTCTTTGTATTAAGCACTTAAATTGCCTTTTGTACTATGAGAGGACCTGTACCAAGCTGTACTCCCTCTTATATTGTGATGCCTCATTTAAAGTCAAGTCAAATAAGCAAGAGCTAATAGTGTCGCAAGTCTTAAATAAACTTATTTTATTATCGTAAATCATTGCAGCTTCATGATAAAAGTGACTGATTAAAAAATGACACGTTAGAATAATGTACATTGACACGCAAGTTCACACCACAGACATCTTATAGGTATTATATTTAAGTTAAGAGAGTTATTTTATTCAAGAGCAAATTAAAGTCTGTAGCAGATCAAATGAAATCGTTGCGTATTAAAATCAAAGGGTGGAAGAACTTTTAAAGTTGAACTCATCAAAACAGTGGTTTACTTTAATCAGGCTTCGTCAAATGCGTTCCTATGAATTGTTTGTCAAGCATTTGAAATTCCCTGCAGTCCTCAGACGCTCAGTGACCCCTTAACATTGACTCCAGTTTTTTTTTTAATCTATCAGAACATATTGTTCCTTAGACATGCTGAAATATATCTTACATCTCTCAATGGTTTAGTTTTTGAAATCACTAACTGCCCAGTTCACATTGTTGTTCTGTCAAATCCATCTGGACATTATTGGCTGTCCTGTGACTTGATTGGTTTTAACCTGGTGGTCTTCATCCCACAACAAGCTGCTGCCTGCTGTATGTGTTATTTAAAAGGTGTGTGAGTGTGAGCATTAGAGAGCCTGACCTGTTGTCTTCTCTGCCAGGCTGTTCCAGGTGAAGATGGAGAGGGAACAGTACCAGACAGAGATCAGAGACCTGCAGGACCAGCTGTCAGAGATGCATGATGAGCTTGACTCTGCTAAGAAGTCATGTGTAGATGGAGAGAAGGACGTTATCATGACGGTACAATATTTTAATGGCTAAAAAGATGAATGGATGTGTATATGGTGGTTAGCACAGTGGAATCCATCAACAGGATATGATGCAACTCAAGTTGGAGATGCAGGAGGTGTTGTTGGCCAAAGAAGATCAAGAGGAGCTGCTGAAGAGGCGAGAGCGGGAGCTCACGGCCCTGAAAGGAGCCCTGAAGGAGGAGGTGGCTGCCCACGATCAGGAGGTGGACAAAATGAAGGAGCAGTATGAGAAAGAGCTCAGCCGGCTGCAGATGTCTCTGGAGGAGGCAAAGCAGGTAAACAGCCTCTCCCTTTTCCAGCTGTGCTCCATCCTCCTCCACATTTTTCATTGTTGCACAAACCAGACACATACTTTAGATATCATGCTATCAGAGGGAGCTGCACTCTGTGGCTACAGCTGGGGTTTCTCAATGATCTGAAATTTGAAAACACAGTTCATGTAGAAGTCCTTCAAATAAATCTATATTTATCAATGAGTGAGTAACGGGCAAAGTTCAGTTCACCAGCGAGATCCATTTAATTTTCTAAAAAAAGGAAAGTAGTACTCTCACCACCAACTCTTCCTCAAAACAGTTTTCCTAAGAAGCACTACAATTCATCTATATTAAACGAAATCCATCCTCGTGCATTTTTCCACATGCACCGTATCATGAATAATCATAAAAATGAATGCTATCTATGAAGGCCAGATTTGAATTTGACATGTGTGATCTAAGACGTTGGCAGCAAATTAAGCTGTAATTACAGTGTATTTAAATGCTTGTTGTGACTTTTAAGATGAGACCATGGCTGTCAAATCAAAATTTGTCAGACAATATTTGGCTCATTGACACTCTTTTTCTGTTAATAAAGGCCTTGCATATGTTTCTCAACTGTGGTCACTTTCTATAGAAGAACACAAAACATGTGAACATGATGTGCTAAAGAAACGCAGCTTCTGTGGGCCTTCCTCGGCCAATCAAATGGTCAGATCTCTTATCTAAGGTAAATGGAAAATAATCCAATTGTAATAGTTTTTTTTGCAATTGTAAAATTGTGTAGCTTTTAATGTCATAGTTCAGTACCAGAAGTATTGGGGTGACACATGAGTTTGTGTAAAGTATAAACGCAGGAAGTGACTGGTGTAGTCTTTCAAGATTTAAAAAAAAACAACTCTTAGACCCACGTGTGTCCTGTTGGTGACAAAGACTGGAAGTTTTCCCTTCGCTCAGCTTCCTGCAGTGCTGGTGGGGGTTCGCAGCATTTGCTTCTACAAAAGTCCATGACAACATTTCCTTTTGTCTGACGGAGGTACAAGTCCCCCATGGGAGTTGGTCAACAGGGGTTTACCTTTAGTGATGTGTAAACACTTGACAAGATGAAGTCATTGTTTGTTTTCTTTTTTGAAACACAATAGAGTTCAAAGTGGGCAGTTCAACAGTGTTTGCAGGTCACACATGAGTTGATTTAATAAGTTAACATGTACACTGTAGATCACTTGAAGCAACATAACCAGCCGTTTTCTTCATTAAGCTCTTATTGCGTTTAAATGATCATGCTCTGCTCATCACGTAGTCTCTGTGGGTGTCGGTGGAAAGGAGTCAAAGTAAACATCGTTTTATTGTTGTCTGTCTTCAAACAAATACACCCCCCTTTTCTGGCCCTGATTTCTGAAATGACCCCAGTGTCCCATGCTGAGAAGAATGCTGGAAACTGGAGCACGACATTTTTCCGTATACTAGTTAATTGCAGTGGCAAGCCATCACTAATCTAATGAGCTGCCGGTCCAGGGATGTGTGGTGTCCCTGCTGAAAGAGTCCTGGTAATTGTGGCCTTCAGTGGAAATGAATGATGAGTTTGTTTCACACAATAATAGCTGCGGGGGTGGGGACAGCCTGAATAAGTGGGTCAGTATGCTGGAAGAAAATGGGGATGCGAGGCCAACTCCCCAAAATGAATCAGGGGGCATGTCTTTTTTGTTCAGTGAAAGCCGCATTGTTTCTAGTGAGCAGCTATCTCTGGAATTCTCAAGCAAAAACTTTTTTCTTTTCACTCCACAAACCTTGAAATTGAAGACATATGCTCATCTGGGATTTTGCTTTTATTGTCGATGTGCTCTGGTATGCAAACCATGTGGAAAGATGAGGTGCAGCAGATAGTCTAGTTTGTTCCCAGGAATGCTGGGGTCAGGGTGGAGAATGTGCACCCTGCAGATCTGTTGAAGTCCACCCTCTCAAATCTGTTTGATACGTTTTATTTATTTGTCTTGAGGGTGTTTTCTATTCAGCAGCCATTATTGAGCTGAAATGACACAACGCAAAAGAGTATTAAGAAGGTGAAAGATGTTTGCTGGACTTTTAATTTTTTAGACTGTTATTTGTTCATTCCACTTTAACTGTCAAATTGTTCATTATAATAAAAGGCAAAGGTAGCAAGGCTGGAGTGAGCGAGTGTTGGAGGAGAGAGAGTGGACATAGTTGATGAATGCTGAAGGTAGAAATACCTTGTTCAACATGAATAAAGGTGGAGGAGGCTGACTGCTTTAATCTGTTCGCCAAAATTCATTATTTGTGTAGAAGGTTAGAGAACAGATGATGTTAAGCTTTGTGTGACTGAAACTAAAAAATATGACATAAAACCACATTTAGAGTTGTACCGAATTAACTTGATTTTCCCCAGCTTGTGTCTGAAAATAGATTAATCATGATTTCATTGTAGCTCTGATGCCCCTTACTGTACTTTAAATTGATGGTTCAGAGGGAATATGGCTTTCATAGAAATAATCTGGATATTTAACCATTGTCATAGACAAGCAACTTTGGAATTATTGGAAGTTTTCTTTTTACTTTTTCATTTTCCATTAAATATTCCAATTTCAGGATATCTGTTGAGCAGTCTTAAAGGCCAGACTGACTTGTATCTAAACACCGATGAAATTTCATTTGAAACTGTATCGCCTAGCAACAGTATCAGTTCAGTTTTGGGAGTTGTCGCTGATGTTTGCCTGTTTATATCCAAATGTGTTCACCAACACTCCCACAACCTTGGTGTGAAACATAGATTTGGTCTCCACATATCTGCTCTCATTGCCTCATAGTTGTGTTATTTTCCATTCCCAGTATCGACACAGGACCCCTCGGTAATCCCCTTAATCTGTGAAAGGCATTTTAGTTTCTGTATTATCAATTTCTGCCTTTATCTATGTCAACTTGAGTCTCGCCATGTGATCAATAATCTTGCATAGCTCCAGAGGTGAGAGCCCTCCTCAGGACTGTTTCTTAGACTTTAGTCTTACATCTCTGTTTGTTTGATGATAGCCGGGAATTTCCTCACATTAGCTGTAGGAAGATTAGAGACACCAAAAGGAAATGTGGTTGAAGAGTCAGGAAGGAAGTGATGGGAAGAAACTGGATGTTGACATGGAATTCTACATTTTCTCCTCCAAATCGTACATCCTTCTTGAGCGACATTTTATGATGACATTAACACAAAACAGGCCAGGTGTTTATCTTGGAAGATGGTGGCTATCTTTTGTGGGTCAGAGGCGTGAGAATCGTTACCTGGCGCTTTGCTTTGTTTACTGTAACTTTACCTTTCATTGTGTTACAGCTGTGATAAGGGCAAATATGCTGTCATGGCATTTGTACATTGAATATTATTTCAATGATGCACTTGATGCAAATTTGTAACCATCGTTCCCAGCAATGCAAATGTTTTTAAACACAAATAATTATGACTACATGATTGTTATATGGTGAAGGTAAATTATTGTATTCCAACATTTTTTATTTATGATTTACATTTACTCTGAATACTGCGGTATTTCTTATAGAAAAAAATACATCAAACAATTTAAAAATATATATATATATATAAATAATATTTCCATATTTATTTCTCAATTTTTTTTTTACACTATTTGTAGTATGATGGGACTTAAAATAGAAGGTACCCCTGAGAAACTGAAAAAAAAGATTAGTCTGAATTTTTACATCAAATATTTTACTTTACCACAGATTTTCTTTTCTTTTGTAGCAAATAATAAATTAACCTAATGTAGATTTTAGCATTTTTTTCAACGTATAATTGTTGACACAACCGTTTTGACCAGTGTTTGGCAGGGATGACGATATTTATGAATCATGAATTGACCCGATCTTAATTGTTTCATATCTATTAAAACTGAAGGTAGAAACCGTTTGCACTGTGCAGTCAGGCTCCACAAACGGGCATCGTTATAAGGAGTTTTCTGTTTCCTTCAGGCGAGAAGGAAATGTGATGAGTGCCCTCTTTTGAGCAAAGAGATGCCAATTCTTCTCATCTGTCACATTTTAATTTCTCCTTCAATCCCTCCATTCAGTACCTGACAGCCCTCCCGTGTCAGTTACAGTCACATGTGGAAACATTTCTGTCAGATCCAGTTTCTAATCAAGTATTTTTCCCCCAACATCAGATCCAGTCGGATTATGTATCACTAACAGGAACTTGAAGCAACCTTGGCCTAAGACTTATCACCAACACTTAAATTGTATCAAATTGTTTAACTCAAGCACCACACAATTTCGACTAAAAAGAAATGTTATTTGGAATTCCAAGGACACGCCACTTCCTACCTGTTGTCAAAACACACATTCCTGGGCTAAGAAAAACTGGACGGTTGACTTTGTCTCGGACGCCTGACAGAAAGCTCTCATCACTCATCAAAACATTGTGGGAAAACACAGCAATCTGGTTTTTGAAGATCAGAAAACAAAATTTCTAGAATCAAATCTTTCATGAGCAGATTTAAAAATATGAATTTTATAAATTACATTTTTATACACACTGTTCACAAACCAATTTATTTTCATTATTTATTATTATGAGTAGTACAGCATTTTCCCTCATTAGTGTATCGTGAAGCTGCCAGTGGTTGACCTTATCAGTTTACCTTGAAGAGTGAATGTTGGGCGGACAACTGTTTAAAATAATCTTTGTTATTGTAGTGTTGATGTGTCAGTACTCCAGAAGTGTGTTGTTAAACGCGGTTTAGTTTTAAGAAAGAAGGATAACCTTGGGCCATTGACAATCTGAACCTTTACACTCATGGTGTGAGGATGCTGCAGGTGTAGAAATGGAAAACGGATTCAAGATGACATCAGGGATCAGCTTTTCTTATTTACTATTGTGATGGACATACTGACAAATGATGATGATGATGTTTGCTGACTGGTTAGATGAATCTAGTTTTGTCTCTTGTGCTGGCTTCATGTAGGCTTTATCTGGGGAGAAGCATTAAAGAAGACAAAGTTTTTGGGATTTTTTTTTTAATGTAAAATTTTGGTTCCTACATCCCATCATTGATGTGCAATGTGCTTGGACAGGTCATGTTTATTTAAGGTTGACCTTCAAAATAAAACTGATGCCTTGTAGTAAATATGGCTCAAAAATGAATCGGAAAACGTTTATAACCATTAACACTGGAATTTTTTTGTGGTTGTATTACAGAATAATAAAATAATAATATAAATGAAATGAAAAGGGATCAATTCTGATATAAAAACACAACTTGTTTTTATGGATTTAATTGGCACGCAACAAATATATTTTGGCAGAACTTCTCATTTTAGCTTCTCTTCACAACAACTTCTAATGATGAATGTATGACCACAAAGAAACACATGCACCACCTACCTATTTTGCTGAGTGTGTTTTTCCTCCATCAGTATTTTGAGTTTATATAAGCAAACCTCTCGTAAGTCTGTCTTCACCTCAGCTCGCTGTGCAGAAATAACAATACCAGGAAGGAGAATGGCAGAACACTGAGGATTACTTTTTAAATCAACAATTTTACTTGAAAAAAATACATTGTTTGTAGTTGAACCCGTGAATATCTGTAAAAATATGGCAACTAAATCTCTAAATCGTATTTTGGACTGTAGGCAGAGTAATGGGTATTTTTCCTGCTCACCCGACTCCTGACACTCTTGTTTTCACGGTCACTGCTGCACTTCAAAGACTTCACAAAGCTGGTTAATGTTCTACTGTAGCCAAACAGTTTGGGAGCACAAGGAGTCCCAAGTCAAACTTTGAGTTGAAAAAAAGCGAAAAGAGTCAGTCATGTAACATGTCTGTTTCCCCTCTTCGTCTGGTGTACAGCTTCCATGTTTAACATACAGGACAAACACAAGTGTTTTTATTTTTTAATCTGTTTTAATATCTGTAAAATTGTAACTCTTAGTTGTATAGTCGGATTATTCAATGTTGAAAATACGTTAATGTTTTCTCGGTAATCAACAATCAGTTGAGTTGGAATTTCACAAGGGTTCGAAATAAGGGCGGTGGTTCTACAACACAGACATACTTTAGTCTAACAATATGTTCGATGTGTAGATGTATCACTATTGGAGCTCTCGTTGACCCGGCTCACTGACCCAGTGCAGCAGAACTGAAGGTTGTTGTTGCGTCCGGGGAAACTGGTCTGACTGGTGTGCCAGCACGACGCGGCAGGGAGGAAACGTTCACCGCTCGTACACAAAAGGTGTCTCTTGTCAAGCAAGTACCACTAACATTCTTGACTCTGCAAATTTTTGTCTACTTCACTGAGCCCATGCATTTCCATCCATTCTTCAACAAGTCGGCATGAGATGGCTTCAGCCTGGTCAGATTAGTGTGAAACTGGCTACTGGTGTGTTTTCAACTGTCCCCTCACATGTTGCTGCTACACAGATAACATACATCTGTCAAACATCACATTCACAGGAAACTGATAAACCTGTTTCTTCACATTCCTCCTCAACGACAAATCTTAGACATCATGTACAGGTTTGTTTTGGCCACGGAAGATGTCATTCATTGAGAGCCACAGTGTCATTAACATGTCATTTTGGCACATTCCTTCTTTCGTCGCTTTACTCCTCTGACGACAACTTTATCTGTTCAGTCCACTGATATTCACAACCTCTAATGGATATTTTCAACATTTCCTCAATGGATTGTTACCAGCACTGAGTCATGGCTCCAGTTTTACCTTCCCAAAGACGGACATTATACCAATGCAATGTGTGCAACCCCGAATTGACTCTTAAAAAAAAAAATATTATCACATTAATGATTTTCTTCAATGAATTTTTTTTTTTTTGATAATAGTGAATCATTTTTATTTCGTAAAGCGCCTTTCACAGACCAGGGTCACAAGGCCCTTAAACAACAAAACAATCCACAGTTAAAATACATGCTTTAAAAAGACAAGACAACATAGCCACAAACATAGCAGCCTTAAGATAATTAAGAAAAGCCTTTAGAAATAAATGGGTCTTAAGATGCTTCTTGAAGATAAGATTGGAACGAATCTCATCTGGACTTTCAGTTTAATTCAAGACTACCTGACTCAACAATTTTGCATCACCATGAAAAAAGTTCTCTACCTGCAATGATGCCTGGCAGCAAACTCAACTCTAACTCATGTACCAATGGCTCCTGGTTCTCACCAGAGAGTCCGTTGACAAGCATCTGCACACACTCTCAGTGGATGACGGTTCGTAATACTTTCCAAACCTTGTGTTTGTGGTTCTGATGATCTATCAAGGAGTGGTTTGAACACATGAAGGTTCCTTCTGCTTATTAAAAGTAAACCATGAATGAAGTCATGTTGTTTGTAGTGACACCTCGTCTCTTCTTCTTATCTCCAGAACAGCTCAGCAGTTGTCCTGGAGAAGTCGGAGATGGAGGTAGCCAAAGGTGCTCTGGAAGGCCAAGCGGGGCGGCTCAGCCAAGAGGTCGAGCGTCTGCGCAAAAGAACACAAGAGTTGGAAAACGAAGTCGGCAAACTTAACCGGATCATTGATGAAGCGAAGCTGCTGGAGAGCAGGCTTGGGGAGCGAGTCGCTCGTCTAGAGGTAAGTGATGCACATGTGTACATGTGAAACGCTGCTCCATGACTGACCACAAACTGCTCATGCTCAGAGAGAGAAGAAGCAGCTGGAGGAGTCATTGGCAGAAATCAAGGAGCAGGAGGAGGAGATGTCTCGAGCCAATCGAGCTTTGACCTTGAGACTTGAGGACGTACAGGTTTGATGGTTAAGAAAGTTGCCCTAAAATTGAAGCGTGTGGTAAGCTTTATGCCAAATGTGTTTCAGAGGAATTATACCAAACTCAGCCTTGTGCACAAGGAGATGGAGGAACGTCTGCAGGAGGAGAAGGACCAGAAAGAACAGTTCAAGACCATGAAGAATGACATTGAGGATGAGAGGAGGCTGCTGGACCGGACCGTTGAGAAACTGCAGAGAGAGGCAAGTGCATCAAATGTCCTGTCAGGGGTAGAATGAAAGTAAAGTATCACACAACATTGAGGTGACCGGTCTGTCCAGAGACACCAACAGTATCTGAATGTAGGACCATGACTTTGCTATGACTCCACAGTGCACTAGCATCAAGGGCCATCTTGATTTATCGATGGCCCTCACCTCCTCATCGTCACATCCAAAACAGGAATGTTACAACGATAAAACCTTGAACATTATACTTTTTTCACCGTAACTTAATACAAAAATAACCGGTGTCCTCATGGTCGGATATATGCCTATGATTTTGCTTTCTTTTTTATGGATTTCAAGATTTCATCAACAAATGGCACATTCAAGTTTTAAATGAATACACACAACAATGTTGCAGTTGATGTCACGCCTGGACCTAAAAATAAAAATCATGAATCTTTTTATTTAATTTTTGTTAAGGGAAAAACATCAAAACTATTTTTAACAAAGAAATTGAGGATGAAATGTAATACTTTATTTCTTCAATTCATTTGTTTGAACCCTTTTGCTCTGTGTACATAATCATACTTGTAATATCAACTGTAATGTGAAGATCTTCAACAATGCAGTGGATTATGGGCTTGAAGTAGAAGTATAAAGTTTTTATGAATCCTTTTCCAAAGGGTCTTATAATAGCATATCAACATGTAGCGTCATTGATCTTGTCTAACGGTTAACGAATAATTACAATTAGTAACTTATAATGTTTATAAGAAACACTTTTCTGATCTTCATGATGCAGATGAATGATATAGTGGACGCGTCACAGTCGTCCACGATTGAGCTTCAGGAACAAATCAACGTCTACAAAGAGAAGAATCGTCGTGAGCTGACTGATCTTCAGAGGCTTCTCGCGGAGCGAGGACACGAGCTGGACACATATCTTCAGACAACTGCAGTTCTACAAGAAGAGGTACAGGCGTCTCATCTAAAAGTCTTTATTAGTCACTCTGAACCAAACTTGAGTCATTGTCCAGATCCACTGGCGCAGCCTCACTCCCCCATGATGCCATCACATTGGAATTTAAAAGAGGGTTCTATATTGTTCACAGTTTCTTATCTAAAGTCTTCCCAATCTGAGACCAAACACCCTTGTTGATAACTGCCTTTTCATTTAATGCTCCCCATCAGCACTTTGGAATGTTGGGAATGTTTTTGTAAGAATGGGAAATGGGAGAATGTAAAAGAAATTTGCATTTGAAGAGTGGTTGCCACAGGATGAGTGTGATTGGTCAGAAATCATTAACGTTCAAGAGTGAGTTCACAGCTGGCTTGGTTTCATTCCAGTACACATCCTCCTCCTCATAAGTCACTTTAGCCAGACTCCTGCTGCAGAACCTTCAGCTTGGATGTTTGTGTTGCAATACTTCTGGAAGTACCTTTATTTCGCTTCTAAAACGGAGTGGATAGTCAGGCATGTTTCTAGCTTAACAGTCTCAGCAGAGTTTCAGAAGATTCAGAAGTTACTAAAGCTCATGAAATGTTAAAAGTTTCAGAAGGATATCACGTTAATGTTTGATTGAAGCAGCATTAAAGGTGTTTCCTGGTGTGCTGTGGACTTCCACACTCATGTAGCCTTCCCCGCTGCTGAGCAGGAAGATGAGGATGTGAGTGATGTGATATCATTGTTTTGCATTGGCCGGATTCACATCCTCCTCTCACTCCTCCCCTTCACAGACTGATGCCATTAAACCGAGACAGTGAGTCCTGTTTTCCAGATGTTGGCTGGTGCCACATCAGTCTCTGCCTGCATGATCTTGGCAAATTTCACTACAATCTACATTATTCCTCTTGATTATTCTCACTATTGTTTCCAAGTCTTCAGCCCAAGAAATTCATTCCCTTAATGTGATAAACATCCGTTTCAGTTTAGCATAATATCCTCTGTTTTAGTGCGTTTACAAGATGAAACATTAAACCTTTAGCACTAATGGCCAAATATTTATTCTGCACGAGAAATAATGCCAGATGATGGATTTCATGTTTTAGCAATAAGCTGTGGGGCAATTCTCATGCTGTGAGGGGCTTTCTGCTGATGGAACACAAACACAAAGTGCACTGGCTGCATTTATAGTCATTCAACACAAATCTTTGCTCTACTGATGTTTGTTGATGAATGGAAAGTTGGAATGTTCAATATAGTCTCTGAGGTCAAGCTCCAAGCAGCTTTCCACTGAAATTTACATTTAAGTCCATGAAAAAATATCTCTGTGTACGATGCTGGACGACACTGTTGCTACTTTAGTGGAGGTAAAATCACTATTTTTAAATACCACTCGATGTTTTCTTCATGTAAATCATAATCTGAAAGTACAGAAAGTATGTGTATTCGGAAATACTTGAATCAGTATCACCGACCCAAAGAAACTAGGATAAACTCCAGCCCCGCGCCATCTCCGTAAAAGAAGCTGCAGAAGTAGCCCAATGATACTGACTGAACATTTCAAGCAAACTTTTAACCTTGTTAGTCAACTATGATGTTATAATTGACTTTTTTTTAAATGGGTTGAAATGTACTTTTAAGGAACCATCAATGTGATAATCACTCCGGTGACAAGCTATATAGATGTTACTGTACAAACATGCTCACTTATTCTCTGAATTGCTGCCAAGTCAACCAGCCAATGTCAGGTTTATAATGACAGTCTTCTGCCACATGAAGACCAATAGTTGGACCATGAAAGGGTGTGTTTCCAATGAAAATCCCTAGTAAAAGGAACACTGTAAATAAAAAGGGTTAAAGGTTTGGCCTCAAAGCACTGCAGTCTGTCAACAAAGTCTCAAGTTTGTGACAATTAATCTTTCTCACGCATTCATTAATTCAAATTGTGTTTCAGTTGTCCCAGCGTGAGGAGGAGCTGCAACTGTGTGAGCAGGAGCGGTGCGAGGCCTCGCTCAAAGTTACAACGCTGGAGAAGAAGCTTCATGACCTGGAGGCCCAGGCCCAGTCCAACTCTCACGCTAAGGAAGACAAATCCAAACAGATGAAGCTGATGCAGGTGAGTGGCTCCGTGGTGGAGAGTAACTGCCAGTCCTTCTCATACTTGCATGCACACCACAGGACAGGATTGCTCAGCTGGAGCTGGACCTTGACGAGGAGCGTCAGAGTGGAGACCAGCTGATGGACAGAATAGACCGAGGACGAGAGCAGGTAAAAACGTCTCAACACATTCTCATTATCAGCGCTCAGCTGTGTCGCAGACCTGGTGTCCATGCAGAGCAGACAGACGTGCTTGTGTTCCATCTTAACTCGTCAACCAGACCCGCCGCTACTCTGTCTTTCACCCCTAACTTCATGACAACTCATCTCTCAATGAAGGGAGTGTTCCACCAACCGTTTCAAGTGTCCTCAGATCAGTTCAGCCTGTGAGAAGAAGCCTTGTTCTCGTCCATGTATATGGTTTCCAACATTCACAGCTTGATGATCTAATGTCAATAAAGCATGATGGACCAGAGCTCGCTTCATCCACCCTCAGTCCAGTCTTCGTGTATCAGTCACAAGAAAGCTTTTAATCCCAAACCCAGAGTCTGCATGCTGCCAGAAGCCTTCAGGTCATGGAGTTCACGGTGACACCTGCAGCTGGAGCTTGAAGCCTCGGACTTGTTCTTCAGTAGAAAGATGTGCACTCGTGTGTCGGATGGAATTGTTTGAAAAGTAAGATTGAAGTGAAGCTGCAGGTTTATCATCTTATCTAAACTTGAACCGGATGAACAGGATCTCTGAGCAGCTTCAGCAAGAATAAATAAAGTTATGTCAGCAAGACTCGCTTCAGTTCAGTAAAGTTTTCTAAATGGTTGGCTTTGCAACTGACTGTGAAACTCTGAAGTTGTGACAAATTACTGTTTGTTCGACGAGAGGCTGAGGTTGGTTGCCAAGGCAACACTTGTGCAGCCAAAGTGGAGTAGCCCGAGTGTGTGTTTGCCTCTGATTTCACATACACACACACTTGAAAAGAGGCAGTGCTTTCTAATATCAGCAGAGCAGGCAGGGGGGAGTGGGGGAGGCTGGTGGGTGCGCGGCGATGGTTCGGCCAGGCGGCAGCAGGAAGAACACCTGCGTCTCTCTGGCACCAGGTGCTCTTCTCCTGTCTAAATGAGAGTAATCTTCCCGCTCAGCTCCTGCCGTCTCTCACAAAGCAGATTAGTTTCGCCGTGTGTTTCAGTCTGCTGATTCAGCTCCCTCAAGCACTGTGTCGGCGCTCCACTTATAGGAGCCATCATTCATCTGGGTGGCCTACCGTCACACGCTAATTGGCATAAAATATGCCCAACAATACAAGCTCGGCTCTCGTCTAAAGACCAGGATCGATCGCTTTGATCATCTCTTGTTTGATCCCGGCTTTCTTAAGAAGACTTTGACCAAACATCTGCGCGACGTCCCGTTATCTGGGTAATGGAATAATCCAGAGCATCACTGCTCACAAGTGTCCCCAACGTTTCTTAACTATCAGGTTTTGCAGTGGTGAGGTTTTATCAAATCAACCTTGTCTGAGAAACCATTGTTTCGTTAATGTTATGTTTTCGTACACCGTAGATAACATTGCAAAGGTCACCTGTATCAACCAGATTTGTTTTTAATTTATAATCTCAGATCCTGTTAAACAAAAATCTTTCATGTCAATCAAGAAATGTTCTTCTTAAAGAACGGCAAAAGTCAATTCAGGCCAAAAGTTATAGAGATTGAAGTATTTCATCTAGAGTTTAGCATTCATGAACTTCTCTTCAGGCGACGTATGTTCCAGGGTCTAAATTGAAGATGGCTGTCAAGTATGATTATCTCTGTGATAAGCAGACTTCAAAATGCTTTGACAGATGATGTGATTGTGTATTGTGATAATAAACTGGATTATTTTCATGGAAACTTTAACGTGGCCAGCCCCTGACAAAATAAAAAATGAATAGCTAATAAGAAGAAACCTGATCATGTCAACTGGTCAAGAGGAGATGATTGACAGGCAGATGGATGCATCATGAGATGCAAAAAAGTGATTGTGAAATGAACCCTGGTCCCATTAATGTGAACAGTTGATGTTGTGAAAACTGTGCACTTTACTAAAGTTAACAACGAGCCTCCAGAAGGGCGTCAGTTGAAGAGGCCTCACATCTAACTGTTTAGATGTAAATTAATGTAAATGTAAATTAAATCCCATAACATTCGTCTGCATATGTCATTTCTGTTAATAAGCTTTAACACTTCAGCTGCTTGGTTGGTACAATCAGACAAATTGTATCAAAACATTCTAAGAAGTGAAACATGTAAAGAAATGATAGATGTATGTGAGAAATGAGTGATCCGAAAAGATGAGAAAACTGATGTCAAAATACTCCAGTATAGGCTCATTTTAAAGACATCTAAACAGCTTCACTGTATTGTTGAATGAATTCCCGCCGACAGTTGTTTACTGTGTCTTGAGAAGAGTGACATCCATCTCGTCACTCTTTCACTCAAAAATTCCCAATCAAAGACGAGCGTCGTGTTATCCACCCTCAAATCTGACGTTCGCCCTCTGTGCCTGAAGTGTTGCTGTGAGGGAGGCAGAATGTGGTCAAACGGGAAAATGTTGTCTGTGCAATTACCGACTTTGAATGTGTTGTGACTGTCTGCTTGTGGTGCTGGTGAGTCACGTGTAACATCATGATGGCATCAGACCGCGTGACCAAGGTGATGACGCTGTCTGACAGGTGGAGCAGATCAGGAATGAATTGCTGCAGGAGCGGGCCTGCAGACAGGACCTGGAGTGTGACAAGATGACTCTGGAGAGACAGGTACACCTCTGGAGGGAACTAACCACACACTCGCTCTCATCTCATCCCACCCATATGTCCCGTCACCCTCACGACCAGCGTCTCTGCTGTTCTTGCATGAACCCTCATGCTGGAGCGTCTCACTGTTCCCTCCGTTCTAGGCCAAAGACCTGAAGAGCAGAGTGTCTCATCTGGAGGGCTCCAGCAAGTCCAGCAAGGAAGGTCTGCTGACCCAGCTGGAGGAACGCATCCAGGAGCTGGAGGAGCGTCTAGAGGGGGAGGAGAGGTGAGGTCATGAGGAGCCATGTAGCCATGATGGATGAAGGTCCAACAGTGGTGATGTCGAGGTCATCTTAACCTGATGGTGTTTCTTAAACATCCTTTTCTGCTGCTTCTACTGCAAAAACGCTGATATGTCTGCAGTACAACTGCTTACCTGCACTTTAAAATGAAATAAAAATTGAATTTATTCCTAACAAATCAGACATAACGTATAGTTAAAACGTATAATAGTATAATGACACAATTGTATAATGAAAAAATCTCTTTCGATACTTGCAATTAAGAGATTCTTACGATAAAAAATGAAAACTAATGAGGATGCAATACATCCAATTATTAAGATCATGATGGAAGCATACAAGGCACTTGTTTCATAGGCCGTCTCTTTCCTATATCGCTGGCTGATGCAATCGAAAAACAAATGTCATTATATTTAAAGAATAAATTGTAAAGGGAAATCAGGACAATGATACTAAGTCATGGGATGAAATGTGGAACATGCACATAAGAACAACACAATTATTGATGTGGAGGAAGTTTGTGTGGAAAAATCAAGCTAGATATTTTATAACCCCTTTGATTAAAAGTAAACTGCTAAAACGCCAACAACTTTGTTGGAGATTCAAGGACACTGACTCAAATCATTCGCGCACCTTTTGGTATTGTCCAATAATACAACCTTTTCTTTAACAATATACACAACATAATTTGTAAGGTTTTAAAATATAAGATACCTTCTTCCTGTTACATAATGTATCTCGTTCATTTGAGTTCATTTGTACAAAAAGAGGATCAATATTTGGTGATCATTTTACTCGCGGCAGCAAAGAAGGTAATAACCAAGAATTGGTTAAAAACCTATAACACTGGAAGTGAGGCAGTGGATCAACACTGTTTAAGCTAAAGAGGTGATGGAGACAGTGGTACGGTGGGTTCGACTGAATTTAAACGGAGGTATTTTCATTGATCAGTGTAATAAGAATGCATACTACCTTGATTGATCTTCTCAGTAATGGACTTGATTAGACTTGATGTTCCACATTTTAAATATACTATACAATACACGTAGAAAATATTGACACTTCAATTGTATTTTTTGATACGTTTCTTTTTTGTATTTTTTTCTTTTTGGGTGTTTGTTTTTTCCAGGGTATCTGTGTGTTTTTTTTTATTTCACCTTCTTCACCTTATAATACTTTTTATGTATTTCTTTATCTGGTGTTTTCATACACTTTGTGGCAAAAAAACATACAATTCCTTGGTTTTTCTTTCAATGGCAGACATGTTGAGGATTTCATATCTCGGTGTGTGTGTGTTGGAAAATGTGTAAAAAAATAAAAAATAAAAAAACAAAGTTAAAAAAAAATATATATATATATATATATATATGAAATCCAAATTAGATAAAAATATTCATCCACTGTCTCCTTCCTTGTTTCCAACAAGCCCGCCCACCAACTTCCTGTCACAGGTTTAAACAGGAGAAATGGTTCTTTTGACTCTAGCGAGTTTAACAGAGATACAGTGATAGAAACATGCCTGCGTCAAACCAGTGCATGAGTTAATAAAACTACATGGAGCTAGTTTTATTTTAAATGGTGCAAGAAAATGTCATTAATTTATTGAAGAATCTTGTAAACCAAGCAAAGATTATATCCTAATGCATGTTAACAGAGTCGCTAACATGGCTGTACGATGTGTTGTGTGTGTCAGGGAGCGAGCAAACCTGCAGCTGGTGAACCGCAGGCTGGAGAGGAAGGTGAAGGAGGTGATGATGCAGGTCGAGGAGGAACACAACACCATGCAGGACCAGAAGGACCAAGTATGGAGGCTTCGTCCTGGACCAGCAGATACTGGAGACACTAGCTAATCCCTTTGTCTCGTCTTTTAGTTGAACCTGCGTCTGAAGGCCTTGAAGAGGCAGATGGATGAGGCGGAAGAGGAGATCGACCGACTGGAAAACGGCAAGAAGAAGCTGCAGAGGGACCTGGACGAGCAGCAGGAGTCCAACGAGCAGCTCCAGAGTCAGCTCAAAGCTCTGAGGAGTGAAATCAGGTAAGAGATTGGAGTGAAAATGGAGCGATTCATTGACGACCCTACATCTGTGTGTGTGCACGCTAGTCTCTCTTGGTTCTTCTGGAAGTCATTCATGAGACACGTGTGTGGTTGTTCATCCTCAGGCGTAAAAGCAACTCTGTGCCACTGCTCAACAACCTGGACGACGACGATGATGACGACGACATCAGCACAGACGGAGAAACCTACTTCAGCTCCTCGCTGGGCTACAAGCGATCCACCAGTCAGGACAACATGCTGTCCAGCTTCGCCTTGTAAGAGCAACGAAGCCTCATAGCCACCGCTGGACTGTAGATTTGACACTGAACATATGTGCCTGTGATCAGTTTTATTGTTGTACATTTGTGATGATTTCATGTTTCCTGAGTTGATCTGTCAGTATTATTCAAGCTGCTCTTTTCGCATGTAAATAATGTGTCAACTTTTGACTTTTTTAGATCGATAAACGCATTATTCGCACTATCAACAACACATCACTGCCGCCTCTGCCTTTTTAGAACAACTTTATTCATTTTTATATCTGTTGAATTATTTTTTAAATCGGTGGACATTTCTATCGTGCTGGGGACTTTATTTATTCTTGCTTATGTTCATATCATTCATGAGGGAATCATTCATGAGGGATTCTGCTCTTTTATACGCCTCAATAATCTTTTTTCTTTTTCACTACTCAAATAACTGCGCTGATGTACTGGATTGTTCAATCACTACATGTTTTCTACGCCAACATTTAAAAGTGAGAAGGACTCGTGATGGATCGACAATCAAACTTGTTACTTTGCACTCTCTCTTTGTGACTTGCTGGAGAGTGAAACGAGGCGCTACCTCTGTACGCTGGTGTATCTGCACGAGTCCTGCTGAAAATGAAATAAACTTGTATTTACTCCTCCTCTCTGACGACTGAGTGATCGCTCCACACTGACCTGGTCCACCCACTGATAACATCTGTGTCCATCCAGCTGTGTCAATAACTCGGATTTATCTTGGTGCTGCTGGAGCCGATGAAGCAGCCACTTCCTGTGTTCAACCTTTGCTGGAGCCAAAACTGAATCTTGTGTATAGAGAAAACATGCTGGTCAAACTGCTAATCTGAGAACTCCTGTCCTTCTCCTAAAATGGATTCTCTGAGCAAGTAACATGCTCATATGTTCCACTTCAAAACAAGATAGTAAATATATAATAATATAAACAACTAGTTTTATGTTCATGGATTAAGATTTGCTTATTGATTTAGTTACTGACACCATAGGGTGTCAGTGTAGGGTAAACGTCTTTGACTTGAGCACTATATATACTATACTGTATACATTTATTACTGAGTTTCAAGGGTTGCAATTCCTTATGGAAAATGTTGTGTTGTGTATGGCAAAGTGAAAATGGATTTTAGTTTCATCAAATCTCTGGCATGACAAAACCATGACCACGCCCAACAACGTGTTCCTTCTTCACATGCTGATAAAAAGTATTATTAAGAGACAATACAAAGATGTAATAGTCATATTAAAAATGTCCGATGAATTTCTTAGAAAATTATTTAATATATGAATTAGAATGTTTATTTTCTTTATTTTGTTTGTGTGTATTAAGAGTATAATTGAACATGCTTTGAAATGTGCAAAAGTAAACATTTGTGATACGTAGTATAAAATATTAACAATAAAATGTTGTGTTGGATTCAATAGTTTTAGGTAAGAGCGACACTTTGGTGTGCTGGAATGTTCACATTTGAATTACGTTTTCATGATCAAATAACGTTTTTAAGCGGAGGCTTCGAAGACAAACAATTGAGTGAAACTGTCCGGATGAGCGCGCGCTACAAGGTCGTGACCTTCATTTGTCAGCGTGGATCTGCACTTTTCTCTTCGTGACCTGTGGACCATGGAGTCCGTGACATGTGGAGAGAAAACTTTCTCTTAGTAACGACATCATTGTTGAGTTTTAAAATGCTTGAGTGACCACATGAACGAGGGAAAACTAAGGCGTAGTGCAAGTCTGCAAATGAATCGATGATTGTGTTGTGCTGCCCCCTCATGGTAGGAAAGTGAATGTCTCATTGATGCGTATCAATAAAAATGTATTTTACTTTTTATATTCGTCTTATTCGTCTATTCAACATCTTCACACTATATACTTACTGTATATTGTAGTATTCGTGTAATACTTTCATTTAACTTTATTTGTATACTGTGTTCAAAATAGGGATCTATGTCGATGTTACTAAGCTATTCTCCTTCTAGAAGTCATATAAAAAACGATCTAATTTTATATCATTATTCTTTGATATACTATTTAATGTAATGCTCCCAAAGGCTGGTGGTTTGTTTAAGACATTCAACACAACACTGTAGTTGAGAGTGTTACATGTTTAAGTTGTAAGTTGACAATATAAAAATATTTGTTTTCTTTCTCTATTTCTCATTACATAGTCTCTAGATGGTTAAAAATCTGGACCAAAAAAATCCTTCCGAGTGAGCAGTGTTCATGAGACTTGAGATGTTGTGAAGAATCAAGTTTGTTCTGCTTTGATGAATGTGTTATAAAGCTCCCTTACTTACTTTATTTACGTTCAAACTATCCTTACTGAAATGTTAACTGGGGAAAAAAAGACCATCATGTCTGTTGTTTGTCAAATCTGGTCAGTCTGTTTATCGCTACATTTTCCCATGAAGATAATCAATGTGCTTCCAGAACTTTCATGAATAAAATGATAAGTTACTCCCTAGCCTAACATCAAAGCGTGGATGACGGAGTCAAAGCAGCAGCAACTTTTTGTGGAGGAGAGCGAAAACTTGACAAATACAGTTGATGAGCTCATGCAGGACAACCTGGGAGATACTTTCTCTGTGAAACTTTACACATTTCTAACTAACAGTTTCTAACTAACTTATCAAACTCTTTGTCATTACACACACACACACACACACACACATAAAACAAATAAAAATAAATCTCATTATGTGATTTCATCCATTTTTAGCATTTGAATATCATGATGCTATGAGTTCTATTGGACCACAGGTGGCAGTAGTGCTTGGCATCTCTCACACAGAATACTGTAGAACAAGACAGAATTAGAGCTCCAGCCTCAGCTTCCTCTGCACCACAGAGAGACACAACTCTTTAAAGGATTTATGGATCCAGATGGTAACATTTCTGACACCATGTAATGGAATGATTATCTATTGGTATGTCATCATTTCCTCCTTCAGGAGTTTGAGCCAGGAGTTCTCAGGTGATGATGATTGACAGGAGCATCATGGTCACTCACAAAGGTCTGTGAGGCCGGATACCAATGCAAAGATAATCAAAGCTACTTCACTCTACCATGTTACTAATTTCCAGTTGACTCTAAATCTATAGAATGTCCATTAAACGTCATCATCTGTCTGTCATCAGCTAGTTTTGTCCACTCAGGTCATGGTGTTGATGTGCAGCACAAACACTTGTCCTGACATCACCACACCGACAAACCTGGTTACTGATCTACATCTAAACAACCAGCCCAAATACCTGAGCATTGTTTCATATTTTATATGTGACCATGGAGCCTTTGTGTTTTTTTGGAAATGATTAACGCTTGAACAAGTTCTACTAGTCAGGTTTGGTCCTTGAACTTCTGCTGCGAGTTTCTATAAAGAGGGAGTGACTGCAGCTCAGTCTCACCTGGAATGTCATCCGGCTGCTGCTTCATTCAAAATATCTGACAGGACCAGTTTCGTGTTTTGGGAAAAAACAAACACACATAATGTAGTAAAACAAAACTTCAGCAATGACGTGTCTGTGTATCATTCAGGCCTCTGTTGAACTCTAATATAAAAAAATATAAAAATAATTAAAAGAATTGTGAAACCTTCTCTCGATCCTTCAAGCATTAACCTTTTTTAAATTAAATGTTTCTTGTCAATAATCCCACTCAACAATGAATCATTTATGTTATTATTAAAGACACATGGCACTCGAATGTTTTTTACAGTGTGAATGACACCGATAGTGAAACAAGAGAAACATGAAAAAGTAATAGTTGCTTTTTGTTGAATCCCTCTCGACTCATCTATTATTGATCAACAGCACACTGATACTACAGCTGCTCTTCGTGCTAATCAATGAAACTGTTTTGGATTAGTAGAAGATCTTCACTTTTATACAATGTCAATGTTCAAATTTGCTTTTGAGGAGGGTACTTTTATTCTGAAGGAGAACTTCCCATAACTGTAACACCGTTCTTAAATACGTTAGAACTCTTGCAATGTATATTTTATTAGTTCGCTGTAGGATGTGTTTCACCTTTAATGACAATTTCGTTTATACTCTAATGTCGGTTTTATATACATGTAAGTTAGTTTAATATGTTGAACTTTAAAATCTAATTAATCTGAATTAAATTGACTAAAATAGCACAATGCTAAATTAAGGGGAGAAACCCAGAATATAAACAGTATTTGTGCATTCGTTTTATTCTATTTTGTCTCTGATTGTGCTATTTTGTTCAATAATTGTTATTATTAAACAAAAAATTCAGTTCATTTTTTTCTTCTGCCACTAATGTCATCAGTGACACTAAGGACACTGTGTGATCTGAAGGGTTACCATCATTTAGGTTCACACTGAATTAACTACCATCAAAGAGACGTTACTCCATTTGTCATTATTTAATTTTCCACTCCCACAGCCCCATTTCTTTTGTTTGAATGTGTGACCTGTGACTTCCTCTCGTAGGGGGCGCTAAAAGAGGATTGAGTGATACATTGACATGTTTTGGGGGCCGAAGGCTGGATTATGTCATCTGTGGGAGGAGCCCAGCCAAAGGACCACAGTGAGTAGAAGATCCACCTGTTGATGGGAGGAGCACTCGAGGCCCATGACAAGGGAACACCCTGTGAGAGGCTCCAAACAGGTGAAATGTGGCCCGACAGGTCTGATGGGAATGTAGACTCTGACTGACAACCTTGTCAACCAGGTGGATCCAGCTGCAGTTGGCCCGCTCTCAGACGATGACATAGCAGTGTTTTCCTTCAGAACCGGATTGGACCGAGAGCAGTTGAGGCTCTGCAGACTCACAACAATACATCTGACAGAGTGCGATTACTGACCGGGGCTGTGGGCAGATGGTCGCTCCGAGAGTTTGAGCTCAGGAAGGAGAGTAGAGGAAGGGTGGGAGGAGGGTCAGCGACGGAGAGGAAGAGAGCAGTGGTCGGACACCAGAGGAGACATGCTTCGCTACGGTTCTGGACGATCAGGGTCCACTACAACAACAACAACAGAGGACCCTGCAGACTCTCTGAATGAGGTAAGTCTGACAGAAAGAACCAAAAGTCTCTCTTCCTGTCCTCCAGATCCAATTTCTATCCTCCCTTTTTCTCCCCAAGTTTCTAATAACTGTCACCTCCTCTCCCTTCTTTGCATGAAGACTCTTTCGAACGCACACAACTTCTGCTCAAACCTGCTGCATCTCTCAGCCTTTTAAAGTTCATGTTTGTCATCGTGCAAATAAGAGCTGCTGCCACCAGCGAGCTGTCGTGTTTATTTGAATAGCTCTTTGATGAAACCGGTCTTTGTACTGGGCTGGTCCCACAAATTGTTCCCATTGTTGACGACCCTCACACATGACTTTCTAGAATTGATGCCGAAATGTTTAACATAATCCAACCACTTTTAAGGACTTGTTTACATAACCACTGTTTGCACTTCTGTCGCAATTCGTCTCTAGACAAACATGCTGTGGGTTATTGAGGCTGTCATCATAACATGATGTTTCCATGATTTCTTTTATTCTTTAACCGTTCTTCTTAATAAAAGTTTTCTTGTTTTGCTCAGAGGAGAATCAGACGTCTCAGGTTAACGCTCCATGCTGGAGATCATGGAAATAAGGATTCCAAAACTGCAACTACGGTATGTTTCATTTTTTTAATTTATTGTTTATGTCTGATACAAACACACAAGCATATGTACAATAAAGAAACCAACTAACTTACTTGATATTTTCAGTGCAACGACTTGATATAAGTACCGTAAACTTGGATTGTATATTATCAGTATTAAGAGAAGCGTATAAGAGTTGGCTTTCTAGAAAATATTTTTATTGACGAGGAAACTAGTGAATTAATTTAAATTTAATTTACTTTTGTTTATTTCTCATGTTTTACTTTGTATTTACGTGTATTTATAATTTTTTTACTTGATAGAAATGAACCTAATTGTCAATTTCCACATTGAGAAACAAATGATAAAAAATATTCTCCCACATTTAAAAAGAAAAAAGCAGATGAATGCACATTCTAAACTTAAACTTTAAATGATGAGTAAATAGTAATAGATTGATTCATATCTTTGTTTCATTGTAATGACTAGAAAGAGTTTCTAAAAAAGTTTGGAATAAGAAATTTGAGCAGATGACGTGTGGAAGTGTTGTTGACAGTTGTCTGTTTGCACTTCTGGACTTTCTCAGTGTTTGTTCAGGACTTTTTCTTTTTTTTTGTCCTAACAATGTAGATCACCATATGTAATTGAAGACATATTTATAGAGAATTTGTTCTTGTTTTTTATGAATCTATCGTGTGTGTCTATCTTTCTATATAAGTTCATATTACATAACTAATTCTTAGCCAGCGATAGGTTTTATCAAGTGTGAGACACACACAGCTGCTTCATATTTTCTTCTAAGTTATGATGGAATTTAAAATCCAGTCCAGACAAAAGAGCACCACTGAAACATTTGATATCTTCCACCTACAGCTTTCTCAGCTTCACCTGACAACCCAGTTTCTGTGGAATCTGCACAAACATCTCAAATTTGACGTCTGTCTCTGTTTCTCCATCTGACACCGTGCGAATTATGACTGTCAACACACGCTGCAGGCCGTGTGTGTGTTTGCTGTAGGTGGCACTGCCCCGAATGGTGTTTGTGTTCAGATCTGTAGCCCGCAGACACACAGTGACAAATATGTGCGGTTGTGACGCTTCGCCTCTGCGGGACCTGAGGGCTCACTTCTGCTTCTCTGTCTCCACACCTTTTTTGACTATAAGGTGAACTTTGACCCGGGAGGATGGTCTAGCTCCACACACAGAGAGCTTCCTGCAGCTATCTGGGAATGTGTGTCCCAGGCTAGGGGTGTGGCCGGGTCTGTCGGACCTGAAGGGTCAAGAGGTAACACATGTTGAACGTATGACTCAACATGTGTTACGTGTTTCTAGCTGACACACTGTCACTGCAGCAAAGTGAGTCCAGATGTTTTAGTAGCTTCAATACAGCTGCAATCTGAACAAAAGTCAGATCTTTTTTATTTCTCATACTGCACTGCGACACAGTTAAGCCTAGTTTTCTCTCTCATAGTCACATTTGGAACATGATTTTAACATGTTATTAAGAACCATTCAACTACTAAATCACACAGATCTGATTTAGCAGAATTCAATAAATAGCTGCTTCAGTGCTCTGACAACCCGCCTCCTCTTAGGCCCGTCTGAGTCTTCTCTCTAAGAATGTTTTTGTTGGAAGTTGTGTCTGCGCTGAATCAATGAAGAGGTCAGGGTTCTCATGTCTTCTCAGTCTGTGGAGTATACGGTCTGTAAAAACATACATTTGAACTGAAGTTGTCATGGCAGGAGTTCATAAAAATACAGGCACATTTATGTGAGTCCTTTCATAGTTGAGTCCCGGACAACCTGCGCATGGAATGTGTATAGCTTCTTTAAATTGCCTATGAAAGCTTGTCAAGACACTCAAAACACTGGTGCAAGTGCAAGAACTGGAATCTATGATCTTTTGTGATTTTTTTATATATGAAAATAAAAGCAGTGTGAACATTAAGAAACACAGGAATGTGTGTGAAAGATATTTACACACAACATATAAACTGTAATGTCATATTGTAAGTAGCTTGACAAAACAGTTAAACAATCACAATAACAGAACAATGTACATTTAATGCACTAATTTTATATATTTGAACGATTGTTTTGACTGAGTAGCTGTTGCTGCAGGACTCCAAACATCAACCGTTAAACCTCCATTGTTCGATGAAGGCAAAAAAAGAACCTCAAACGGTTTAGAGCTTGGATTTTATGAGCACTTTATGAAAGAACAGAATATTTCAGAAGACTTTATTTTATTGTAAGAGAAAACATTGTTTTTTATGAGCTTGTTGATCAGATAAACTCTACATAATTGTTGGTTAAAACCTTCTTATTTAACTGAGGGCGAGAATAGCACACGAACCATGCATGAACAGCAAAATCATTGACATTAAAAAGCCTGTATATTTTATATAAATTGCAGATTAGGTTCAATAAAAGTGACAAAGAACTCACAACTTACATTCCTGTGTCTTTATATGGCTGTGTATTGTGCTCTGGACGATGAGCAGCAGTTGCGTTGCACATTTTGACACAGGAAGTGTGTGTTTCCACAGTCAAACAATACATCTAGAAAACTTCCTCTAAATCTGGTATTTCACTTTCAACCTAAGAACCTGACTCCATTTTAGAGAAAATCTTCCAGTAATTACCAAGTTATTACAAGCAAGAAGAAACGCTGGTTATTTTAAGGGTGTGTCCTGCAACCTGACACATCTGGTACAACATTTGAGTAGTGTCTTGGATGGCACGTCATCACTGACACACTCATAAACCAGCTCACAGATATGATACATGTCAACATGATTGAAACTAGCTGTATGAGTTTTTGATTCACCAACACTCAAAAATGTGAAAGAATGACGAGTAGATAAGCGACTTTGTTGTGAATGGAAACCAGTTCTCTGTAGGAATCGTTTGTTCATTAGATCTAGTTTTACCATCGTGATACTGAGACACTCATAGACAAGAATTCCTGTGTCGTCGCTCAGATCGTCCGCATGTCAGTGCTCCTGGTCGTCAGGTAGTCTCGGGGCAGGTCATGCTCCACCAAACAAAAGACTTTTGTCTTCCTTGCACACCTTATCTGCCAAATGACATGAATGCAGTTTCAACAGAACCACGTGGCAGTGCTGTTAAACTCAAAGCCTAAAGAAAGAGACACAGAGAGGATTGTTCTGCCCGACTCCAAGAAAGAAGTGTTTGTTAGAGATAAAGATGGGTGCCATCTGAGCGATATTCACAACAGCATGACATCTATCCATCTATCTAGCTCTCTGTTCTTCCTCCCTCCATCCCTCCATCTCTCATCAGAGGAGGGCAAATTATCCAGACAAACCTTCCATTGTCGGGTGTATACCTAGGAATAAACTGAAAATAACTTTTAAAACTTAAACGTTTGCAATTTTGTCAGAATACCAATAAAAACCACAAAATTACAAACAAAAATTATAAATCTGTTCAACCATGCTAACATGTGATATTGTATTTGTAGGAGTGGATTCATAGTGTGATGTGTTCCTTCATATCTTAAATACAATGTAACATTTGTCTATATTTCATTTAAACTTTTAATCTAATGTGATTATTGTTTAACTTTATCATTAACCCTTGTATAACCTCAGGGTCAAGGAGACCCGGGGGCCTGTTTTCGGAAAACACAAGGGTTAAATCTTGGTTTTAGATGACTCTTTCTCCCTTTCCCATCCTAATTGCTACTACACATCGTCAATATCAAGAAAAACAATGAATGAAATAATAAAACGTGATTGATTATTGTGCGTTCAGAAGGAGAAGACGAAGGAAGGCGAGTGGAAGAAGAAGAATGGGCTCATCCAGAGAGAGAGGCCAGCTGGTAGAGAGTCGCCTCAGCAGGTAAACTGTCACAACGTCTACATGAGTAATAGTTGTGCATGTTTGCATATATGCTGCTGACATCGTTCTGTGAAACACACACATCAGCCTGTCATCAATAATGTTGCTGTGAATATTCAGCAGATGTTTGGCGGTAATTAATTCCACCAACAGATCTCAGGTTTTACACTTGAAAAACTAAAATCTGTTTTGTAAATACTTCAGCAACATTATGAATGATTAACATGCATACATAAATGTAACTTTAAACAGAATAAAAAACATCAGAACAGTAGTAGGAAGGATTAATGGTCCACGCTGTTTGTATTTTTAGAAAAAAAGAAACTGGAAATGAAACTTTCTTTTAGTAATATTTTAAAATTCAAAAAAGAGCCAGGAAACATACATATAGACTTTGGACTTTGATTGGAAAATAATTATATTAAAAATACAATACATAGGATATATTTAAACTTGATCCAAGACAAATAGCTGCAGTACAAGCTAAGATTAATAAAAGCAAACCTCAGATGTATATTACTCAGTTACTAAACTCTTCTTAAAGTGTCAAAACCAGACTTTTCTTTTCTTGAAAAGTGAGTTAACTGATCATTCCAAAACATCATTTGTTTTTTTTATTGTTCAAGTCGTGTGAATTGCTTCGTCTCTATTTACATCAACTTTCTGTCTGTTGGAGGAATAATAGAGAGGACTGCCGCTCCTGTACTGGGTTGCAGAAACTTGACACCGTCAATACTGTCTGCCAGTTTTCACAGCGTCGGTTCTCTGACGGCTGTTTTCAGTGCTCAGCACAGAGAGTCCTAGAAATACCTGATCAAGTGCACGTATGCAGGCATCCGTGCACTGAACATGCCAGCAAGTTGAAATGTGCAGACTAAGAGGCGAATTGCAAAAACAATGAGTCGCTCGGTGCAGGTCGGCTGCAGAAACCTGACCTGTCCGGTCTTTGTCTCCCTCAGCACCTCAGCGACGTGACCAATGGGACGACAGAGTCCTCAGCCCAGAATCATGGGCCCAAAGTGTACGGAGTCGTGCAGAGGACAGGAACTGACCACAGACAGGAAGTGATGGCACGAGAGTGGACGTTCAACCATCTTCAGGATGAGATGAAGTACATCAAAGAGGTGAGCACATTCTGGACGAGTCAGTACTTTTTTGTGTCCATATCACCTGACATATTTGTGCTGTGGTTGCAGGTTCGAGATTCTCTAGAGAAGGTCAGGGAGCGCATGTATGGGCAGTTCGGAGGGATGCAGCAGTCCATGCAGAAGCTGTCGCAGGAAATCAGGGTAAAAACGAGTCATCCATCTTTTTATTGAACTGAATTACAAAGAAAAATGTGGAACATACTTCTATAGGAAGCCAACTCACATAGAAGAAGTCTGGAGTCAGAGGTCAAGGTTCGAACAGCTGCCATGGACAGCTTCGACCAGATGAACAGCTCCCTGATCTCAACCAACATCGGCTTGCAGGTAACGGCACACTCCCCCTCTGCCGCGGCCTCCCTCGTTTCATGTTGGATTGATCGTATAAAAGAAGTCTTCGTTACAGAAATCCATGCTGGAGAGCTGTCATAGCAGAGTCAACTTGAGGGAAGACCTCAAGAGTATGCGCACCGACAGCCACAGAGCCCAAGACCAGCTGAGGGAAAAGGAGAGAGAGCTGGCTGCCGCTCAGGCAGAAAACCAAACACTGAAGCTACAGGTACCAAACCCTCGTTGGCGTCAACACAACTGTGGACACTCAAGCATCTGGAGGGACGAGTGTTAGGATTTACAACAATTGCAGTGCGATGAGTCAATTCACGAGCAGGACAGTCCGGTTCCACACTGTCGTCAGAGCTGAGGCTTTCCTTTGCTTAGTTACCGTCATATCAAGGATCTGTGTCTGTCTGTGCTACTTAAAGTACCCGATGCAGGCCAAGAAGAGCAAGTTTATACCTATTTAGTTACTCGTGAATGAACATTTGTTTGGTGAAGTATTTTAACACGTTTTTGACTGAGAAAGTCAGTTTCGTCACAGTTCATTTTTATTCAACCTTTTCCTTGGGAGATAAACACAACTTCTGCATTTGGTAGTTGAAGTAACAAAAATGATTTGAAAAATGCAAGTTTTCAAATAAATCAGAACACGAATGACTTAGAAGATTGTCAGTTAAGATTAAAAATGACAACGGTTGTGACGATGGAATGAAAAGCAGCTGAGGAACAGGGCCAAAGGTTCAATACAGCTTGAGGCAAATCTTTGTTTGGAATGATCTTCTCTTTGTCAAGTTTGTATGTTCTCTTTTTGTGTGCATTTCCTATAAGCTATGTTGCTACACGACAAAGACCAAAAGTATATAGAGCTGGAATTGGTGATTAAAAAAAAGTCTGTGGGTGTGATGGAATGACTTTGTAATATGTTACCAACACCTCGTATATAGTAACATGGAAGATAATAATATAATTATTATTTGAGCTCCTTTATCAATATGCTGTACACCGGTTTGGATTATTAATTCAAATAACACAAGCTGCTTGTAAAAAAACAAAAGTACACCTCACGTTAAAATGTTTAAAAAAAATGTCATTGAGGTGAGTTGATCAGGAGTGTCCGGGGCTGACCAGCAGTGAGCAAAAATATGTTAAACATTTCAAGATGTAGCAGTCCTGGTTGAACCTAACTAAGTAAACTAGAACAACAAGTGGATAAAAAAACGGAGAAAGTTGAAACACATCTCACATCTCTCTTAATTTTCTTTGTTCACCAGAGAAAGATTGTGGAATGGCGTCTTTGTAATGTAAATGTTATGTCGTGATACTTTGATCGAGATCTTGTCCTTGGTTTCGTGTTGAAAACGCAATCAATAGTCATTATGGAAATGAGTGAGAGATGAGAGATTCAGCAAACACCTCTGCAACAGAGGTGACTATTCAATGTTCTTTAATTTAAGAAATGTTATGTTTATTTTTGTTACTATAGAACATGTTTGTATACACATTTCTTGAAAGATAAATTTGCTTTATATTCTTAACTTAACCAACAGGTTCCTGCTCCATGAATAATCTTAAAACAAATCACCGTACCATGATGAATATTTACTTTGCATTTGAGTGAGAGTTTTGACACTTAAGTAGGATGATTGAAACCTTAAAATCAAGTGGTTCAAAAAATAACTTCTTTTGTTTCTGTTTAATTATTGACTTTTTATGTTCTGTCTTAATTAATAACTGGTGTGGAACAGTACCTTTTGAATACAGTAAAATTAGACTAATAATAAGAATTGAATTTATTATATAGTGTTGAATTAAGATCTAATTTATTCGTGGAAACCTTCTACTCTCTAAACTTTCTTGTTTTCAAGATATATTGTTCAGGTTTAAGGCAGATGTCGTTCCACAGTTGCTTTCATCTTTCATTCTAGTTTAGTCCTAGAGATGTTAAAGCCTCTCATTTGCGCTGCGTTTTTGTCTTGTCCAGGTGGAGTCGACGCAGGAGGCCAGTGCTCAGGCGCTGCACGACCTCTCAGCAAAACTACAGCGAGAGTACGAGGTGAAACTGCAGCAGGAGCAGCAGAAACACAGGCAGGAGATAGAAAATCTTCAGGTATGATTTCATCTAATGAAGCAGGAACAACATAATAAAAGCACCGAAATAAGAGATTGTTGTTGAAACAGTGTGTGTTGTCCACACCTTAGGCACAGCTGGACGAGTACATCAGGCGACTGGAGGAAGCTGAGAGGAACATACTGATAGCAGAGGCCAAGATCGCTGAGAGAGACCAGAGAATCAATGAAGTAGAGCGTCTGCTAGAATGCATGGGAAAGGTACATGACCTGATGGAACACAAATATCTGAAAAAATCTGAGAGGGACCTGGTCTAATAAGAACTCTCATAACTACACAGGAAAAAAGTCATTTCCAGAAAAAACTACAGGAATGTGAGCAGAAGCTTCGTCTGATGGAGCTCACAGATACAAGCGACTCTACTGTTGCCACAAGGTAACAGATGTTTGCTACAACTTTAGTATTTCATGTGCTTCAGTCTGTGGGAACTCTGTTTAACATTTCATTCAAGACAGTCGATGCAAGAACACATTTATAAAACACATCGCATACATTTTATAGGCTCTCTACATCAACATATCAGTGTTTGGTTAACAAAGTAAATAGCAAAATTTGTTTATGAAGAGAATCTTAAAATTAAGAACTTCATCATATTAAATAAGAGTAAAATAACAAATATTTGCTGAAAGCTTTACCAGGGTCGGACTAACCAGTTTTCCTCTTCAGGTCCAAAGAGCTAAAGGGAGAAGTAGGAGAACTGCGGGAGAGAATCAAGCATCTAAATGACATGGTGTTCTGTCAGCAGAGGAAAGTCAAAGCAATGATCGAGGAGGTGAGGAGCGTTTGTTTGCTCTTAGCTTCTTTAGCAAGGGTGTAGACAAGGTGGACTTAAATTAGTCTCCTGAAATAGTGTTTGCTTTAGAAGTATGAGATGGATACAGTGACTGAATCATACATAGTCATTGTCACGTAAACTATGAGGGACGTGGAATGTTTGAGGACAAATATTTCAGTATGTTGTACGTCCACTGTCATTTACTTGAACAGTGGTTCAATGGTGTTTGGACACAGTACCACAACATGCTCATCAGACCTTCTTTTCATGGTCAAGGTGGAGTCACTTCGAAGTCAAGTGGCTCATAAGGACATGTTCATCTCAGAGCTGCTGGACAGGATCGCAATAGTGGAGTGTGAGGTGAGCAAGTTAACATCTGCAGTGGTGTGGTTGATGGTTGCATGGCTGTAAGAATACTTGCTGGGCAGCTGCGCTCTGGATATCCTTCAGCAAGTATCTGTGTGGTTTACAGTGTCACTGCAACTTTCTTTTTAATTGTGATGGTGGCCTCTGCATGTGTCTGACCTGACAGTGTTGTTTCCTTGTTTTCCTTTTTCTAGAATAATGAGTTAGAAGACAAGCTCAAGTATTTTATGTCCACACAGAATAGGCAACACGTTGTTAAGGACACCAGGGAAATAGGAGTAGACTGTGATCTGCTCCCAAGGTAAGATTTTTGGATGAAAATGTATTCAATGTGTGATTTAGGAGTCTTATATATGACTCTTCCTCAGCAGAGGTGATGAAAAAAGTGTTGGATTTAAACCGACTCATCTTCATTCCATTCAACAACTACCACCACCAGTGCAACCAACACCCTCAAACCATTTTCCACCACCATCCAACAACATCTCTCCATCTGATACCACCGACTGTGCTCCCCCACCCACACAGCCTTCATCCTCCATCAATCCTCTATCTTCAACACAACCTTGGAACTCAAACTATTTCCCACTTGTCGACTCTTCCATCCCCCCACCTCCCCCCCAACAACTGACCTCTGTGACAGAAACCCCAGAGGTTTCATCATCCGTGTTTTCGACCTACCTGCCTTTATCAAACCCTCCCCTGCTCCAACACCCCTCCCTGTACCTCAACACGCCCGCTCAACCTAGGACTTTCAGTTTAAGTAACCCTCCACCCAGTCGGCTAGGGTCAAGCTTACTCCGCTACACACCAGTACAATACAGCAAGATGCTGCACGATAACCCACAAGTCACCAGTGAATATTTCTCTTCCACCAGCACCACTGTTTCTGAGCCGAAAGCAGACAGTGATGAGATCGATTCTGAAAAAGGAGAAGACTTAAGTCCAAAAGAATGCACCTCTTCTTCATCTTCTCCCAAGAAAACCAGATCCAGAGGCGTGTACACCCCTTTCATGAAGCTAATGGAGATCACCTCCAAAATAAACATAGAGTGATCCTGCAGCTAAAGGACTGTTGTTCACTGTGACCGTGGGAAATCATGTGGGCAGCTACTCACAGAAGACCAAGCAACCATCATGTGATCTCACATGTACATTCAAATAGATGACAAATTCATGGCTTGCTCCCGATTTCCAGGTATAAATTCCATTTTGATATTGAATGCATCTGCTGCACTTTCTATAGAAGGCCCCAAAACAGGTTAAATGTGGACTCCAAATTCTACCTTAGGTGTGAGTGACCAGTTGTTTGTAGGTGTGGGCTTCTCCAGGGTCTCACCCAACTAGCCTTGTAAGACAGGATGTGTCTCCCCCTTTGAATGTGTAGTGGAAAGACTAAAACTGGAAAATGACATATTCAATTAACAGTAGAGAGTAAAGGTATTTGAAAAACTGACCTTGAATCAAAATTAAATGGACAGATGATAAGGATTAAAACAAAATTTGACTTTCGTCTACACATTAATTTAAATATCAAAAGAGTCCTTAGAAAAGAGAAAAGTAATCATGCCAAAACTTCACTGGACTACTGTGATATAAATACATGAATCTCAAAATATAATGAATGCACTTACTATGAACAACAAAACATCGAAAGGTTGGAGACTAAATCATGTTCTCAAGGAGTTTGTTTACACTGAATGTAGCTCACTTACATAGCTCTGTAAATATGTAAGCAATGAGTTCTAATCAGAGGATGACAAGGTTTTATTATTGTTTTTATATTTCAGCTCTGTACAAATAAAATATATACATATTTTGTTACTGCTTTTATTCAACAATATTTATTAACCTGCTTTGTGCCTTTATGTACAGCCCTGAGAAGATATGGTGAAGGTTGTGAATCGTATTTGTAAATAGATGTAGAGAGACTTTATCAAGAAAACTGCCACTCCTGAGCCTCAGTATTATCCAGCTGTCGTCCGCACTGCCACTACTGTTTTGGGAGAAAACGCTCCATGTGCCTTGTCCTGAACGACGCATATGAAAACAAGAGAAGAGATAAGAGTTCCTGTTTAACTACACCTTTTAAATAACCAACATCCTGATAGTTTCTGTGACACTCACTTTCCTAAATGTTCTCTGAGGCTCTGGGATCACTGCTCAATGTATTAAACAGACATTTTGAAACTTTGGTCAATGACTGGAAATGTTTGAATGTATTGAGTGTAATGTAATTGTTTTCTTAAAAATATGTTTATGTTCACAGTCGAATGTGCTGTTTGGTAGAAAATCAAACACATGCGATCAGCGTAGATTGCAATGAGTAATAAAATAACTGTTGATAACTTTATCAATTCATTTTGGTGGTGTAATAATAGGCTACCATCAGAATAAAGAAACAAGTGTCACTCTGTGAATGAAGCGTGGTTGTACGAGCGAGTTCCAGGCCGATACTGCCCCCTACTGTTTCAATAGGACTCATTGCAATCGACAAAATTTCAAACGCTTATATACAGGTATATCCGATTTAGATATACATATATAACAATACGGGCTTAAATAAGCGGCTGTGGGACGTCCTGGGCTTCTCTACTTTAAACTATATATTTATATATATAGATAGATAGATATATCTTTATATAAAGGTTGTCTATGGATTTTTGAAGACACATTTTGTTTGTCTGTTTTAGGGGAAAAAATGTTAGAGCTCCTCCGTCCTTACTCCTGACACCGACAGGGAGCAGCATTAAGTAATAATATGAAATCCAGATTGTGAATAAATCTAATCGAAGCAGGGAATCGGATGAGAACTGCAGGACATGGTTCATACAGCAAAGGACCAGACAGAGAAGTAGAATGAACAGGAGCAGGGACGTGGACGCTACTCAACTACTTGAAAACCACCAAACTGACTAGCAGAATGTAATGCACCCTCTTGTACAGTAGGGGGCGGTATGCACTTTTAACCCGCCTTAAAAATAAGATGAAGAAGAGTGTCTTGCATTGTTGACAGCGCGAGCCAACAGTAACAGCATGATTGTAGGTAACTTTACTCCGTGACATAACTAAATGTAATGCGTCATGTGCGTCTCGACATAACCGCGTCTCAGGACTTTGACTGGCTGTCAGGAGCTGGCAGTGATGGTGGACCGCGGTTCATGGACGGATCGGCAGGGACAGGTCGGAGACTTGAGGGGACAGAGCATACAACAGCTCCAGGAACTGTTGTCCCGACAGGAGAAGATTCTGTCCAACAAGTAAGATGACACAATCCAAGTTGGGTCTACATGAGTTTGTTTTTTCATCGCAAAATCTAAATGGAGAAAATGTGACAAAGCTTGGCGGGAACGACGAACACAAGGCGTTCATATGTCAACACTACTTGGACCAAACTCTACTTCCTGGTGTGGATGGAGTTATTATCTTACAAACCTCCCGGTGTAACTTCAGCCATGTCTGACCGCTGTATATATCTAGAACATTAGAACTAAAATGGAGTTCGTCGCTGGGTTTGTACCAGGGCCTCCTCTTTGATGGTCCCACCCTGAACCATCCAGAGTGACCTGGTCATAAACTTCCTTCTACCTAAGTTCACCAGTAATTCTTTCGCCTTGTTCATGGGATTTAAGACTCGCTCCTGACAAACAGACCCATGTTTAGCCCCACCATGTCTTGCACAGGGTCTGTACCGACCTTGCCTATCCAAGTCTAGGATGCAGAAGAACAGTGTTTTAATATTTGTGTCATTGCTTCATTCAAATACATAGTCAATACCTTCAACATATCACATTAAGTTCCATCTTAAATTACAATAAAGATTCACTCTCAGGTTAGTAACGTTAATATTCCCGGTCTTAAACAATATTTTTGCTTGTTCTTGGTGTGACAAAATCAATCAAATCAATGTAATGTTTCTTTTTCAAGATATGAAATCACTTCACTTGCACATCAAGTCTATAACGTGTTGTTACAGGCGGAGCAGACTCACTGGGTGCGCAGTAATGGTGCTAAAACTTATAACTGTCCCATAAGGTTATTGTTTGGTCATGTCATAACTAAATATTTGTGTTGTGTTTCAGCCACTTATTAAGGACACTTCCAGACAAAGGGAAAAGGATTCAGGAATTTTCTTTAAGATTGAGGCATGCCATCGACCAACATGAGGAAGAAGAGAGGAAACAGAAGTTGTTATCTAAGGCTCAAGAAGACTTGAACTTTCAGTACCAACAAGCTTTCAAAGCACAACAACGAACTCAACAAAAAGCTGAAGATGTTATGGAAGAAGCTGCAGATGACATGAAGGAAAACTCACCTGCTTTACAAAGTGCAACTCTGGATTTGTATGAACTACTCCCTGCTGACGCCATGGAGACGGCTTCTGCTTCACCTATGTGTGAGCTCGCAGAGAAGTTGAAACGGGTCAATCTACAGGAAGAAAAAAGTTCTGTTGGCAGTGATGACAGTAAATACTCTGCTGGGGACAACTATGGTCTTAAAACGGAGTCACAGAAGAAGCCTCATTTCCTATCTGTTTTCGAACGGACTGAGAAGACGGCTGTTTCAGGAAAGCCAAAGTTCAAGCTTAATCAGTGAGTAACATTTTGACTAAACTGATCAAACATTTAGTGACTGGTTTTGTTCATGTGCAGGTTCTCACAACAAAGTAAAAACTCCTCAGGATCCGAAGGTTCATCTCCTCTTTCTGTTGAAGCCCGGAGAGAGCAGGACAAGAAACACCTGGATGACATCACGTCTGCTAGACTTCCTCCTCTGCACCACAGTCCAGCTCAGCTCCTGTCCCTGGAAGAGTCAGCACTGCTTCTGAAGGAGCAAGCAAAGAAGCAACAGGTTTGTTTGCTGCAAAGCTAACAATCATTTTGAATTACTCTAGTCTTGACTAGTAATTAACTCTTAATTACATTAATATCACAGGCACACTTGCTTGTCCCTTTCTGATGCTAATAAATAAATGGCAGCATACCCAGATTGTAGCATACAAGTCACTTGCATAATCACAATGCTGTTTATTGTGTAAAATTAAAAAAATAAATGTCGACATTCAAGTTTGTTTTCTTACCGTTTAACTGCATTTGTCTTTTGCAAATTCCTAGTGTGGTTTGTATCTACTACAACTTATTTACACCTCAAACACTTGCGATTATCTTATTATATGTATTTTATTCTTCTGTCCTGGGTTGTGGATGTAACCATTGCGATTCCTCCTACACGCGCTAGAGGGCAGCATCGTAGTATATTTTCTTCTCAAATCTGTTTGAACTTCAGACTCTGCTCTAGTTCTTAAAAGTAATTAATTCCTGTGTTTGTCAACGGTGTAGTAGTTGCAGCTGTGCTTCATCACAACAGAAGGCTTGTTAAACCTGGCTACTTTCTGCCTTTTGTCAACCTCAGGAGCTGCAGGCCCAGCAGGCAGCCCAAAAACTGTCCGAGGGTTTGAAGCTCTCCATGAGGAGCTACATTCCTGACGGCCTGACTGATGCCTACCGAGAGGTTCATGACGAGGGAGCTCAGCTCTCCTCAGAGGAAGACTGATCCAGGAAAACCGGAGTTCGGGAAACCAACGTGACCTTGGCCCTGACGGAAACAGACTTTCGACCTTGCAATCAAGCAGGATTTTCACTCGAAGGGCGAGAATTCTGAGGCGAGGAGAGAAGCTCTCTGCATAGCGTAAACTTACATCTTGTTTCTGTTCTCAGGGATTTCGATGACGGGGAATGTGGCCAGTTCACTTTGTGAAGGCTGAAAATGAATTGTGAATTTTTTCTTACAATTTAAATTATACATTAATATTTTAATAAACAAAATCTAAGACAACCATTTGTCTGAAGCAAAAGGAAAAAAGTACACACCTTGAGATGTTGTAATAAAATTGGTGGTGTTTTAAATGTCTTTTCCTACCCATCAGAACAGTATCTTTAAAGTAGTTTGAATAAATCTACTCCCACACTTTATTTAGGACTGTGTAAAAATGTTTCCGTCATTATCAAGATTGAACGCTTTATTTCGACTTCAAAGGCGATTTTGAACAATACATTTACTTGAAAAAGTTTATATTTACATAATGTTTTCTTGTGTGTGTGTGTGTAATAAATCTGATTTTCACAATCCAAAGCAAAGGTTGAATAGGAAAGTAATAATATTTCAAAAGTGTAAAATTCTTGTTCGCTACTTAACTCATGATAAATTGTCAAGGTCATTCCTGAATGTACGTGAACTTTTCTTGTGTTTCGTTCAGTGTCTCCATTTCTGTTCATTGTTTTTCCTACGAAGAGGAATAAGTCTTAAACATAAGTCTTAAACTTGGCAGGTAAGCGTCCTGTAAATAGTCTGTCGATACTATCAAAGAGTTCTACCAGAGTTAATCGGAGGACGTGCTTACACTAAGGTAGCAGGTTGTACTCTGGACAAGATACTCTTGATTAGTTGGTAAAGCTGCTGAAATCCTCGTGTAAATAATTGACTTATAAAAATCGATAACGTAAGATAGTCTCCTATAATTCAACATCAGTTATGTTGGTCAGAAATGATTAAAAAACATACAAAGAACATGAACAAAAAAAAAAAAACTTCTATATTATAAGGGGAAACAAGCCCTCAGAAGTAAAATAGAATAAAGATCATTATTAATTATACATATTCACAATCAACATTTTGTTGTCAAACACAAGCCAGTGAACTAGTTTTATGGAGTTGTTTCTTGTAATTATGCTTTCCTCGGCCACGGCAAAGTTAAGGGATTTAGTTGATGCTTAAGCTATTCCTGGAGGGTTTACTACTTATATTCATATATACAGTACAGAGTATCTACTTAGTGAACACTGAGATACGTAGAAGGATGTGAATAGTTTGATGACTGGAGTGCATAAGACATGTTAAAGGTATAGGTATTATGATATTTTAAACTACATTTTTTTTTACAGTTGAACCAAAAAGGAAATCATCCAGCAATGACAGCATCATTTCTCGATCAAGTCGAATGAATCAGTTTGCTTGTATCACATTACTTATTTAAAGAGGTGCTGCCAAGTGGTTTCACTTCTGCACTTGTCTGTGCCTGACACCGGACTAATCTGATCGACTCTATATCTGCTAGGGTAGGGTATAATTAAGTGGGCCTTGTGTTGGCACTTGTCCCCAATTGTGGAACTTTGACTTGTGTGTGTCGAACAAATGTGCGAGGTGATTAAAATTCCCATGAAGCTACAGCAGTGACGGCGGCAGTTCTCTAGGCGCTGGGAGATGTTATCTGGGATCTGTGACACTTGATAACCTTAATCCACGGGGTAGTGAAATATTGCAGTTTGGAGACATCTGGACTGCATTTGGATCTTGTAGGTGCTGAGAATAACAGGCGATGATGAGAGGCCGGTGAACTAATGCAACATGGCAAATATCATTTCTCAACTCTGCTGATATGTGGTAGATAATATGTGCCAGCTCCATTCAGCATCTTTTCCAAACCACCATTCCATCACGCCTTTCCCAGCAACCAGGCCATGGCGCAGGTTGATTTAAAGGAAACAATGTGATTGAGGGGTTTTAATGAGGCGCGTTTCGGGGGGGAAATGAGGGTGGGTTCAGGCAGGTCATGGTGTGGTGGTAGATGCTCCTTGATAACCTCTAGTAATTGCTGGTGAGAGAAAAGAGGGCTGATGGGTGACACTGAAGCTGATGTGATTGCAGTGACGTTCAACAACAAACCATCAGCCTGCTCCTCTGAGGATCCTCAGATAGCTGGGATTAATTACACTTAATCTGGAGATAGTATAAGACCACAGACTGTTGGCAATTATGGGACTCATATTTGCTTATATGCTTAGTAAAATTTCACAAATTGAGGTTCACTGATGAGCTTGTTTATGAACCCACATGATGACAGAAATAATTACGATGTAGAAAGTTCTCAAAAGAGCGAGCAGCTCCATGTTAAATTAAAAATGCTGGATGATGTATTGACTGGCATAAAACACAAGCACACACAATGACTAGATTATATCTGCAAGGTTACATAGTCTGAGCTCATTCTTTTTCCACCCTGTGAAGCTTCTGTCATGTTCTCTGGGCAGAGAGTCTTCTGTAAGAAGTTTCACTTGATCTCCTCACACACTTCAACCACCTTGTCTCAACACAAGTGCAGTTGTAACATGAAATGTTTATGCTAAAGTCTAGAACCGTAAACTGACTCATAATGTGGTGTACCAAAGAAAATTCATGAAAGTTGGAATTGACTACAGACTACAAACCAAATTTTTTAATTGGCTGCCCGCCAGGGGGCACTAGCGGGACCCCAGAAGAGAGTTACATTTAATATAATATGATATTATACATAGGTTTTTTTAAAAACCTTTTGCCTTGAACATAAAACACGCAATCTGCCTCGATCTTTGGATACTCAAGTGTGCAATTTTACTTGAAAACACCACATGTGACCATGTCAAATTCTGTGTCAATCTGGTAACCAAGTAGCTGGTATAAAGGAAATGGAAGGAACAGACCAACAGCCCTGCTGCTAAGATCTCATGACCGTCTAAAATAAAAACAAACATCAAGTATTTCTTTACTCTAGTCAAACAGATACATTTCCATGATTGCCTAAATTTCTTAACAAATACCAAATGTGAAAAAGTGAATAAAGGTTAGAGAAAACACATTCTAATAGTTGATGTTTCTTTATATATTTCAAAGGCTTTGCTGTGTTTTGCAAAGAGGGTGCCCGGCCATAAGATGATGGTGTTTGGGGGGCCTTGGCATGGTGAAGTCTGGGATCCCATGAACTGCATTATAATCTTCAGATCCAACACAACTGGGCCACAAAGAAATATATGGATCCGAGGAAGAATTATGGATACATTCCAACCTTTTGGCTGCTGCTTTAGTGTTGCTCTTGATGTTGTATCATGTATTAAATTATCAATTTGTGTCTTTAGGTTCGATTTTTTTTATGTAATCTGTAATTATAGTGGTTTATTTGTATGTTTATTTATTTTAAAGGGACCCTAAACTTGTAATGGCTTTTTGAAGTTGTATCACAGTTAATCGCTACAGTATGTTTCTTTTTATCAAATATTCTGGAAAAAAGAGACATTTTTACATTCTCTAGATTTTCAAGCGTATGAGCCATGACGTGTGTTCAAACCTTGAAACACATGTAGGTGCACAGTTGACATGAATGATGAGGGGTCAAAAATACAAAACAATAGTTAAAATATAGAAATATAGCTCCATGTCTTTGTGCAGGCTCTTCTCTGGCAGAGTAATGTCACCTGTTACCCAACCAAAGCTGGAGTGGTCATTTGGCATTTTCTGATGTAGTCAAAAGTTTTGTGTCTGCATGGTGATATACAGTTGAACATTGTGTTTAATACTTTCTTGCGGTGAGACGTTTGTATGAGTCTATCATAAGACGTCTGCTTCACTGTCACTGGCCATGTGCGAGGAAAGCTAAAATAACAAAGTTCTTCTGTTGTTCTGTTCTGAGCACTCTTGCTGTCCAACTTCACTGGTGATTCTTGTCATGGTCGAAGTCAAAGTTCAGAGGATCCATAAATAATCCGTCTTATCGGAGGGAATCCTGCACTAAATTGAAATATGGTTCTGGCCTGTAAATCCTCTTGGTTCACGAGTGAGAGCTGATGGATCCACAGCTGTCAGCAGTTATTTGTAACAGCGAGCTACAATTACAGATTCTCTGTGTTTCATAGGTGCATCTCGACCTTACACCTGGACGATCGGACAGATAAGAGTCCGGACATTCCCTTCCTGTGGTCACACATCCGCCAAAAATGATCTAGATGTCTTTCCTTGAAGTAACTCCCACAATCTTGCCTGCAAAGCTTTGCATAACAATCCTGAGGCACTCGGAGGATAAACGAGAGCCAGAGCGGAGTAAAAGAGGGGGAGTAAAAAGGTTTGAGGCCCGTGATACATGGAGTGGGCCAAGAAGCTGCCAGTGTCCCAGCCGCTCCATGTCTGGCCTGGCACAGCATTAAGTGGGCTGTTTTGGGGCCTGTCAAAAGCCCATCACGCCAAGGAAGCCATCTCTGTGGGGATGCTGCTGGACTGCCAGGGCCCAGTGGGGGGCAGCAAGCAGAGACCCTGCGCGGCAGCTGGGCTATAATGAGGGGAAACATTCTTATTATTGTAGTCCCATTAATGCTACAACAACAATGCTCTCCAGCATTTTTTAATTCACGTTGTTTTGTTCAGACTTCTGCCTTTGTATCTGCAGACTTTTGAAATTGGTCTTGAAACAACCTTCAAGTGTTTGTGGAAAAAAGTACAGTTTAACATATTAACATTATGACCATCAAGATCGCTGCAGATGGATGATCAAACAAGTAAATGGTTGTTTTCTCATCTGGATGAGAAGCCACTTCCTTTGAAAGTAGCTGTTAAGATGATTAAGGAATCATTTTGGGATGTCATCCGATCACCTTCTTTCAGAGGTTTTTCCTAGTGTGTCCAGCTGGGGGGAGGCCAGAGGTCAGACTACTGGAAAGGGAATTCCCTTAAGAACAGAGGCAGCAAATGGTGATATTGATGATTCTTGGTAACATGGGGTGGGAAAGGTCATCAAAGTCATGTTTTTAAAAGTTACTTAAAATGCTTTCTTCATCGCCTCACCTTTCTTAAATAATGTTGAAAAACATTGTAATTGTCCACAGTCATTCTTAGCCTTTGTCAAAAGGACGAAGCACCACAGCGGCAAAAAGTCATTTAAGTTAGTTATCTAAGCATTTTTCCCTATTGCCCATGCACCCAGACCAGCACCAAGCTACGGGAAGTTAAGGAAGACTTATGTAGTGCACATGTCAGGCCTGTATGTGGCGTTGTAATGTTAGCTAGTTTTAAACTTTATTTAAAATCTTTGGAACCTGTTTATTTCAGTGTTTGTATATAGATATATAAATCAACACAGATCACAGGTCAGCAAATAGTGAGTCAAATTGAAAAGTTTAACTGACTAAATATTAGTAATTTTAAGTGACTGGACCAATAAAGCGTCATAAGAAACAGATGGTGTTAGTGTTGAAAACTAGAAGACTAACTGAAGATGATGCTCAGCAGCTGAAAAGTGTTGAACAATTGGAGCTTGTGGTGGTGATAAAAGCATGATTTCTTTAATTTCCTCCTTCATTCACCTCAACAAACGCTTGATAAGTGTGATGTCATCTTGGCAATCAAGTGTTTGAAGGTACATTTCTTGGCCAGCAGCTAATGTGACATGAACACTTTCCAGAAACCAGACTCACCCACATGATACGCTACATTACTGCTCGCTTGATTAGAACAACTTCACTGTAAGCGTGCATTCAGCTCTCCGCTGCCAATTCTTACAAGTTTCCCTCAAAGTGTAATGAAACATAAACTCTAATATATTTTATTGCGCCGCGCTGAGACAGGGTACGTGCAAGTGTTAAAAACGGTGTAAAATTGAAGGACAGCTCGGTTCATGTTAGATGCCAAGCAAAATCTCCCAGTGAGTCAGTGAAGTGCGGTCATTCCTGTTTGTTTAAAAAATATGCTCATGAAGTCCGAGCTGGATGGTGAAGTTGGCAGGAGTTGTGTCTTAATAACAATAGTAAAGTTGTGCAGTAAAACAAAGCAGGAATCCTCGTCTGTCCAACAATTACGGGGCCTCGCTGAGAAGTCGTTGGCTGCTACAGATGCTGTAATGTTGTGACCATTCCAAGCCCAGAGCCCAGGTGTTTTTGATTGTTGTACGTAGGAGTTTGATTGTGAAGCTCGTTTCTGGCCCCACAGGATGCTGGGATACGATAAACCAGAGGAGACGCAGTGGGAGTTGGAGGCCCAGACGGCTTTACTTATTTATTTATTAATGTTTTGTTTTCTTTGGGAGATGATGTCCGACATACCCCCATGTTGAACACTTTTCTTCAGTGTGTGAAAAAACAAACACATTTTGTTGTTTTTTTGACAATATCTGTAGCACGATTGGTTTTCCATGTTGAAAATATCTTGTTCTTTTGATACCGGACATGTTAGTAAAAAGGACAGTGGTGCTTGCTTAACAGCCAAGTTAGATACTGGACCTAGTGCGAGGGACAGTTTGGTTGTTGATGACACTTTTTGGATAAAAGATAACAAACAGCAAACAGAATTGTTCAGGCACAACCACCTTAAATAATTTGGACATGTTTTACCCAAACACGTGATCACACTTTCCTTTCATTGATTTACACACAAACAAACATAACTAACTCAACTTGAACCCATTGACCTTGTTTGAGAAGAGTTAAAATAAACAAAAAATCTAATGTATGTTAAAACAACAGTTCTAATGAACATATTTATGATGCTTTGGTAAGAACTTTTTGTTTTCACTCAGCATTCAAAGAGAGAAGATTCCATTTTTTATCCAACTAGCTACTGCTCACAGAACAGAATTTGAAACATATCCACCATTATTTTGTTTAATGTGTCTTAAATAGATCTTGGACTCTATTGTATCATCAGTATGTGTCTGTTTGTACAAAACTCTCTATTCATTGAAATATTAACATTAGAAGATGTGCTTAAGCCCCGCCCACTGAATACACTTTGTGATCTTGCGCTACCAGGAAAACATCTCCATTCAGAAATTAATAACAGAAATACTTCCAGCTGTACAAGGAACAGTGTGGAACTGGATGTTGTCATCAGAGTTCATATCTTCAAACGTTCCTTGTTCACTTGTAAAAAGTACAAGTTCATTATTACCAGCTGATAAACATTTCATCACAGAGATTTATACTGCTTAACTACTCATTCTCTGCTTGTGTGTGGTAGATATAAACTTCTAGTCTTGCTGAAAAGTATTTGATGTTCTCAGAATTCATGTTTACTCCACATTGTTCTCACTAAAGGCAGTAAATAGCATGAGAGGAGAATCGTGTGCATGTTATAAGTGATGTTGAAAAGTCAAATTACACCCATGTCACTGAGCCAGAATGCCAAATAACATGAGCATGTTTTCATTTCTGTGACAACAGCAATAACAGTGTGTAATAGCAAACAGAAGATCATTCATTTCCATCTCGGATAGAGTGTCGGACTGTCACATCATCTTGAGTTATGAAGGCGGTTTGTCTTCCTGTTGCTTTTTCTTCTCTGTCAGCATAAAGCATAACAACATTTGAAGGAGGTCCATGACCAATGAAGAATGTATCACACTCTGGCAAACGTTTTCAGACTGCAGATGGTCCTGCTTCACTTGTGTATACTTCCTCGGCCCTTACAGGTGCCATGGCTAATAAAAAGCAGAGTGTGGAGGAGTTTTGGGTGCAGGAAGGAACAGAGGACTGGACAATATTGAGCTCCCTTGTGATGAGTTTTACAAGCTGGATCATGTGCTTGACCAAGCAGGTGCTGCTTTTCAGGCCCTTGCTACAAGGTCCTCGCTCTATTTATAGTCACAGATGAAATGAAACTTCATGGTTTTCTCTGCAGCCTATAATCAACGTAAGAAATTGTCACTTTTTTTTAATGATTAATTGCTCTCAACTTGAAGGCCATATTTTAAACTCAACAGGAAACAAAAGACTCGTTTTCTTTTATTTTTTTTACTTCATAACTTCATAATGAGCCAAGGGTCTATAGTTTCGTCTTCTCATACTTTGGGTTGTGGGCCCAACACCTCACAGTTTCATGCAAGTAAACAGTTCTTAACTCACCTTGAGATTTCACCTCAGAAAATAAGTTTGGAGTGGATTGTTTGGATCCGTTGACCTCTGGGTTATGGGCCCATCACTTTTCCACTGTGTAACTGTATGTAATCAGTTGGTGGCCCGGAGCTTATCCCAGCTGCTTCGGGCTGCAAGGGTTCACCTTGAACTTGACGCCTGCCTGTCACTATTTAAAATATTGAATATGTTTCACCGACAGAGAACTTTATGAAAAGCACATTAGTTTCAGTATCCATTGGAACATTCTCACACACCTCCACATGCAAGTCAAGTTTTACTTATAACCTTTCTGAAATTAATTTATGGGTATCTCATTTGAACCACTATTATGAAGGTTTGATCATACACCAGGTGCTGTTTTCCTCTCAAATGGAGACAGTTTGGGCTAAGTGCTGCTGGGACAGGCTGTAAACGTACCCTGAATCAGCCTTTTAAAAACCTCTGTACTTTTGATGGAACAGCTTCAAAGTTTCACTTTGTTTCATGTGGGACTTTTATTTTAACTTGATGAGATGGTCATAAAAGTCTTGGTGTCTTGTCTTTAAAGTAAAGAGTCCAGATTTAATGAACCGTTCACTGGGTTCCCTTTAATAAGTGATGAGTCACACTACAACTCTTTATTAACATGTCTTTCGTAAGATAGAATCGATGTATACAAAGGTTTTCAGACCTTGAATGTAAAACATGAGACCAAATATACATTATACATTGAACAAAAAATGTTGGTAAAAGCAAATGTAACTGATTTGAACTATTGTTTATACAGTAATTATTTATACATCATCAGTAAACATGGACATATTTATTTGTTATTCATAAAAAAAACGCCTACCAGTGTCAGTATCCTGTGACAAAGGCATGGAATTGACAACACTGACCAACTCTGCAATGCCCCAAACTCAAATCATCAGGGCATATTGTTGAGTTATAGGACAGCTCTCATGGTTAAAAACATTGGCTCTGAAACACGTTAAGATGCTGGCATGTCCCGGGGCACATAGGCTGAACGAAGCAGGAAGTGCATAGTAGATCCTTAGATGGAAATAATTTCCGAAAGTTCAAGATGTGATTTCAGAGTGGGGCTTGTTTTCAGACCCTCTGATATCATCTTGTTTTCCTGCTCATCATGATTATCATCACAATCTGCAATCCCCTAGCTGTAACTTTCAAGGGAGGGAGGCAGTGTATGAAAAGAATAAGGACAAAGGTACCAAGCTGGTTGTTGAAGTAGGTTTACTGGACCTTCTGATCATCTCGTCCCGAGTGTTGGAGTGTTCAAAGCTGTCAAGATGGGGAACTGGGAGAGGAGGCAGAGAATGCATGTTTCTGGCTTTGGCTGAGAAGAAATGTTGTGTGGAAAGTAAGTGTCCTGGGTTAGATGCAGGGAGTGGTAGAAGGACCATTGCTCCACCTCAATCGACTCTCTTTGAGCCAACCAAGAAAGAATGGCGGCATTATCCCTCACAGAAGTTTGACTTGTCAGACACAGTTGTCTTCAAGAACATCCATGATGGCCTCACTCTCTGAAGATGTCTCGGTGCCAGGATGCTGCTATTGTCCCTGCTGGCTCACTGGCAAGGTTTTCCCGGCCTCAAAGGAACTGGGCCATCATTAATGTCATTAGTTACACCTGACAAGCCGAACTGTCAGCTGTGAGAAAGATCTATATCAGTGAATGTGGTCATTTCCGGTTTGGGTTCCTCACTAACGCTCAAGTCAGGAAGAATATAGTTTAGAACAGATGCAGGATTATGTGTCTCCATGGTGACAACACCCATATGATTCTGATCAGAACAGTTTCTCTTGGCCCAGAGAAAATGGACTGCCTCAGTTGAACTGCAGTAAAAGGAAGTAAGTGTATAAATAAATCGTTTGTGGGTTTGTCTTGCGACTGCTTTGATGATAACCTGACTCAACTATGTTTACCAGCTACTGCAGTATTTGTGTACAACGGTTTGAGTTTGTCTCAAACTATGACACAATAGTTTGTGGTGAACAATGCAACAGTAATATTGGCTGATGTATCTCTACCACGCGTGAGAAAAAAATGTTGTACTTGGGGTGCAAAGAATTGTTGCTAGCGTCCGAAATCAAATACCCTAAACAGATGTCAACAAAGATTGAGCAAAAAACACAAAAGTTAAGGTTTGTGATATTGAAGAAGAAAAGGGAAATATTTGACAAGTCATATTTAAGAAATACGCTTTTACTTCCTGTATTGATATTTAGCTACCTTTTTTAGCTGGTAACCAACCATTATTGATCATTACTTGTTCAACAATTGGTGCTCGGTTATGAGGTTATATCATTATACATAATATCATTATCAGGTTAAAAGCACACGTGTTTAAATTCAAGCAATTGGTAGCAAATCCATCCCACCAAGTTATGTGATGGGCTCAAAAATAAATAAAATAAAATTCTTGTTTAAAGCTCACAAAAAAACTAGAACACCAACTCTACGTGTCAATATGTACAATAGGTGTTTTCATTCCGATATCTAGAGAGCAGAGCTAATACATTGTAAAAACTGTGCAGCACTTATGTTGTTGAGAAGTTATGTAGATAACAGAAACATCTTTATCAGAATATGTAACTCTTAGTGCTAGTGTTGTAAACCCAACCTTTGTAATGTTGTGGTGGCAGTACAGAATAAAAGAATGAAACAAGGTGACACAAAATGAGCAATAGAAAAACAGATGAAAGCACCAGAGCAACCATTCCTATATATCTAGATTAACATTATGATGTTGATTGCAGTAATGAATGAAACGTTCTTTAATGAGCTTATAATCATTTACTGACTTTTGTTAAAGTTTTAAAGCTAAAAAGATGGCTTTAACTTTCAAGGAATACATCTGGTAATAATTTTCTTGAGCGCTGACGCTGATGCTCTCATTTAAAACATGCTCTAGTAACTACTTTATTTTTAAAAATGTCTCTTAACATAAATAATATTTAATAAATAACTGCAGACAAAATGCTGGGCAACTATCAAGTTAATGTCAAATTAAAATCAGTAAAAACATACATATTTTTGAATTCCTTTTTATGAAAGTCAAACTATTGTTATTCATTAGTTTGAACTGTTCAAAAGCCAGAGTGATAACGTAATTGTTTCAACTTAAAACAACAAGAGTTCAAGGCCTCAGGGTCAAATCCATTCTTTTACAAATTCAATACTAATTAAAAGTGCACAAAACCAGATTACCTCCACTGCAGAAGATGTCAACAACTAATTTAAAAAAACATTAACTGTTTGGATTAAATGGATTTTAACAACATTTGGTCTGTGGTGATGGATGTGTTTTGAATACGGCTTATCTAAAATGAGACTATAATAGTTAAAAGACACACATACATCCAAGCACATTGCATACAAATCTGTATCAAGTATTTTGATTTTTTTCTCTCTCTAATCTCATTCTCATTTCTTTATTTAAATTAAATTTATGGATAAAAGCCAATGACACAACCAAACTGTTGCCGGTGAGAAATAATGCCAAAATGAAATCAAATCTGTTATAAATTGAATCTCCTAAAGAAACAATCATCCTGCAACATAACAATGTATTTGAGTTTTTCTTGCTAATGCCAATCAGTGCATAGGGTACCGTAATCACTTAAAGACCTCACCGCTCCATCAATGGAGGGTATTTATTGGTTCCAGAAACCTGGCAGATGCAGAAGTTGATTCACACACGCAAAGAAGTATTAAAGTTACATGCTGTTTACGGAGGAGGCAGCCTGGGATAGAGAGGCTCACGCTGTCATTCCTAAACTCTGAGCAACTATGGCAAATCTCCACGTGCTACTCTCTCCGTTCTTTGGAGATTCCTATCGTTCCCTTTCAGCCAGCTTTTGTACTTAGAGGCCATCACCCTGAGCAAAAAACAAATAGCAATAAATGACCTGGCAAAAGGAGAGGAGCAGCTGCGGCTGTGTCTGTGGCCCGAACTCCTTTGAGAGTATTCTTTAATCCTGACACCTGCAAGCCATTTCATCATGATTTACAGTGGGGAAAATGTGGGCCGGGGCCGGGAGGCCACCGGAGGAAATGTTTTCACAACAAATGATGAGGAACACACTGTTGTTTCTTGTAGCTGAGGCATTTGTAGTGTGTTGCTCACCAACATATGGACAACTTCTCTGTCCACAAAAGCTTTGCCTGGAAATAAAAATAGCCACTCAGGAGACTGCTAATGCATTCAGTGATCATGTGTTCACTAAGTGTGCAAACAATCTTGCAAGAGCCGATCTAAAGAACCGATCTAGAGATAAATCCACTGTTCTGGGACAGGATATGAGGCTTGCATGACTGATTATAAGCACAATCTCTACAGACCTTGTCAAGCACAGAAAAGTCATCCAGCTGCTCAGAACGATGGTTTGTGTGGTCACATTTTCATTCTCTGGGGGTTTACAGGGAACTCAATATTATTAGTCGATGTAGTGGATAATTCTCATTCATCTGTGACGCAATTTTTTTTAGTAGTGCAGAGAAACCTAAACTGCCTTGGTTTGGAGCACAACTGAACCTGTAGCCAATTCTACATTGAACTTTCCTTTTGAAAAGCCCCTAGAGCTGTTTGAGAGTAGCTTGGAAAACTTTCAAATTCTGACATTGAATTTGATTCTTGATGGATAAAACAATACAAAACATATTGGAACAGGATGTAAGTATTCCTGAAAGTAGGCTAACTGTCTTTCCAGGCCTCAGAAAAGTATTTCACTCCATTCATATTCAACAGTATGGTAATAGCAATCCTTGAGTTTTGTGTCTATTTCATCAGCTGATCAAATGTAAAAATGTATTCAAAAATGAAGTGAACAGGTTTAATTGTCATGGTAAATTTAAAGCTACATTTGTTGGTCATGATACAAGTTCCACATATAATTATATTTTATATTTAATTTTCTAGCAAAATATAATCTATTTAGTTATTAAAAGGATACCTCTGAAAAAATTGAATTCCTTATATAAATAAGGATAATAAATGCCATTCCTGCACCTCTGATTATCGACTTTGTACTATGCGTGACATCACAGACAGAAGATGACACGGTAAAGCCAAGGTCTTAAGCAGGCAAAATGTCACTCTTTTTAATATGATAATTTGTTCTTTGTTTAGACAGCTTTGCCTCAATTCAACTATCTCAAGCAGGTGGTAGCAACATTAAAAGGCAACAGCTGTGAGGTACTCGTTTTGATGTTTGTGTCTGAGATGGGTTCGGTGTAACCATAGTATGAAAAATAATTTTAAAACCCTATGCTTTTAGGAAATATAGAATCCACGTGAGAGACCAGGAGACAAACGATGGCCACAGCAGAACTGGTCTCTCTGTGGGAGAGCCAGGTGAAAAAATCAATGCTGGTAGTTGTGCAAAGGTGAGATGGAGGGAAATGTCACATGTAAGCATGCTATTCCTGAAAGAGATCCGCCTGAGCATTGTCAGGCCTTCAGGCTCATTCTTCTCTTCACTTTGGATCTCTTGCATTAAAGAGAATTATCAGTGAGTAGGAGTTGTCAATGGAAGAAGCCAAGAAAAACTGCTGTGCAAAGACACTCATGTCAACAACGGATCTATGCAGAATCTGACTTTTAAAACTATTATTATGTCATGTTGATTTATTGTTGAACAGTCATGAACTCTCTAAATATTATTTGAACAAGATTCTCTACGACATAACTTTGTCTGGACGCCCCACCCAGAGAGTCTGTCAATTGTCAAAGAAAGTTTTGACACTTTTCTTCTTAGAGCAAACCACCTTCTTGTGAGTGTGTTTTATTCTGAATTCTACAAGTTTTGTCTTCCTCTGTGTCAATATATTATTTGAACACTATTAACTCTGGATAGTAGTTGTTTGTTGTTTTTTTTCGATATCAACTCATTTCTATCATCATTTCCATTAGATACCTATCTTGAGGAATCATACACTATAAATGAAAGTCATTTATTTTAATTTCTGCCCCTCATTCCTGCTTCTTTTCTAAATAGAATTTTTCAACTTTGTGTGCTGTATTTCTCTACACTGTACATGTAATCATTTTAAACACAATGTTACCACTGCAGTAATAATACTCATTATAATCTTGTATTTATTTCTTCTATTCTGGCCTGACTACGTACGACATGTTTCACAACTTCTGCTAATGATTGCACTGAGGATAGAATAAACAGAACTCTACAACTCCAACATTTCATCTTCAGTGACGCTGCCCAGGATCTGCCAGGCCCAATTCTTTTCTGTTATCCGTCCTGCTTCCTTGAAACCTTGCTGGAAACAACAGACGTAACGAGTTTCCTGTAAAGCCATGAGTTACGAGCTGACATTGAAGCACTCGCAAATTTATGAGAACTCTATCAAAACCATGCTTCAAGTGCAACGCAGCTCTGACAAACTGAAGGGATCGCCGGCACAGAAAACAAAAAACAAATGGAAGGTAGACGACTTTAAGGACAGTGGTGTTTTTGCTGATTTACGAGATGACAGATCCCCCACAAAAAGTGGACGTTTCATGACTTTATTTCTTCTGCATTCAGGTTTTAAATGTTGTCTGCCCACCCACCCACCCACCCACCCACACACACACACACACACAAACACAACACTTCTCATGCGGAGCACGATATTCTAATACTAACTTTCTAGAGGTGAAATTGAGAAGTTTCCTTACAAAGTTTTGTAAAAAAAACTAGTGGATCATCTTTTGGTGGTTCACTTTAAAAAAAACGTGATTATGTTGTTATTTTTTAGTTCTTGGGTCTTCTGTGGCAAGTTGAACTTCTTTAAAAAACCCTGCTACCGCTACTAGCATGACCACTACTGTCCAGAAAAGTATTTCACATGACATCGGGAAGCAGCAGCAGAATGGCTGCCTTGGTGGTTGTTTTTCTGTATTTTGTGTCTTATCTTATTTCATTTGTTTTATTCTATATGTGTTTACAAATAGCAATGCCCAAACACCTGCAGGAAAAAAAGCACTTTTTATCTTTGATTGAAGTTTTGAGTTAGTAAGATAGTTCTTGAAGTAGCAGCTCCAGCAGCAGCGATGAGACGCCATACAAGTATATGAAGAAACCTTTCGAGCGCTCTTGACTCCACATGAAACTTGAAATCCTAAAGTTTCTGCTTATTTTGTCCCTTGTGATTTTGAAAAGTAACTAAAGAAAATTAAACTCAGTTTAGCCTTTTCATTCATTTTCCTTTCATTAATGAAATCTAACAAGTGTGAGTGGGACCTCTGCTTCCTCTTTCACTCCTCTCCAGCTCCTTCATCCTATAGATGCCACTGTCATATTTCCAAACATCTCTCTTGGTTGGCACTGGTGATGTTCCCTCTTTGTTGCTCTTTTGTTGAGGACCACACAGTGGGATGACATGTCGGAGGCACATCCAGGCTGGGTGGCCCCTCTGCAGGAAAGATGTGTGTGACAGGATCAGCCTTCAGCGGACTATGGCAGTAATGCGTGTAGACAGTGTAAAACTAGGCTTTCAGACGTTCGAAAGAGCAATGTTGGCAATTCTGAATAAATGCAGAAATAAAGAAGATCTTAAAGAAGCCTTGTCTTAGCTGGACACACATGCTAATGTCCTGAATTTCACTTTGATTTTTCACTTTCATTTAAATCTCCTTAAATGTCCCTTGTTTCATTCCAACCTCGATATTTTATTGCTCTTCCCTTTCTGCTTGTTTGTATCTCAAGATGTTTGAAGAGATGTTTGACTCCATGTTTCACATATTATCCCTGAACACATTTATGAAACAATACTTAAATCATGATTAAAACAATTTAACAAACGAGTCACATTTTAGTAAGTGTGATCCACAGAAAAAAGGTGGGTTTGAGGTCAATAATCACGCCTGAAGTTGTGTCAATATTGTTGTGTAATTTGGTGTCTTAGTTCCTTCATTAGACTTCCTTTCTTTGACCTTTCTTCACTTGTAATTCTACGTGAATAATATTTATTTCACTCTTTTAGCATGAACTCACAAAAAATAAAATCTTCTGGTTAATTATTGTAATTGTTCTCATATTGTCAAATTATATTGAGATTATGGATATGCGTCAGATTGTAGACATCAGAGATCATTTACATTTTTTTTCACATTTGAACTACATAGAATTGATTTTAGCTTTGCTGAAAATATATGTGTTTATTTGGAACGTGGTTAAAGTCTCTTTATTTACTTTTTAATTAGAATTTTACATTTTATTTAATATTTTAATTTAATAAAATTAAGATGGTCATAAAATTTTCATAATTACATTGTTAACATTGTTTAGCTTTACATTTAGTTCATGTTTTTTTTTGTTTTTTTCCATCAAACGTTCAAGATCACACCAGTGTTAACAGCTCAGTATGATCAACACAGTACTACTTCAGCAAAAGTTCTTACAAAAAGAGGTTGCTCCTTTCCTGATCATCACTTTGTAGCATTTAGCACACACTTAACAAAACAAATGGCCTCTGTGTGTCTGCGTGTGCATGTGTTTGCGTGTGTCTGTAGGTGTGTGTGTGTGAAAGATGCTGGTCTTCGTCAAGGTTGAGAGGCTGAAGAGAAAATAGATCAGAAGTGTCATGAGAATATGCTTCAGGTTGCAGCCGACTGAAAGCTTCTACATTCTTGCTTGGAGCAGGAAGGTGAAGGTGGCAATTGTTTATTTAGTTTCTCCCGCATCATCTCACTAACCTGCTAATGAGAAGTTGCTGTTGTTTGTTTAGCTGCTGTCACTGCTTTCAACTCTATTGATCATCAGACTTTGAAATTAAAAATCTTATTGATTGTGCTAGTTTCTACTTAAGGCAACACTTTTGTAAATCATTGTAAAGAACATAATAGCAGTTTTTATTTATCTGAAAGAACCTACTAGCAATAATTAATCCTTGTAAAAACACATGCAGTTTTTAAAGAAAGTTTTAACAGTTAATAATCATTGTAAAGAACATAATAGCAGTTACTAATTATTGTAAAGAACATATTATCAGTTGTTTTTCATTGTAAAAACCTAAAAGCAGTTATTAATTATTGTAAAGAACATATTATCAGTTGTTTTTCATTGTAAAAACCTAAAAGCAGTTATTCATTATTGTAAAGAACATATTATCAGTTGTTAATCATTTGAATAGACGTATTAAGTATTATTAATTATAGTAAAGATAATATTTGCAGTTATTCATTATTTTACATATATATTTATATTTAATATATTTTATTCTATTTTTTAAATACGTATGTTCAATTGTTTCAATTCCATAAAGATCATATGTGACTTAAATGTCAAAGAGACAAACGTGTCAGATCAAGATTGAGGGGAACAGAAGAAAGTTTCCTACAGAGAGGAGTAACATTCTAGTCTAATGTTCCTCCACCTGCAAATGTTTCAGATGAACTATTTGTGGGGGAGTTGCTTGTTGGGATGTATAATGTCCGTAACACTCTTTCGTTTTTCTGGTTTGGTATGTCAGAGAGGAATAAAGCATGTTAACTGGCTCTTTACAGCAGGAGGGGACATGAAGCACATTCAAATGAATGTGCTGTCAGCGGACAGATAAAGACACAATCAGGAATGTGTGTGTGTGTTTCTGCGTGAGTGTATTCAGTGTAAAGAAGTGTGGCTTTATTTAGAGTGTGTTCTAGTGAGGACTAATCACAGTTAAAATAGACTGGAGGTGCTTTTAAAAAGAGGGGAATTTCGACAGTCCTCGCCACACAGTGTTCTAGTGTGTGTTTCTGCATGTGCTCAAATGTGTGTGTGTGTGTGTGCGCCCCCCGCCACCCAACATCGTCAGGTGGTCTTGTGTTCGCTGCAGTCCACACAGCAGCCACCCTGATACCATTGTGATCCGCAGAAGCTGCATGACTGATGGGACAAAAGAACAGACAATGATCTTTCAGGACAAACTCTGCTCTCAGGAGAGCAGGGAACTGAGCTGATGCTCCCGAGCAGACCGCAACTAGGCTTTGTGTTCCTGGCCTCTTCAGAGTTTTCAAAAACTACTGTAGAAGTGGTGAGCTGTACGACTCACATTTCTTTTTAAGTGTGTGTGTGTGTGTATAGATTCACCTGTGTAGCCTAGTTTGTCTGTGTGTTCTTTGTTTTAGGAATTCATGTTTTATATTGTCCCTCAAATTAAAATTGAAAAAAAAACACACTTTCAAATAAGTGTGTTGTATCATGTTGAAATGTTATTTTATAATTTAAGTCAGAATTAAACTTCAAATAAAATGAAATAATCTAAAATAAAATTACTATGTGTGTGTGTGTACCCGGAGTAGCTGGGATAGGCTGAACAAGCATCTGGCTTTGGTGCAACATTTGGGTTCCATCTTTCCTAATGATATCATGTTATCAACATAGTGAGTTTGTGATATTTTTCACTCTTTAAAGGTCCTTTACCTAGTTTTTGAAAATAGTCTTTCTGGCTAGGGTCATAAATAAAGACTCTTGTCGTGTCAGTTTTTGTTTCTTCTTAGAGACTCACCGGACAAGTTGTCCAGAGTGAACATCATTAAAATACCAGCTAGTGATATACTCTAGTAATAATAATGTCCAAATGTTACATATTACTGCTTCGAACAACATTTTGGTTACAAAATAGGCACTGGCACCATTTCAAAAGTACTAGTTCAGGATGGTTAATCCATATCCATCCATTTACTGGCGTGTTCGTAACTTTCTTGCCATTGTTTTCCTATATGGATAACTTGACCAAGGCTTTTCAACTGAGACTCCTCTTCAAGAGTTAATACATTTGAGTCGTTATTGAATTCCAAACATTTGCTACTTATCACTTCTGAAGCGATTTAAAGACGATGTCAAAGGTGAGACTAGGCAAACATTTTACTGGATAAGAAGTGAAATCCCATCTTGCAGTAATGACAGGTGTGCCGCCTCTGGTGTACCCTTGAGTCCGGCACTTGAGCTCACTTATCACACATTAAGTCAATTGGTCCTATAAAACAATCCAGCTGCATAAACATGTTACAGAAAGTGTGAAATTTAAAGCAGAGAGCATCTTTAATGCTCCCTGGACGGCGCTGTCTGCGGCGGCGACTCGTAAATCTCGAGGCTGTGTGATTTAGGACCTCACTATTTGTCACTTTGTCAAGTGGCACCACACTGGGCCGGGGTGTCGCCTTCTTATGTGTCCATTACTGTGAAAGTTCACTCTCCCAAAAGGCTGAATGGGGGGCCCCCCATTTGTGTTGTGGGTGCGACAGCAGTGATTGTGTTTTACACCTGAGTGTGACACATGAGTGAGTGGGTGAGTCTCACAGCTGTGCTCTCTCTGGTGTCATGCTTGAAGATCTGCAGAGATAGAGCTGGACTGTGACACACGTGTTGCCTCTCACATGAGGTCACAGGATTATCACAGTCTGAGGAGGAACCCCTCTCTCTGGTGGCAGCGCTGCTGGATGTAATTGCCTGCTAAATAAGCATCTCTCCGGGGTGGCCCGGCTGCCAGTCCTCTCAGGCCTGCACAGTGTCCTCCGTGCTCTCGGGCCTGCCCGCCATCTACAGTGGACTCATCAGGGCTGATTAGCGGAGACATTCCTCACACAGCCGTACGTGTTCACCTGATGTGAAGCAGATCTGACCCCTGTGTGGGAACCACACACACTCGTGTAGAGGAACACGGCTCTTCAGCTGAGGCTCAACATGACCACTTAATTATTTATAACAATTTGTAATCCTAGCGTGGGAACCTTATGGAAAAATCACGAAGCCACTGAGATTTAAGGTTTCAGTCTGAAGCTCTTCTCTCGATAACAGTATAAAGTCAGTGGCTTGTTGGTCATTTATTTTGAAAACAAGACCTTGTTCAAATCATTTTCTGTAGTCTGTAACAAGGGTTCCCTCAGCGGTCAGCAGAGAGCACTCTTCTTCGCTACAGCAGCTCATTGAACAAGATTATAGTTTTCCTTTGTTTTATTTTAATTGATCAGTATGAGGTCAATTTTACAATTATAAAACGTTTCTGTGTTTTAAAATGTTCTTATATTTCCATCTGATAATATTGAGTTTCTCTTTTTTAAGGAACTCAATTTAATTTACTTCTTACCACAATTAATAATTGAGATGTTGTTATTTAATTATTATTACATTACATTGTTATTTATTTTTGATAATAATTAAGTAAAACTTCTAATTAAAGTTTCTTGTGTTTATTCAGTTATATGTTCATTCATTTAATGTTCATTCATAATGTCTTTATTCAAGTGATCTTTTAAGCTGCAGTTTGTCGTTGTCGTTTGTCGTTTTATTTCATAAATTAGAGATTACAAAAAAGTGTGTTTTAATGTTTAGACAAACATAGTAGCTCAGCTTGATTGGATGAGAAAAATCTTTATTTACGACCTCAACAGTGACACCAGCATAGGTTCAAGCTCTCCTCCATCTGTTTGCAATCGCAGTGTAATGCTATCATCACCTGTTTCCATGGTCCGGCTCACATCTGGTCCGTGTTACTCACAGAAAAAGACAGAGAGAGAAAACACACACACAAGGTGCATTTTTCTCTCGACATGTTCAGCGCTACAGCGTTCGTCTCATATTTCTACAATCACGGCAACAAAACATTAAGATCAGAGACCTGAAGATGAAAACTTTTACCGAGCAGCAATTTGTTTTAAATTTCAGTACCAGGATCCCCGGGGGTCAGAGCATATTAAACGTTGGACTTTAAGTGCTCAGTGGGGTTTATTGCCTGCTAAAGCTGGTTTACTAAGATAACACAGGATTCTGTTCTCAAAGCAGGTAACCACTCCCTCTAATAACTGCCTTTAATTGAGTTTTTAATTTGAGTTGAGTTCATTTTACTAGTCGACAATTGCTTAACGAACAAGAAAACACAACAAAAAAACATTTGTTTACCACTTTGACCACACACATGCCAGTGAGTGTTTATATGTCCATCATTTCAACGTGTGTGTTGAGTATGTGATTGGATTGTTTCTTGGGTCTGTCCCAGGTCTTCTCCCAGTTTGGTCATGTCCAGGATGTACCCACCTTAACTGGCTTGCACGAACACACGATTTGTACCTCTGTTTAACCTGCAACACATATTTTAAAACATTTAATCATGAAATTGCAATAGGTGTTTTTATACAGTGTTTGAAGACGATTTCATTAAATTATCTCATCTCATAATTACATGTAGTATACATTTTGATTATAGGCACGACATAACATAATATGATATATACCTTTTTACATGTATTCCTTTATAATGTTAAAGCTGTTCATGTTCATTCATTTTATTCAAACACGATAATCTATTTCTTTTTACAATAAAAAAAGTTTTTTTAAATAAATGTCACCATAACTATTTATTTTTCTATATTAATAATTTGCTCACATTAAATGGAAAATGTGAGACTGACGGACCGTCACTTTGGTTTTCATTCATTATGTTCTTGGGGGCTGTTGTACTTAAAAACTTGTACCGTTTTATATTTGGTTAAACTTTTAGATCCAAATTACTTTATTAGTTAATAGTTACCAACATCGTAGACAGTGACATAAAACATCTGCTGTGTCAAACAAGGATGATATCAGAAATAGTCTTCTATGAAAGGATTAGTTTGACATGGAAGACCTTTCACTCTAAAAAATCTTTACTGGCTGTACTTGAAAACTAAGGCAACAACAAGTCTGTACATTATCCAAAAATAACTTTGTTGTGTTACTGAATACTTCCGCCCTTAAAAAGAGGAACTTAGGATCAAATGTGATCCAATACGTTACACTTACTGTATCTGTTAAGCAAAAGAAAAAAATGCTTACTTGTAATGGATATATATTTAAGTTGAGACCATATTAAATAATTTCAATTTTCAACTTTTGAAATGACAACTGCTTTGCTGATTTAAGTGTCTCTTAAACTGATCTTGGCCCTCTATTGGTTTAAATTTTAAACCTCGCCTTCTCAACCAGTAAACAATTTTAGAGTGCAGTGAGAGAATCGTCAAAACATGAGCAGTGTCTCTGTTAGCAGCTGCACCTGGAAACTGTAGTTACACTGCAGACTTGCAAGATCAGAACGTGAATCTCCCCTGAGATTGTCAGGAAACAGTCATGTCATGCAATAGGGGCAACTTTATCGCTGCGAGGATCCTGGAGAGTGATGTCAGAGGAAAAGACGCTGGAGAAAGAGACCCATAGACTTTCCCAATTTCCACACGTCTTTGCTTCAAAGCTCAGAGAGATTCAAATGACTGGACAGGATGCTGTCCTGGAGCTGTGATGGATCATAATGGAGATGAAACTCTGGTTTTGAGGTTAAAGATAACTGCTTCTTATAAATGGAACAGTCTGTGAAATGGTCCAGTATTGATGGATGAAACTGAGGCAAATGGAGCGAATCCATTTCTAAATGAGCAGCACGGCTTCATCATCATCTTGAAAAATCTTTATTCGTGTACACATTTACATTTAAACAAGCACAAAACAAGAGTGAAACAGCCAGAGTCAAAAACCATTTATCAGTCGTGTTATTTATTTTTTTATTTTTTTATGTGATAAATAGTTTGTGCCACGTACAAGGTTTAATAACTGGCATGCAAAAATGTTCTTTATTTGAGGGAAAGTATTGAAAACTACAGTGAATAAAATACAATGAAATAATGAAACATATATAAATGCAGGCGAAATTAAACAATAAATTCTGTCTGTCCCTCATATCTCATAAACACATGAACAAATATTAATAATTTAATAGGAGATTTTGGATGGTGTTTTGAATAATCTTCTGGATCCAGGAATCTTTAGAAGATCTGTCACTCAGTGATGGAGAGGGCTGCAGTGTGAGTTCCTCTTCCCTGTTCTTACACACTTCTACTGTATATAATCAGACAAATGTTAAAGGTCAGACCAGATGATATATTCTATGAATGCACTGAAAATGTTGTCCTGAAGTGACTATTTCAGTTGCTGGAGCACTTTTACCATCAAAAAAAAGATTGTCCGGACGAAATGTTATGTAAGCTGCGTCAACTGTGTGTTCTCCTGTATGTGGTGTGAAGGTGTTTGTATATCTTCACTGATGAAAGACCTGCAGATAGTTAAAAACGTGGAGGAAGAAAACTTCCTTGATATATAGTCTCCCTGCGTTAGAGCATTACCGCGGAGATCAACAACGCTCACTTTACAACAGAAGATATAGAGACCATTTTGGTCAACTATGAGCAGCTAATAGATACATACAGTTTATCTGATGCATCTCTTACAAAGTGTTAGGGTAAGTTAGGGTTAGATTTAAGTCAGTCTAGTAATAAATGAGTCTGAACAATATAAGATCCAGGCTGGACGGATGCAGAGAACTATGTTAGAGACGGAGGAGAACACGCTGAGTCAGTTATAGACAGTTTATTCATGAGCGCGGTGGCCGAGCTATTAAACCCACCACTCAACACAGGCGAGGAAGGATTATTGTTTGTTTAATTCATATTATTTTTGTTACATTTCAGTCCTGTTATGCAAGATGTCATGAGTAGAGCGTCAATGTTTCCCAGCAGGAGACTTTATAGATGACAGATGTATAAAATGTTCAAGAGTAGCATCGGCCCAGTACTTGCTTGCTCCCAACATGACAGCTGGGGTACATCTGGCAGGACATTGAACATCATACACACAATTGAATTCTCAACACAATAGGAAGCCATAACATATAGTTTAACAAAGTGAAAAATGATATTGGAAAAATGATTTTCCAAAAATATTAAAAGACAAGGAACCTCGCCCTCCATCTCTCCCCATCCTGGGACACTTCGTATTAAGTTCCACAACAACAAAGTGTTATTTAACTATAGTTTCCCAATAAGTATTATCGTCGTCAGTATGGCAGATGTTACTATGATGACATTTTTCAAGAGTGACAGAATGTGGAGTAGACTTGACTACATACAATAAAAGATTATCGGCAAAATAAGTAACCCCATTCCACTATCCAACGCCTGCTACAATAGAAATCACAATCTCTGGCTGAATCTCAGAGTGAGATGTATGGATAACATTTAGAGTATTTTTGAGTATGCATAGCTGACATCCTCTAATGCAGCCATTCTGTTTTCTGGAAATTATATTTACTTTGTCTAAGCGTAAAGCAAAAGCATTTGGACGACACCATTATATCTTCATTCATAAGATGCCTGTGCGATCCACAAAGAGTTGGATCTTTTCATTCTTTGAGGAGAACTTTTATAGAGGCTTGAGTCAAAGGTGGTAGGAAGCCTTTCTCTGGAAATTCATTAAACACAAAGTTTCCTGGTATGGTTCATCTTGACCAAGAGCCAACACAAGGGATACTACTTTCTGGTGCAGAAAAGACCAAACTTGGCTTAGAGATCTAGACCCTTCTTGGATGGATCTGATCCAGATTTTTTCATATCTAAAGTGAAAGAAACCATTCTTGCATCAGCATAAACTTGGTTATCATTCCTCCCCAATGAGCCTAAAATTATGGTAAAACCTTAATTGACCTTGAACCTTATCAATCCATGAGTCAATATTGGTCTAACTCGAGATTGTTCTCACAGTTCAGTTGATTAAAGTGATTTAAAGGGATAGTTCACCCAAGATTCAAAACCTTTTCTACTCCCCCTCGCGTTGACTAAGGGTTGGGTTAACTTTCTGAGTTTCCTTTGTCTTTTTTAATTTACATGGTTGTTCATGTCTATATGACGGCCGCTCCTGTATTGAAGCTCTGACATTAAAGTGAATAAAGTACTGTATATTTGAAGCGTGTTTCTAGTGGAAGCTCCCAGTCCCAGGGTTAATCTATCGAGTTCACACTGACACCGGCGGAATCGTTTACTGAGACACTGAAAGCTCGTTCAAGCCTTGACATAGAATCTTGGGTGAACCATCCCTTAAACACTTTTGGTTGGATTATCAATATCTTTAATATTCCAAGTAACACATTTTATGCATGTGCCACCAGCAAGGATGACAGCATTTGCATTAGAAAACAACATTTTCAATATTTTAAGTAGAACACAAGTAAGAGCCATAAATCCCCAATAAAACATTTTTGAAAAAAGGTTATACGTTAAGGAGTATCATGTAAAACAACCAGTAATTAATAAACCTAAAGAATATGAGTAAAAATGGCCTCCTGTTTGCTAGTATATAATCTGTCTAGTATATATTGTAAAGTCGTGTTTTATTGACCAAATGTTTCCAAATTGAAAGATCGACTGTCACTGAAATGTAAATTTACAGCATTCGTGCACTCCCCAGATGCAACACTAATAGACTCACGTTATTTTGTTGGTAGATTTATTTTTTCATAAAGAACAGGATAAAATAAAGCTCTGCAGTGTCAATAATCCTAAATGTAGTATTATTTCAATTATTATTCTTTTCAAATTGAGATTAAAACCAAGTATTCTATTAAATTCATTATTGAATTGTACTTTTATTATGCAATTAATCGTGATTAATCAGGGGAATAATCCAATTTATCACTATTTTTTTAAATAAGATTGTTTCCAAGCCCAAATATATATATAGACCTACAAAAGGTTGATGGAATTTAAAAAGTTATAACGGCAGGGATCAGAAAATAGAGAGTTAGATAATAGAGATTAAGACAGATATAAACAGGCCTATTGAAGTTTACTGTGTGATTGTTGTTTCCATTGATAAGTAAGTAAGTAAGTAAGTAATTTGTATTTATATAGCGCTTTTTCCAGACCAGGGTCACAAAACGTTTAAACAATCAAAACAATACTCAATAAAGTATATACTTTAAAGGTCAAGATAATACTGAGAACAACACAGGAGTCCCAGAAAATCATGGAAAGTTAAATATAAGTGTATCTTGAGTCGGCAGGAAGTGAATCAATGAGATGAACATTCGGTTTATGACAGTATAGTAGTGTGTGGGCGACTCAGAACAGATGAGTAACTCACATTTGAACTATGAGTGTACGTCCTTCTTTCACTCAGTTGACGGACAGATGGAAACCATTTCCACATAATTTGCAAATGTAAGCGCTCTAATCGCTAAAGTGACATCACCAGAGTTGCTGGCACGAGTTATTTTTAGGCATTTTCTATGAATCCAATGTAAAAATGACGTCATCCGGTATGAGCTTGTGAAACATCTATATTTACAGATTAGATGTAATCCAGCAAAAGCACTTTTGATGCTGTTTTCATCGTGAATGTGTCTGAAGCACATTCTTCATAACGACGTTAAGAGCAGCGATGTCGACATCTCATTTAAGTTCCTCGGGTACAAATGAGTCATTTCGGGAATGAATTTGGCACACGCAGGAAAACCAATCGATCACATCAGCAATTCTTCTCTCCAGGATCAGTGGTGGGATCTATGAAGCCGAGGGCTGGAAGAGAATCTTTACAGATATCGAGCAGAAGAATGAATTAGCATTGAAACGACCGTCATAGATCATTTTTCTGACCACAGGGTAATGGCCGGTGGACGACACTTATTATGCTTCATAAGTGCTTGTTCCAATAAATACATTGTCGCCGGCGTTTGTAGTGGAAGTTGTACGTTGATGGATTCGGGATTACCACTTAACCTTGGAGTCATTTGGAGACACAGCTTCAATCATTCACGACATTATCAATCCCATAACTGCTTGACCAGTCTTAACGGATATCAGCAGTTAATGTGAGAAATGTTTTATGTGACGACTTCTACGTGAGGTGTTAGTGACCTATTCATCATATATATGCACTTCTGACCAGCTTTTTACTTCCAAAGGTTGTTTCTGTGTCTGTCCTCCGTGTTTTACTGCGGTCCTGGGACGTTATAGTGTCAGAGTGTTTTTATTTAGTGCTTACGCTGGCGTACATGTATGTACAGAATTTATAATCTACAGCAGTTATAAAATCATCAAGTAGTTTTCACTTGGATGTTCCCAAACTGGTACATTATTTCAACAGTTCGTTTTTTACTGCTAATAATGATATGAATATTAATGATAATGATAATGATAATGATAATGGTAATGATAATGATAATGATAATAATGATAATAATAATAATAATAATAATGATAATGAAAATGAAAATGAAAATGAAAATAATAATAAAAATGATAATGATAATGATAATGATAATGATAATGATAATGATAATGATAATGATAATGATAATAATGATAATAATAATAATAATAATAATGATAATGAAAATGAAAATGAAAATGAAAATAATAATAAAAATGATAATGATAATGATAATGATAATGATAATGATAATGATAATGATAATAATAATAATAATAATAGTAATAATAATTAGAATAATAATAATAATGCTTACATTTAAGCTTGAATGGAACATTTAATTTACTATCATCATTTGAATTGCTTGTTTTCTTTTGTTTGTTGTCCTCACTAACTCTCACCTTCTTTACTTAGGTCGAAGTACAAGTGCTCTGATATCAATGTAGTATGATTACTTCAGGACTTAACATGTTATTGTTAAATCATCAAGTTCCAATACTGATAATAATAAGTTAAAGTAATATTACAAGTACAGTTAGATGATGATATTTAGTCAACATTCATAGTGGATTTCATGATTCTGACAAGGCAGAACTGCAGCCATGCGTTAAACTATATTGGTTCAAACCTTCTTGACACATTTGAGATAAAGTTAAACTGGTCACAGTGTATACAGAACAAACAGTGTTGCAAACATGCTGTCAAAATTAATTAATTTGTCTCCACCCTTGATCTCGACCGTTCTGTGGGATAAGAGGCGAAGAAGGTTTAATTTTTTAACTCAAGATGCAGCTTGTTTACTACATTTTAAAGAACACCTACCCCACCTTCAACTAGCAGAAGGACAGAGGTTATTGGGGCAAAAGAATAGGCAGCAGCTTCAACTGACTGAATGATGTAAATGTAATGTAAGACTCCACTACCTAATAAGTTCCATAAACACTGTCAGATCATCTCTGGCGTCAGTCAGCAGACTGAAGAAGTTGTTTCCTGTGACAGCTCATCTTCTTTATGGAGAGGATGAGCTGGTCGCAGCACTAGTCTGAGGAAATATCTGCTCCTCATAGTTTTGACTCACGCTGCACTGGAATGACAAGTATCTTCATAGAGAGTTACACAACGTGTCATGTACACACACACACACACACCAACACACGCATATATATATATATATACATATACACACACTCACCGCGTGAGGAGAAGCAGACGACATGAAAGAAGATTTCTGTGGAGCTAAACTTGGACAGCAGGACAAGAAGCGCTATCTTACGAAAATAATTACTCATCCATAAACACTGCATGACTGGGATGAAGAGCATCTGGATTTTGGGGTGAATAACCGTGTCACTATGAAGCTTGTTTAGGCTGTTCCAAAGCTGTAACACAACCCACAGCTACACACAATACTTTGTTGCACCGCAGAGTGAGTGGTGCGACAGTTTAAGGTGTCATCCGAGAAAAAGGTGAAAAAAGAGGTTTCTCAACAGGATATATATAAATATAGTACTTAGACTGTTGCAGTGCATTATGGGACCATGACTCCAAATACTTCTGTCTTCTGAGATGATTTGAAATATCAAGAAGCTTGTTAAAATGATATTTGATGTTGCTATATCTTCTCACACTTAAATTCAAGTTATTTGTAAGATTCTCCAGCAGATTGTTGTCAATATTGTTATTAATGATGATTTGCTGCCCATTATAATAAAAGAGCTGCTGCTTTCACCACCTCCAACAGCTGCTGAGTGGTTGTGGATGTCATCATTTTTGTTGTTGACATTGTTCTTGTAGTTTTTGTGAAATGATGCCATTGCGGAAAATCATTCTAACAGGGCTCTGTTGTCTTCTGGACAGCAGCTATAGTAGCAAAATACATTGTTCACGTCTACATGTCTCTACATGAACCTGCTGATAACAAACATTGTCATTTGACCAGCTGAACCCTCCTGACTGATCTGCTGCGACTGTTTGAACCCTGCTCATCCTGTGAACCTCCCTGTCCTCTCATCTAGACCGACCCGTTCTCCATCTTCAGCTGCTTCTCCGTCTTTGCGACTTAAAGAGATTATCTTTATTAAACTTGGTGATATCTACATCAGCCTCTGTGGATTTGTGTGTTTGCGGTGCTCCCGGGCTAACTCGGCCATCGCGGTTATCAAAACAACAACAAGAAAAATGGAAGAAATCAAATAAGTTATGTTTTAACCAAATATTTCAACTTTGGTTGAAAAATCACAAAAAGTAATAAAATCCCTTTTTTTAATTATATGGTAAAATGGTCACTTTGAAATGTGAAAAGTGTTAAAAGGATTCTTCTCCCAAAATTCAAACTTCACTAATTTTCTACCCACCACAAAAAAAGTCTATTTTTTACGCTTGTTTGATGCAGATGTTTAAAAAATAACAAGCTTTATGAATTAAGTAAAGTACTCTGGGTAAATATCGTGAGCGCTTCCAGAGTGCATACAGTCTACTGTCAACACTGGAAGCGCTTCCGATATTTACACAGGTTAACAATCACTTTTAACACAATTAATTAAACTGAACATTCTATATCTTCTATAACATGCAGTCTACAAAGTGTCAGAAGTAAGTCACCTTTTCAATGAAGTCTTTCATCTGTGTGGTTCACTCCAGAAATAGATCATTATAAGTCCTGGTGTTACAAAAATGTGTTTGAACTGCCAATAAATGCAGATTATCACCCTCCCCGTGTCTCAGTCCCAGATATCTTCGGCACTCTTTCTTCCTCGGCAAGTATGATGAGCTGCTGGTGGACCTTCTGATTTCGTCAGTGTGTGTTCAGTATTATTGTGTTTCTCTGTTGAAATCATTAGCAGATTTCGATTAATACCCAGGAGCTTTGCAGGGTTGTTTGTCCCGTGACCAAATATTGGGATGAACTATTTATAGAGCACAACATTTGTGGGATACATTACTTTTTTTGCTCCCTTGTAAAAAGAGCTTAGCATAACACTTTTTTCTCCCAGTGTGACACCGGATTAGTGCAAATTTATGTATGGTGTCTTTTGTACAAAAAATAAGTGTAATATGTTTTTTCTTTTGTAAAAATGTGCAATTTATCATAACAACTCATCAGGATTTTCAATGGTAATCTTCTTCTAAAAAAGATATTCTCTTTGGAGCAAAAAGAATCTGTCAAACTAAGCCTGGGAAACCTGGGTGTTGTATTTACAAAGACATGTCTCTAGTACAGGCCTGGCCAACCCGCGGCTCCCGAGCCGCATGCGGCTCTTTGCCTGGTTTCATGCGGCTCTAACGTTCTAGTGTTATGTCGTTCGCAAACGATTTATTCGAATGAACGATCTTTTCAGTGAACTACTGAACCGAAGTGATTCATTCCTCAGCTGCGACCGTGCCGGTGGGAGGGATTCTATGATAAGACTTTGCTACAGAACATTTAGTTTTTATGTTGGCACAGATTCGTTCAGTGAAGGAGGATTCATGTTCGGCTGTGAACACACCTCAAGATCTTCTCTATTTGCTGTATTTCTCACGAATGTCTGTGTACTAGTCCTTTTCCGTGAACGCATTTTTTTTTTTTTTTTTTAATTGTCCCTCAAGTGCAGTGAATGTGAACCTCGGGTCTGACTCCTTAAACCTAGTAACGGATTGTTTGGCCTACTTCAGGAAGTAGAAATTACAGTTTGGGCTCCATAAGCACTGAGTTAGTGATTTGGTGAACGAACGAACTGAACGAATCCTTTTAATGAACTAATTCTAGTGATTCAGTACATTAAAAAGAACTTTCGATCCCATCACTATAACGTTCATATCGAAGTTTGGGTTTGTGTTTTTTTTAACCTGCGTGTTCGCTTCCCTTGAGTTCAATACGGTATTTTCATCTAACGCGCAATAATACAAGCCAGATCTGAAGAGGTTTGTTCAAAGCAAAGAATGCCAGAAGTCCCACTAAGCAACATGCATAGTAAAGAGAAAAAAGACATTTTAATTATTATATTTTTGTTTGTGGACTTGGTTGAACTGAGAGTTTGTGTGTGAGAGACAGTGCACACAATGTTCATTGTTGAAAATGACTGGCCCGTGGTCTGTAGAAGTCAAATTCATGTTGGTGTGTGAAATTTACATTAATTTGGCTAAGCAGAGGTCTGTGTGTGTGTGAGGAAGGGATGAGGCGATGTTCACGTGTGCCCATGTGTATGATGTGGCTCTTTGCGGTAACACAGTAAAAATAATGTGGCTCTTAGGCACTGACTGGTTGGCCACCCCTGCTCTAGTACAACACTGCAGAAAACTGACCAGAAACTGTTTCCTTCAACTGAGAAAATATCTAAATTTAAGAAAATGGTGTCACAACACTATCTGGAGCTTGTAACGCATGCGTTTGTGTCTTCTTGTTTGGACTATTGTAACATTTTATTTTCGTGTCTAAACAAAAAGGAGCTGTCTCGCCTGTAGTTAAAACAACACTTTGCAGCAGGAATTCTAACCCGCTCTAGTAGAAGAAAAGGGAGAGAAGCTAACAGCACAAAGGTTTTAGTCATTTCCTAATAAGTAAGTGGGCTTATCCACTGTAATCTTGTTCATCCTCCCTTGTCACTGTTCTTCATGTCCTCATTCAGCTCGTGCATGAACCTCATTGGGGTCCTTACGCTTCTCCTTTCACCACCTCCAACATCGTTCGTCCAATAAGTCGTGTGACTCTCTTCCTGTCCATCTGTCTGACATCCTCTGATATTTATTAGGAAGATCATGCACACTTTTGTATGAGAAGAGAAGAAGAAAAGGTTTGCAGATTGTTTTTATAATTTTATAGCATATGATTTAAAAACATAAACAAGATCAAGGAAACAGTAATTTAAAGTTTAAAATACATCTACTCCTCCACATGAGTAAAACACTTTTAGGAGGTCTAAATCTTTGTTTACATCAAAGATCCACATACAGTGTTAAGTCATACAAGTTAAAATATAACAAAAGACAAATCAATTTTAATCATGATTTAACTGTTTGTGTCTGAGGCGTATTCTGTGGTCTGGTGTGGAGCAGTGACAGCTGCGCTGAAGCCGCACACGCCTGGACGAGGGAGTGGTTGATGCGAGTGCGGCGACCGAGCCTGGGAGCCTCCAGCGTCAAGTGGTGGTTGGACCATGAGAGTTGTTATCGGGGTTTGCAGTCGCCCCCTTGTCTCTGTGAGTGCTTTAGTGTCGTTAGTGGAGGAGATGAGTGACCGTTCATGAGTCGGACGCATGCGGCGGTTTTGGAGGACAGAAATTGCCACGGTGACCGTGACGACCACGATGGTTAATGTGGTTCACCACCATGAGCGGATCAACCCGAGCTGGACCTTTTCCTCCAAAAAACAAGTTTTAGGAATTCTTGGCGACGATCTTCATGGTGATGGTTTTCACCTCCGAGTACTCCTTCAGCCCGCACTCGCCCCTGAAACACAGCAGCAGCTTTTGAGGACTAGCTTTGTTTGAAGGCTTCAAAGTGACTCTGAGCGGCGGCTGGATTAATATTTAGGTGATATGTCTTCTCTGAAAGGCGGTTCTCAAGACGTAAAGTCAATATTATTAAAATTGCAGTCGACTGTTTACATAGGACGGACAGGAATACTCACAATTCTCGCCCGTTGCCAGACATTTTATATCCTCCAAATGGACACTGTGTGCTGAGAGCGTTGAAGCAGTTTATCCTGAAAGATACACAAAACATTTGTCACTCGGGACCGTTCCTCTCTGGTTTGTTATATCAGAACGGCGGGCCGGTGTGTCCGAATATCAGAGACGCCGATGAGCATGTTTCGTCACCTTCATTTCCATTCAGAAACACATCTGGCTTTGATAATGTAAATCCAATTTTGTTGTGCAAACACAGGTGGAAGTAGTCAGTTTGTTTATTTGTGAATTGTGTAATTGAAGCCACATGAGAACGGAGCAGTGCGAAGAATCCCTCACAGAAAATATGGAAAGTGTGAGAGAATAAGGAGAGGAGGGACGCACATGTGAGCTTGTTCACCAGTTGCTTATCTGTGTTCACCAAAATCCATTTATGTCTGATTATAATCATATAAGTTGCAGAGAAAATCTCTCATAAATCTAATAAAGTCTAGTAAATCTGAAGTAACAGTTCTCAACAGTCTTGTTTGTGGTGGTGGAAGACAAGAGGATTCTAGTCCCACAAATAAACTCCGGGTCCACATTTTATTCTATGAGTGTTATGAAAGGATGATGACAATTTAAGAGAAAGCGAAAGTGGATATTTATATTGTAAAAAATATGATATAAAAACTGTTTTTTTTAACATATGTTTTTAATATAATTTCCAATTATCATCAGGGACAATAAACACTCACACTTAGAGTAAAGTCCTAAAACAAGTAACTTAAATTTAAATTTAGAACCAAATTAGTATAACAAGTTAGAATTTTACTCAGACCTAAAGAGGTCTGTATAAAAACAAAGGTCAACACCTGGGCCCACCGCTGCAGTGGTTACATGCAGGGAATCCGTGTGGACAAAGAGGGTACTACAAGTTTGTTTGTCCTTTAAATCAGTTCTTCATTCAACCACTCAAAATGAATGGTACGTCAGTCATCCAGGAAATTGTTGCTTCACTTTGGAAGCACAGCTTAGATCAACAAGACACCAGGGTATCAGTTATTGTCAGTTAAAAACTCAGTTCAGTGTATCCCATTTTCTTCCACTCTAACTTCAACATCATCAATCTCTTCCTCTAATGGAGGCTACAGACTCATGTAAGTTTTACCACTTTTATAATGCAGCAGTGAGTTTTGATCGCTGATTGATTGATTATAATTTTCTCATTATCTGTGTTTGAGTCTGTGGGATGTATCGCAGATAAAAAGCATAATAAATTATGAAGAAATAGTTAATATGATGATGTCATCATTTTATCCAGTTGAAGGCCGGCGCTGTGTCTGTGTTTAGCTTGTCGTTCCTGAAGTAAACTTGATGCGGGACGTTAAAAAACATGTCCTGACCACTGCAGATAAGTGGTGAAAAGATTTGGCTGCATGTTCTAAATGGAGCTCTGACCGTCGCCATCTGCAGGTGATTATGAGAGAAACTCAACAATTAGAGGCGCGTGAGATGTAACATTTTATAGCCATTTCATTTGTGCACATTATAAAATTAGGGAGCCAATTTACATTCACAATTTCTCCACAGTCTGAAGTTGGCAGAGATATTTCTACATTTGCGATGTGGAGGCTTGTGCAGGAAAACAAAAGGGGAAGGGAAACATTTCTGCGTGGCTTATGTAATGATAGTAACGTGGCTGAGTGCCAGCTGACGACTGCCAAGTTTGAGACTGCTGATGCTTTCCACATGAAAAATATTACTGATTGCAGCGAGAGAAACACACAACAGATGAGACTCACCACACTGTGCCAGCCTGCATGGCGGTGGACACACTCATGGCTTTGTTGATGTCGCTGGTGAACACGGCAGCCGCCAGACCGTATTCTGTGTTGTTCGCGCGCTCTATCACTTCCTCCATAGTTTTGAACTTCATGATCTGCTGCACTGGACCAAAGATCTACAGAACAAACAGAATGACACTGGTGAGGGTGTTTTAAGGTTTCATGAGGAAACTATTTCATGGAGCAACATAAAGTCAAAGTTAGTTTGCACTTTGCAAGTTTCGGTGGATATTTAATTTCCAGCCCGATGCAAGTTTAGCTTCTCCACACTTCAAGAGAAGACATCATCTTAAATAAAATCTAAATTGAGCTTTTTTAAAACTTAACAACAAGACGTTAAGGACTAAAGTCAACTATTTTTGTCATAACTGCCTTATTTGTGATGTTCTCACTGGTTCTCAACTGTTTTTGAAATTTTAATAAGTTTGTTTTTAGTTTGCCATGAGAATTAGACCATAGTTCTAGGCTCGTTTATAATTGTAAATGTCCAATACTTTTTTTTTACATGTTATAACTAAGGAGAAAGTTATAATTAAGTAATATTCATTTTTTAGCTGATCACAAAAATAATATTTTTGTTTTACTTTTTTGTCTCATGTCATTATGTAAATAAATAAATAATTTAATTAATTAATTTTTATTTAACTTTAGTTGTTTAGTTTAGGTTGACATGAATTAAGGTTTGTTGAGTTCACTATGATTGAAAGCGATTTCATAAAGGTTCTATTTAAAAAAAATAAAAATTCTAGGTGACTAGTTGAAGAGATTCCTAGATAGCAGTGCATCAGGAGGAGATAATAAATACATTTTTTCACAGGTTTTGTTCAGAGAGATTCTCTTATTGTCCGTACCTCCTCTCTAGCGATGCGCATGTCGTCCTTCACATTAGAGAAAACCGTGGGCTCAATGAAGAAGCCCTTCAAGCCCAGAGCTTTGCCGCCGCACTCAAGTTTGGCTCCTTCACTGATTCCGCTCTGGATGAACTCCAGAACACGACTCTGCTGCTCTCGACTGATCTGTGAAGAGTAAGAGTTGTATTTAAGGATGAGAAAAGACACTGGTGGAGCGGTTGGTGGATTTTCTTCTTAGAGCCGTCGTTCTTACCTGTGGCCCCTGCTCAGTGGTGGGATCAAAGGGGCTTCCCAAGATTCTTCTCTTGGCTCTCTCTACACTTCGATGCACAAACTCCTCATATATGGGCTCCTCTACAAAGATGCGGGATCCTGCAGTGCAGCACTGGCCTGCGTTGAAGAACACGCCCTGATGCGCCTGTTCCACAGCCATGTCCACTGATGAGGAGGAAAACAAAACAACCGTCTTATAAACAGCAGTGATGAAGCTGAAGTTTTCATTTGACATGACGTTACTTAAGACTTGACAGATATTTTTTATCTTAAACCTTTATTTGAGTATTTTATCTTTACCAAATCAATCAATGGACATTTTAAACAACCTTTTCTCATGATAATGAGTCAAGAATTAAAGTTGTTTGTTCTATTGTTCCATCCAGCTCACTATAATAATTCAAGTTTCTATTTAGAACATTTTTTTTTATCATGTGATGACGTCACTATAGTTTGGATGATGTCACCGGTGGTCTATAGGTCAACTACACACCTTCACCTCTAAAGTCAGATTCCAATCCAAATCCAGGGACAACACAATTCTTCACAGGGAAGTTACTGGCGACCTTAAATGCCATTTCTAAATAAAGTAAATAAATAAGCCCCTTGGCAGATGTATGTGCTGCCTCGGTGATCTTCTATAGTGATGACCATGTACAGGAACATTGATGCTGTGTTTTTAGGAATGATTTCTTTGTGTGTGCACGTGCTGTGAGAAAGCTTGTTTTGATCATATTCAGACAGAATATTCTTATGAGCTGCAGTAACTCATGACTGAAGCGTTGTTCTTAAATCACAGTGCAGGAGAGAGAGATGAGAAAAGTGTGAAATGTGTTGCTATGCCGGATGTATGTGAGATCTGACACCTTAGAGACAGGACCCTGCTGTTGTGCACGAAGGGTTAACAGACTGGGGTGATTTATGAGTCTCAGTCGTAGCACCCGACTGAGTCAGGGCCCATTCTACTGATTTAGAGACTTTGGGGAGCCTTCATTACTGTGCAGGAAACATCTGAGAGCCCAAGAGCCAGGACGTGGTGAGCGGCATATGAGAGCTATCTATCGTCAGACTAAAGTATTTTTAGAACTATTGTATCCTTCAACAGTCCAGTGACTCAGAATTACTTACAATCTGCATCTGCAAATATGATGTTGGGGTTTTTGCCTCCCAGCTCCAGCGTCACTCTCTTCAGGTTACTCTTCCCGGCAGCTTCTTGGATCAACTTCCCGACCTGCCATAGAAACAAAACTGTGTTTAGCTGTGGAGGAGTTGAGCCTCTGAGTCATACGCAGCCGTTAAACATCGAGGATGCTTCTCTACAAACAGGGGCTCTTAGCTAAACGCTCAGCATGAGGTGTGTAGCTGGTGATAGGAGAGGATGAGGAGTCAGGAAAAGGTGCTGGACTCGCTTTTTTCCAAATTTAACAGTAAAATTTAAAAAAAAAATAACTGTAAAGGTTCCTTCTGAAGAAGTTTTCTTTTGACTGGCTTCTGCATACTTCTGACTAAATCTCCACACACCGTTTCAAATGATTTTCATCTTTCTCTACCGGTGTTTGACTTAAAATTTCATCTGTTCACTGAGGTCTGAGGTCAAAGCAAGTGAAAAGCAACTGGCAGTGGATGAGTTGACTGATCGGAAATTATAGGTTTGCATGGATACTGGTGTTGAGAGCAAAAATATTTGGCGTAACAAACATTTTAAAGGTCAGATATAAAAGCATAAAAGTATCCAAGAAATGTACAAAGAATGTTGCTCCTTTTTTCTTGTATCTTCTTGGTTCATGACCGCAGTAATCAGAGAGAACTTTGCCTTCTGGCTCAGCACATCACTGCTGATAAAGTCAAGCGTCTCAATAAAGGTTCATGTCAAAAGTGTAACATCAACATCTGTATATCAGTGTTGCACGGTTGGTGCTGACAATGTTTTGTTTCATATGACGGGCAGTTGGAGTCAGATAGCAGCAGTAGCAAATGGACCCACGTCTGCCGTTCAACTATTCTCATCCCACAGCTCGTGTATGAAACCTCTGAGAGAAGATGGACTAGTCGTTATGAGCTCAAATGTTTGTGTGTGTAAGGACTCTAGATTACATGAAGATAACAAGCAAGTCTCCCCCTCACAACTCTACACCCTAAACAAGAATTCATCTTCCTGTTACTCGCATGTTTTATTTTCCCAGAGGGGAAAGACAGGAAAGATATTCTTCTCCGAGACCTTTGACATGGAAAAAGAGCATCACTCCTCGTGTCGCTGGTGCCTCCTGAAGATCCTGAGGTATTAGACCATTAAAACAACGGGAAACTAGAGTCTGCTGTGCTGTGCTGGTTCAGGACTGGGGCTGTATGAAAACAAGACTTGGCTGGGACAGGGTGGCTGAAAGTGCTGTGTTTCAGTCTTTGATCAGACGTGGCTGAGTAAGAGCAGCCTGCAGTGTTTACTCAGGACAGAGTAAAGGAAACACGGCGAGCGGGGGACGCCTCCGTCAGACACACGTGAGTCAATATGACGATGAATCGGACTCAGATCCACCTGTAGCTGCACCTCCACCATCGATGCGGCGGCAAGGACTTGTTGTGGGCGCTGATATCTGCTACTAGGACGTGGTGACTCATTGTCTGAGTATCGGGGCTCTCTTGCGGCGCTGCTTCATTTTCTCTCTAATTGACTCCAGAACACAGGAAACAACAGGAAAACTAGTAAAAGAAAAGCGGCCTGCTCTCAAGGGAAACGTTCAATCAAGAGGAGATGATAAAACAAAAAGCATGTTTGTGTAAGACGCTGCATTAATGCACACTCATGTGCAGACTCCACTCTACATGATCTGGACACGACATGAAGACACATTCAATCTGTCTTAAACACATGACTAATGGCTACAATGCATTTTTCATGTCTCAATGAAGCAAATGTTGTCTTTAATTGATGCCAACAACAACAGTGCAGGGGAACCCCAAATTGACCGCTGCGGTGCTTGGACAGAGCACAATTTATTCAAATGATTCAAATTCTCTTCAGACTTCCAGCAGCTAACTACTTTCAGGCTTCAAAAAAAAACCCTGAGCTATTTAACACACATGTTGATCAAGTACATGAATATATTTGAATCACAGGAGGAGAAATACTTCTAGAGTTCTATTTACTATCAGTAGTATTGGTGTTGTTTATTTGTCTCTTGTGCTATTACATCGCTGTCTCACTAGGCCTCAGAAAATCTCCATCTACTGATGAAATATAACAGTCTGGAGTTGCTACTCTGCTCTGCAGCCTCTATCCACAACGTAAATTTCAATTGTAATAGTCTGATATAGAAAAATAGAAAATCTCAACATTCTAAAGGCAAACAAGGTCATTCAGGAATATAAAACAAACGTTGTGTCTTAATGTGTGATCTAACTACTGATCATCCCTCGCACCTGGACAAATACTAAGTGACAAAAAGTTGTAGGCTTGGAGGAGGAGAGGAGAACAATGTTTAAAATAAGGGAAAAGAAAATAGTGCAGTCATATTACACTTCTGTTGTGTTGCTCATCATTTTTTTTCTAATGTTTGGAAGATGTTTATGAACTACAGAAGCTCGATAAAATGTGTGTCTGGTTCCTAGCGGGAAGATCCGGTGGACAGGAAACAGGAGGAACCCTGATTTTTGGAGAGATGACTTTATGAATTCCTGACACTGCAAAAGTGTGCACATGTGCAAGATACAATCAGAGCTGTCGTGCAGGGGGAATAATGACAGGGCACGCAACTCACCAAAACCCCATTTGTTTGTCATTTAGACTTCAATACAGGCGCACAGCGTTCCCTAATTACCCGTCTGCTCCGCATATGTTGGTCACTGTACGACTTCCTTACACGGACAGGAACCCTACATCTGATCTACCCTCTCTGGGAAACCTACCTCTGTTGATCCTGTGAACGCCACCTTGTCGATGCCCATGTGTGAAGCGATCGCAGCTCCCGCCGTTGGCCCGAATCCCGGCAAAATATTTACGACTCCTGGTGGAAACCCAGCCTGTCAAAACAAAATGAGGGGAAACAAGCTTTAGCGGAGATGACAGCAGAGCCAAGTAAAACCCCGGACAGTGAGGGAGAATCCGGACCCAACCCAACCTCTTGAACAAAGCAGAACGAGGAAAACATCAAAACGAAGATGAGAACAGACAAAGAGTCTCCACAAAGGGCAGGGGGTGGCGGGAGAGAATGGAGACTTAGATTAGGAGAACAAGATAAGGTTGCAGAGCCTAATCTCTACAATACAACAACTCCTGCTGGACTTGGAACTCGGAGAACTAAAGAATGAATTACATGTTGTTGTCGACCCTTGGTTGAAGGCAGCTCATGTCTGCTAACTCATCTGACTCACTCACATGTTTCTAATGTGGAAGTCTTTCTCTCCAAGATGCATTAAGTCCCTCATGATATTTTGAGATTATTACTTTATAAAGTTCTCCTATCCCGGCAAATGAGAGGTAACTAGAGTGGAGTCCATTATGACGTAATAATGGTCTTCACTCCTCCTTCAGCCAGCTGTAATCATGCCCTGCTTTGTTTATAGAATGAGTCCCTTGGAACTGGAGACTTCCATGATGGAGGTGCTGGTTTGTGGTGACAAACATCAATGATCCAATCACACAACAGATTGGTCGTTGTCGTGGTAAACTACATTTGAATCTCAAACAAAGTGTTTCTAATGTAAAGATTTGAATAAAAAGAGTTTTGTACAAAAAGACACATACTGATGAGTACAATAGAGGTCCAAGATCAATTTAACAGACACTTAAATCAACACATTAGTTACCTTTAAGTGTTTATCTTTGAAAATGTAAATGTATATATTTTTTAAACTGTCATAAAAAGGCTTAACGTTTTATGAGACTAAAAAAAAGGTCAAACTTGTTAAAAAGGTGCAATCGTATTTTTCTGGGGGTTTGATAGTGATGTGAGACAATTTAAAGTTCTTGTGAACATTGTGTTCAGTGTTGCACAAATCAATAACTAGCAGCTAACGCTAGCAATAAGATCTTTGGATCATACATTTATTTTTGATGTGATGTGCAGAGGATTCATGACTGAAACTCTCCAACATATTACGTTACCTCTTTGACTAGAGAAGCCACGTGGAGACAGGTGAGTGGCGTCTGCTCAGCAGGTTTGAGGATGACAGTGTTTCCACAGGCGATCGCCGGGCCGAGCTTCCACGCCATCATCATAAGAGGGAAGTTCCACTGTGTGGGACAAGCCGAAAGAAGACATCACACATCTGACTGACGGTGGGTGGTCACGAGCCGAGCCCTGAAACTCGCTGCTCTCAAGACACTTGCTCATATTTTTACTCAGTCTAAACACGTGTTGGTGAGAAAATCCTGTTTTCTACAGCGGGACTTTTTTTTTTCTTCCCACAGTGTTTGGAGAAAGTGGTGAAATTGCAACACATGTGCAACAGAGCCGTATCAGTGTACAACACGCAGGTCTGTGTTATTTCTGCTTTAAACACAAACCCAAGAGGCTCAAAACACAACCACACACTTTCTGCACACTTGCACAATCGCTCCCTGAAATATTTCTCCTTTCTCACCATTTTTCCTCCACAAACCCGCCATGTTTAATCTCCCACATTGGTGCCCCATTGCTCAAACTAACTGGCACAATTTTGGGGGTTTACCGACAGGATTTACTAGAACAAGCGTGACTGTAACATGCAAGCAGCAAGACTAACAACCGCTGACATCTCTTTTTCTGCTTGGCACATCTGAAGTATTACTGAATACTTTTCACGCTTCTCAGGGCGTCATGCGTGTCATCTGTAGAGGAATTGTACTCACAGGGATGATTTGTCCACAGACTCCGATGGGCTCATATCTGGTGAAAGACAGAAACTCTCCGTCTGTAACACAAAGACAAAGACATTTATAGTGTCTGAAGCAAGACAATGAATGTCAAAATCTAGTATCTCATTTTGAAATTCTCTCATTCCTGTTCATTCCACTGGGCTGTCTAGTCTGTTGCCGGTCACAGAAGTGGGTGTTTTGTTGTGCAGGCTTTTCATTCCTTTTGCATTAGTTGGTGATAATGAAGGCGTGTGTGCTCACATTGACATTCTTTCTAAATATAATTCATTAGTTACATTTACAACAGCATTAAATACCACAACACCATGCCTCTCGTCCTGACAGGTGAGTAAATACTTCAACGGCCGTACATCAGGCCAGCTTGGATGTTTATTTTCACAAGTCCACTAGAGGAATAAAGATTGAAGCGGAGCCCTGGGAAAACAGGTTTGTTTGGCAGCAGCGTACAAGAGAAGCTTTGAGAGGGACAATGCGCTGGTATCAGGAGGTTTCCCATGTCCTCTTTTTTTATCCAATTCTCCTTTTTTGTGCTGCCCGATGAAACGGACAGCCAGCTTCGCTCGTTTCCGCCCCCAAAATTCTATCAGTTTAAGGTTTTGTGGCAAAGTTGATGCCTTACTTTAGTCCTTCTTTTTAATCTAGGATGTAAACAAAAGCTTGTTTTTGTTAATAATTGTGTTCCAACAGGGTAATGTGTGAAAAACTTTATTTAAAAAATGTTTTCTTTAAATGTTTATCTTTTGTATACATGTAACTTTAGATGAATGAAAACATCTTAATTGTCAATAAAGGTTTTGAAAACCAACTACCTTGAATGGTGAGTTAATACTTGGTTAGCATACAATAGAATAAAGTTGTGCTGGGGTGTATTTTGTGTGCTCTCTTTTATGATTCCCCTGAATTTGTACAATGTAAAAAGTACATAATTTACTCATATTTTTACTTCTTTGTGTCATTAAATTAAGTTAAGTTCTCTGTATTTTTCTTTAATAAAAAAAACATGATAGGTGAACTCATAGATAACATTGAAAGTGTTAAAGTTTGACCCTAGCTCAAGATAGCAAGGATGCTAACGCTATTGTCGTGACTAGGAATGAGTGTAAAGTTCATAACTTGACTCAAAACTTAATTTATTTAGTTAACATGTTGGTGAAGTCACGAGGATAACATCATGTAGCACGAAGCTAACTATCCAGCAGGTCCTCAGGACATAAATGTTAAACCTAAATAATTCTATCAAATCTTCTTGTGGGTTTTTTAAGCAGGAAACAGGTGAAATAGTGAAAACTAGGCTCACCCATGGGAATGGACTGTCCATGGATCTTGTCTGCATATCCAGCAAAGTATCTCAGTGTCCTGATGGTCCCTTGAAGGTCCACAAACAGAGTCGGCAGGAAGGGTTTCCCACTGTTTAGTGTCTCCAGAGTCTAAAGAGGTAAATGAAACACACTGTTACATAATTGTATTCAACCTTCACGTAGACCTGGTGGCGAAACAAGACACTGAGATAACACGCCGGCCTGTTGGCCTGCAGGATCACATGATGATGTTCAGTGATAGAAAAATAGACAACATCGTAATTCAAAGGTCACATGATGACATGTCAAGGAGGCAAGTGATAAAAAGTCTTAGTATCATACGTACTGCTAGATACACGCTGTCTCTCTCCACCAGATCGGCCAGTTTGGACAAGAGTCGTCCTCTCTCTGAGGCGTCCATCCGTCTCCACACGGAGCCCATCGTGAAGGCCAGACGAGCCGCCTGAACAGCTTTGTCCACATCAGCCTGTCCACGATCGTGTTAGACATGAGTACATTTGATGATCACCAGCAGATCAAAGGTCAACCTTACCTTGTTCGCCTCCTGAACCTCACAGATCTGCTCCCCGGTCGCTGGGTTGTAGGCGGGAAAGACTTTCCCACTGACCGAGTCTTGCCACTCGTTGTTGATGAAGATCTACAAGAGAGACATAAACACTCTTTTGTTATGTTCGATGTGGGGTTTTTTTGCAGTTGTAATGATTAATAATTATTGTTATTTTTGCAGATTTTCTTTGAATCGTCATTTTCTTTTTTCCTATGATTATTGAACTGACCTATTTTTATGAAATACAACTTTTGTTTTTTCTTGAAAAATGGCATTACAATTAATTATTGTAGAAATTATGTTTTCAAACTTGCATCCACTTTTTTTTTATTTTAGAAAAGTCTAGTCTTTCTTCAATGTTTGAGTCGGTTGTTCCTTTAAGTTGTTCCTTCCTCACTCCTCACTTGTTTCTGACATTTGATAGATCATCAACTTGCTCAGCTTGATACGTCCATAATGTTATAATAAGATCAGCTTAAGTACATCTGTAGTTCAAGTGACTTAACAGCTGCAAGAGATCTGGTAATGTATGGTGAGGCAGAAACCTCAACACAAGTATATTCATAGAGGACAGTGATGATTTCATCAAACACAGATCAATTAAGTCAACAAGATGAGTGTGCTGGTTAAAGTCTAGGGAGGGAACGTATGAACAAACAAATTAAAATCACCAATTGAAAATAAGAAGCAGAACAAAAATCACACATTCCACCACATTCTTGGTTTGGATTTTTTTTTTCAGGGTCAAGCAGGTCTTTCAAAGGTAACTCAATTGATAGAAAACAAAGGTGTTCCTTGGCTGATACTATTATCGTGTAATAACATCATATAGACACTTTTAGGTTTGCCATGAAGGCAGCTCCAGGATATCAGTGTGCTGGAAATGTGGGAGAATCTCAGAGAAGTCTGGACAGAGATTCCTGCTTGTCCAGCATTGCTCCTTGGGGAGTGCTCCAGCATCCAGACAAAGGAGGTGGGAGGTGAGGGGGGGGCAGATAAATCCCTATCAGACACCAGACGCCCATCCACCATCCCCCAAGCACACGGACACACGTTTCCCAACATCACTGCTCGTTTACGAGATCATAAAACATGTGCCGCACTTGGTTTCTGTGATGCGTTAAAGCCAGTCTTCCATTAAACAACCGCCTGGGATCCCAAAACACAAGTGATCGGACATGAATGGAGGCCACAAGGAAGATAAATGTTTGTGGAATCACAAAGATTATGTCACCACTAAAACTCCTGGAGACAGCGAGAGGTGTGAGTTGAGGAAGCGCGAGGAGGAAACTTTTCCATGTTTAGATCCGTCAGCTCAACTGTTTGAATGTCCGTCTGACTGATGGAGTGTAAGAGAACATCTGCTGACGCTAAACCCACTTGCACCACTTAAGAATAGCTGGACTGACTGAGACGATCGGAATTAGGGTTCAAGTAGCCCTGAGCTCGACTCACTGACTGCTGTTCAACTCTATAAAGGCCAGACTTTAAGTGCAGCTTAATTGGCTGTAAAGTTTGAACTCTCATGAGGAGCTAACACAGAGTCAGTGAACGCATCGTCCTTCCACGGCTCATGAGCAGCAGATATGAGTTACTCACGCCGACATTTGAGGCATCTCAGCGTAGCACCTCGCACAGCGGCACAACACACACTCATTCTTCCTTTGTTGTGACACACACATCTACACACACAGCCCAACACAAGTGTTCGCCTTTAATCTGCCGCTCGTTAAGAGCACTTCATAAAATTGTCAGTAACGATGAGGAGCAGAGCGCCGGCTACAAAAACACAGAGTCCTGCAGAGAACTGAATTAGTTTGAAAATTTATTGGGGCCACTGAAACTGAGTGTCCTAAATCAGAGGAGCCCCCTGACAGCCTCAACAGTCCCAGCAAGAATGCAGACCATGGGTAGCTTTATGCACGGCCTCACCCCTCTCACAAGGAGCTGCTAAAAGAACGGATGAAGCCGCAGAAGAGTGGAGCGGGCCGCCACCTAAATCACGGCCAGAAAAGGACAACTGTCAGCCGTCGTTTGGCTCGCTCCTCTCTCTGGGTTCGGACTGGTGTTAGACTTTTGTCTGTTTCCATTCAGAGTTTGATTAAGATGACAGCTGGACGAGTAAATCAACTCTCGAGGATTCTGAAAATTGCTTTTGGGATCATTTAGTTGGAGGGTGAAGAGGACAAGAATGGGAAAACAAGTGCAAAAGTGCAGATTTGGAAATGACTAATTGTGTTCTCTGCTTTCATTCCCAGTGGACTCGTTGCTAACACCCACACGAAGCCTGACGTTGAGGACGCTAGAAAAAGTCAGACCAGCTAGTCGAAGAGAAGAGAAGTATTTTCACGTAAAATAATGTTGTGAAAACCAAAAGTCACACGTCGATGTTGTTGATGTATCTTCAGACTAAAATTAAAAGCATTTCCCCTTTTATTAATGCCGAGTCAGCAGACTTTAAAATGAAGACAAGATGAATAAAATGGATTTAAGAGCATGACAAGATTGTTGATTATGAGGTCGTCCACCTTAAACTGGAGAGTTTGGAATCAAACTTAAACACAGGCAACTTACTCCTGCCTTTGATGTTTTACCCTTTATTGCAATTTAAAGTGTGTTTTCTGCTTCATCTTTAGTTGTGGTTCTTGACAGAAACATAGACCAAAACAACTACATTAACTTGTAAAAACAGCCTGGCACCATCTTAGTAAACCCTTTTTAGAATGTTTATAAAATAATAAAATCTAATATATTCAATCAAAGTATGGTGATATTTAAATATGTCAGATTGAAAAATACAATTTGAATTAGGAATCTGTGAGGCATCACAGAAAGGAAAGGAAATGATTTAAAAACTAGTTTTATTGATTCTACAGTTAAAATGACGTAGAAATATATGATATTTGTGAGATTTAGGTCAGTGTGTGGCTAAAAAACATTAATGTGTTTAAATTAGTAGTGAATAGTATTGAATATACAACACCAGTAACAACCTTTAATTAAATTGAGTTCGACTGACGATTATTTATGAAGTCACTTCCGAAGAAGAACCAAGCAAACCTTCTGGGCCTCAAAACAACACAGATGTGAGAGTCCAACGCTCACTAGTCAAGATCTGCAGGACAAACATCTAGAAACTAAACCTGCCATGACATCACGCCGAGAGAGAATAGACGTGTGATCATGAGTGAAAATGTAACATAGCAAATCCTGCAGGTGCTCCAAGTCACTGCACATTAGATCACTTAGCACCTCATAAATGACACAGAGTTCAGATCTGACATTTTTGAATCATGAAAATGTTTGAGGTGTTTGTTCACTCTTCACTGGGCTGGAATGAGGAGAAAGACTCAAGAGCTTCCTCGCCAACAACATCTGTGAAGCTGCTAGCTTCTCTGCACACATCACTGCTGCAGCTGAAGAGTGTGAGTCTGTGTGTTGTGTTGTATGTGAGTGTGTGTGTTGTATGTGAGTGAGATTTATCTGTTTGTGTGTGATCCATTTTTTGCTGCAACAATTAATTTTACTATTGTAGTGTTTTTGTAGCTAAACAAAAAACTTAAACGTGTGTGTGTCAACAACTCTCTCTGCGTTAAGGTTTCTGCTTGAACGCGAGTGTTTTGGAGACAGAAGTTGATTTATTCATCAATGTGGTAAATGAGTGTACAGAGATTCTAAAGCTACTTGTTGTTGGGCAGACAGAACTATACGTAGTTTTACAAACAGCTACATGAACCATGAGGCTTGTGACGACCACCCTCACAGACTGATGTCACACAACTGACTCCTTTAAAAGTTTCACAAAATGATGCAAGTGTGTTCATAAAGCGCTCGCCAGGATCCTGCAGTCAGAGGATTCCCGCCCATGCACCTGCAACACTCGTCTGTGCAGGAAGTTTCATATCCTTCCATCGCTGGACTCTGATTTCCTCTCTGGTGGTTCTGGAAACGTTTCTCTGATAATTACGGCCAAGTGAGAGAAGATTGTGTTTTCTCTCCTACTTCACCCTGACACCACTGCACTCTCCCTGTTCCTTATCCTCACACACACACACACACACACACACACACACACGTGCACACACACTCACACACACTTACTTACTTGCCCCTTTCTAGGACATCCGACACAACACCCCACATTTAGGGACACCTACATTGTGTAATGTTTTAGAGAGCATCTAAAACGTTTACAAGATGTAAAACAAAAAACTAATTTCAAGAATCTTTTTTTTTCATCCAAGCTTTATTTTCTAAATTTGGATTTTTTTTTAAACCTTGATATTTGTTTTTATACAACATGGACATTGGTTTTTAAACCAGACTAAAATGATCAGATGTTGTGTCTCGAAAAAGCAGTATAAAGTGAATGATACACTTATAGTCTAAATAATAATCTATGATTGATGTATCTTTAACATCTAAAAAATCATCTTCATCATATTTAAACTTTGGTCAAAAAATACACACATTGGGTGCAGTATCTCACACTTACGCTAGAGGCAGAGTTCAGTATTATAAAAATTATTATCATTATTACCCCTTATTATTATTATTATCATTTATTGAGAACCTTTCAGACATAAAGCCCTCTAGACTTCACTGATTCTTAGATATCAAATTAGATAGAAGATGTAAAAATTAGATAGAAATAGAAATTCATGTTGGAGCATCAACAATATATTTCAAATGCTAACAGAAAAGGGTAACATCAAATTTTGTCCCCGATTGGAAAATGGTTCCCCGTTCTACTGTTTTTGGAAAAATGTCCCCAATTTTGGGTTAGGTAACGACACTTATACACACATTTATAAACATAGACAAACACATTTACGCACGCACACACACACACACACACACATGCACACACTCACACATAGATCATTATTTTGGCTGGACGACCACAATGTCACTGACTAGACAATATGGTGTGTTTAAGTGTGTTTCTGTGAATGAGAATCCGTGGATTTCTTCTCTTAAGAGAAAAAAAAAAAAAACTTTTGTTATCAGACTTGAAGTATTTAAACTACATTAGTAAATTGTTTTCTTTTAACTTGAGTCATTTTAATAAAACATTTTATTTGACATTTAACATTATTTCAACTTTATGTTTGACAACAGTTTAACTTTACAACTTAAAATAAATGTACTTCTGACATGTCCGCAGTAAACATTTTTGTGAGTATATCTTATGATTATGATGTCATAAAATAAAAAAATGCATAATTGCAAAATCATGATCACGTTTAACTTTCACAAGTGGTGCTTCTATTCAGAGTTAAAGGAGACGTCGCTCTTTTGTCTGACTCGTTCATCAAGACCTGACTTGAAACACACACAAGGGTTGTCGGTACAAAAGAAGAGGGTCGGTAAATAACGTCAGATATACGACGTCTTTAAACACACAAATAAACATCTTGAAAATCACTTTCTTGTCTCAGCTGTGGATATAGCCCCCCGTTCCAAACCAGATTTATGCGGCCGAGTGTTTGATGACACCGTCTAGATTTACATTTTCCTCTCAGGAGGGCGTCAGAGTGAACCTACTGTCACTCACTTCCTTCCTTCAACAATGATTAAGAGACGCTGACGTTTGTCACTTGATCATCTACACGAGTGGCATTTCACACCGACACACAACAATGTCACCACACTTGATGGGTATATGTGTGTTCTGTGTGTGCGTGCAGGGGGGTCGGAGGGGGGGTAAATAATAAATCATTTAGCTGCTCAGTGTCCACTAACTTTGACTCCGTTTGATGTTGATGGCGGTTTTGAAGTGAAAGACTCCAGAAGTGCGGCTCAGACTGTGGAGATGCAGGGCCGCTCACCCACACAGTGAGGCCGGCTCATAATTTACACCCTGGTGGACAGCACGGAGCATCGGGGAGCCCCCGCCTCCATCTGTACGATCTCAATCAGTGACAGATTGATGGAGACTCTTATTCATCCTCACTTAGTGAAGCTTTGGTGCTGCACAAACATGGCTCTAGGCCGGACAGGTTCTGCACAGGTTCCTCTGGTGAGAGTCTTCCAGCGGCACTGAGGCTAAAGCTATCAACAACATGTAGGTTGTTTATCAGTCCACTCGTGGGTCAAAGTTAGCAGGAACACAATTGAACAACTAACTTAAACAAATGAACAGAACCGCCATCAGGGCTAAATAAAAGAAGTCACACAAGCTGCTGGAGACTACGACATGTTGTCGGTCAACCTACGCACTGACAGAGTCACTCACTGCTGAAGAGGACAAGGGCCACATGTGGACTGTTGTAACTAACCTTTATCACGCTCACCTGTCGCCCTAAGATTACATCTATCAGCTCACCTGCTAGTGACACTGACAAAACAACGTCTACATTTTTAAGAGTAAAAACGTTCAGCTCTACACCCACGTCTGGCTTCTCTGCTGCAGGGTTGAGAACAGGAACAGGGTGTGAGGGGAGCCCACGCCAGGGTGCCCATAAATCAGTGCCCCCCTATGTCCACCAAGCCATCCTGGACTGGATGATCCAAATTCCTGGAGGTTAATTCACCAGTTCACTCCCTGAATTTCCTTCTGTTCCTAGCATTACGACACACACAGCAGTGCGGCCTTTGCACCGGCACACAAATGACATTTTAACTGTTACGAGGGTGAACTTGTGACACTCAGAGAAGTGACGATAATAAGAACGTTGAGTCTGTAAACAACACAGACTACACAAACCAACACATGTAAAGCATATTTGAGTAAACTAGAGTTCAGGGTGTCACTAAGGGAGTGAGTCATGATCACTTTGTCACTAAAAATAAACACGTTCAGATATTAGTGGTCAAAGAATTTCTAAAAGTAAGATTTCTTTAGATGACATATTCATGATTCATATAGAGCTCGTTGTTCGACTGCAGCAGTATCTGTATCCGGTTCTTATCACACACCCACACACATCATCAAACTATTTTCTCAAAAAACGAGTTTAGAAGACTTTTAGAACTAAGTGGAGATCACTGTAAATCACTATAGTTTTTATTCCACTTTGATATCAATATTTAGACATTTAATCAACATGTTTTACATTAGTATACAAACCGACTTTAAATGGTATTTTATAATAATAGTTTTAATTTTAAAGTATGTTTAATGAAATAAATATCAACAAAATCATCAATTGATCAGCAATAGATGTAAATTTGTTCAAGCGTTCAAATCCTATAAACGATTAGTTTATTGAAGAAGAAGGTTATTTCAACTAAATCGGCACTGTATGAACAAAAATAAAAATACAATTAGATTAGATTAAATTAAATAGATTTAAATTTTGGAAAGAAGGAGCGGGTACATTACATAAATATAATTCATAATCTAGAATTACGAATGAAGTAAATTGATTTATTGTTTAATCTACACAAACAAGATCATGTGAATTATTTACATTTGAATGGGTTTACTTGGAAGACTTTAATAAATCAAAAAAGAAGCGCAGATGAAGTTAAATCCAGAGTATGCGTAAATGCATTATTAGCACAACATTTTAAAGCAATGAAAACAAGGAGTAAATATTTTCTTCTCAATTGGCAATTTAAATTGTTTCTTTGGTATTAAGCAACAGATTTAAAAACTATTTCTCAGGGTTAGTTTTTTCCCCTTTTGTGAACTCCGCGTTGCGCACATGTAGCGCAGACTGCGCACTTTTTTAAAGTTCAGAAAAGGTAAACTTTCGCTTTTAGGCAGCAAACGGAAGTTTCTTGTGAGCGGTCGGTCGTTGTCGACAGGCTGCTGGACTGACCTTGGTGTACTTGATCTCGGGGTTGGGCACCGGAGAGGGCATCAGCTGCAGGGATGCCATGAGGGCGGCGGGGTCGCTCTTCAGCTCTCCGGGGATCTGGATCTCACTGGAAGTCATCTCTGCTCCTTTGCTCTGCTTCTCCTCCTCGACAGATCTGCGATCAGGACTTTGGATTCTGTCCCCGGGTTTATAGCCAGGTGTCGGCAAGAGGTTGCTTTTCATTGGGTCGTATAAAAAGGGCCGTCCTAGAAAGAAAGTAAAAACACACATTAACATGAGGAGGAGAAACCACCACACTGACGTAACTCTGCTCAATAATTACTCAAAAGTGTTAACATCCATAAAACACGTCCTTATTTTCTTAAATAACACAAATTAAAACACTATATAAGTCACGTTTCAATGCCATGCTCCATATTAAATCTGACATCAACTCAAATGTTGTGATCTATAAATACATTTTCCTGATTTAATAGACGGACAGTACTTTAAGATCAACTTATAAACAGATAGATAAACAATACATAACAAATCTGTTTAACTCTGTGTTAAGAATCAACTTGATCATCTATAACACATCATTCCATGTGCAGCATATTTAAGGTGACATTTAAAGTCTGGAAAATTAAAATCACAAGTTAACAGTCAGTCAAATGAAAACACCGATTTAATGATCTGTTTACAAATTACAAGTTCAGCATAAATGTAAACCAATAGGATTTCACTGAAAAGTAAAATCAACATATAAAATGATCAACAATTTAAACAACTGTGGCTGTCGTTCTTAATTTAATAATATAATTATTAATTTCATCATCATTTACAAAATAAATGACAATTACAATAATTATACCAACATTTAAGGATATCTAACTGTGTTGACGGTTTTAATGTATTTTAATATTTTATGCAATTCTTGTTCCCAGATGAAAACTATTTGTTACTGTGTATCAACTATAAGATTTTACCTTATGCGACAGAAAGGAAAATATATATTCAAACAACAGAGAAAACAAAAAAGAAAACCATTTAAGTGAGACCGGCCGAAAGTAAACGTGGAAAAGTACTAATACGTTCAGGCTAAACAAATCAAAACTTTTGAAGCGCTAAATAAAATGGATAGAAAAGAGTTCAAACCAGAATGAAAGCAAATAACAAAGTCTTCATAGCAGACCAGAAAAGTTGTTACATATTGTTTACACTTGGTGTTGAATATGCGCGCTCCTCAGGAAACATTTGACCTGCAAGATGACCATTTCCTCCGCGAAGGTGTCAAAGACTTGTGGGGATCCACACCTCTAAAATGTGATGCAAATGTGCTGCTTCTTAGCGGGCTGTTGTTGCCCGAGCTGTTCCTGCAGGTGAGGATTCCCTGACTGGGAACATCTCAATAAACATCCAGCGATGAAGGGAGACATCAGCTCAACATCTCCACTTCTGAGAGCCTCCAGCAAGGTTTTCTAAGGCCCTGTCAGTGATAATGATGTGGATTAAATCTTAATCTGAGCACGGGTGTGATGATCTGGGCCCTGACAGGACAAAGGGGCCTCGAGACATTTGCAAATCCCCCCTTGAGGATGCTTCTTCTCCGTCAGCACAGCAGCCTTTCTTCTCAGCGTGAGCGACACTGTGAGTGTCTGCTTTACATCAAAGACGACGTTGATGAATGAATGAAAAACATCTCGTCTTCCGTCCGTCACCTCCTCGGTGTCCAAACGGTGATAAGAGCTGGACTCTGTCGAACTTCAGCCGCTGCGCCAAACGTTTTCACACAGCGCCCTCTGTCGACCCATAAAGTCATGACGAAAAAGGATGAAAATATATATTTTTTCCAGATATACCGTTATTTTTGTGTAACTGAACCTGCAAACAAAATGTACGCGTGTGTTCGTTCACTATTAGATCGGAGATTCAAGAAGCGAACGAGAGCTATTCCAAGAGAGCCACGTGACCCAAAGGGCAAATGGGTTTCTAAGACCTCGAAAATGTTTTAAAATGGAAGCGTTGTTAACAATACAAGCCACGCTTAAATACCATGGTCAATAATGCATCTTTCAAAGTAACTCGACTATAACTTTCTAAGTTGTTTTTTTAATAGGATCTAATAGCTGGAGAGAAACACATAAATAAACAATACATATAAACTGTTGAACTCTGTTTGAAGTGTCAACTTGTTCATCCAAAACGCATGTGCAGTATATTTAAGGTGACATTACAGTGAATCACATGACCAAACACACCAAACTATAAACAAGTTATTAACACACATGCACGCACGCACAAAATATCCAATATTTAAAAAAGGAAAAAGACTTTCACATAAACAATCTTCACTGACACATATTGAATCATGCATATTTGTGTAAACTCACAGACAAACACACAAAAATCAAACATTTAAATAAGAAAAACACTTTCACATAAACAAACTTCACTTACAGACACACATTGTTTCACACATAATTGACATTAAAGAGGATTTTTTAAATTCGGTTTTCTATTTATATCCTTTAAACTTACGTGTTGCATCAATGAAGCTTCATTGTTCACTCTGAGTGAAGCTAAAGTTCTATCCGGTGTCTCGACCCAGTCAATGAAGCATCCCCTTCTCTCTGAGTCCAGATGTTGTTGGGGCTCATTAACCAAAATCATTAATGCCTCACTGAGCAGCAAAGCAATACTTTTTGATCAATCATGGACGCAAATTACAACAAGAACGTGAACCGTGTCCAAGTGTCAAATATGTGCTTAAATTTCTCAACATTGTGTCCAAGTGTGTCTTTGTGTCTAATTACTCCCTGTTGACCCCAATGTTTTCACATCCAGAGGTGAACAGAGAATAGGCCTCAGTGAGTCCAGCGCTGGTGTTTCCTGCTAGCAGCACATGATGATCAGATGTACGGGTTACACGTTGAATAATGTTGTTTTATGAAGCACTTTGATATGATTTTCTGGTATGTAACTCCTGTTGAGTATTACAGTTTTTTTCAATTGCTTAACCACGATTTTGAAAAGAGGGCCCGGTTTTTCAAAACACAATACACAATAAGCACAAGCATACACACAATTAGCAGAACACCTCACATCATTTGCACAATTAAACACTTTTGTAAAAACTATACACTACTTTTTAAAATATTTTGTTACCATATGAAGACACACACGTTTCATATGACTGAATCTGTCTGAACCAGTGACACACTGCTGCGCTTAACTCAAAACACATTTAGCAATTCAACTACTCAAGGATTTGAGTAATATAAGTGAAGTACATACAAAAAGTGCAAACATAAAAAAACGAAAGTGCTGGGATGAAAATATAATTTAATAATGTAAATCAGTCAACATTTCAACAAAATATGTCCATGCTACAAAAGTACTGTGCATATCACCATTAAAACAAACAACCAAAATACACACCCATTCAAAAAAAGAAAAGATACTATAAAAAAATATGGGGTGGGAGGGAACTAACAAAAAAAGAAAATCCAGCAGGGAAAATATTAGGGCTTATCTCTTGGCCGAGCTGGATCAGGCCAGAACATTTCGTCGACATCACAGGCGATATCTCCATTAGCAAGACAACAAGGGAAGAACCTCAGTGCATGTCCAATCCATCCTTGAATGGCTATGGCATCAATTTAGTCACAGGCCTCCTCCATGGTCTCAATGAGGGGCTTGAGCCTGCAGGTCATACACCTTCCACCGCCACATTGAGAGGAACTCCTCGATTGGATTGAGAAATAGAGAGCATGGTGGAAGTTATAGCACAGGACAATTGTTTTGGATGGAAGGACCTGTGCAGAGCGGTGGAATGATACATCGTCCCAGAAGACAATGTATTGCATTTGTTGTGTTTGGTTCACTGTGAGGATGTTGTACAGTTTGTCCATAAATGCTGCCTTTTTGTAGTGCTTTACTGTGTGCAGTCATTTGCAAATGTGTGAAGCTGACATTGTGCTTATAGTAGTGCTGATCTGGTCTAGAGTTTTGCTCCTTAAGTGTAAGGTTTTTATCATTGTGTACGAATTTTGAATTTAGTGTTCATGCAATCCAAAAACAACTGTAATGATGGATCATTAAATGAAGGAAACTATTCAAAATATATTTTTCAAAATTACATAATCATTAATTTGTCACTGATGCTTCCAGAGTACATTTGTCACACTCGGTCCTGGGGCCAAAACCAGGCCTTATACTTCGTTGTAATTTTCCTCACATGCACTTTTAATGGTTCAGCTCCAAATGAAATTCAATAGTAATTTATATTATATTAAAACCTAGATAACCTTCAAGATCATGCAGTTGATAACATGTAAACATGTGGACTAACATGTATTAGCTTTGAATAATGACACTAACGTACGAGTAGCAGCAAATTTGTATTTGATGGAATTACCTCTAAAAACATGTTAAAGTTTTAGGAATAAATTAAATTACAGAGCCAAGAGAGAGCTGCGAACAGCATATTTTCACCTCAGAGACTGCAAGAGTCCCTTTTGTATAGTCGATTTGTTGGAGGAACTCTAATGAAATTGGATCATGTGTTTCACTACACAACTTACACTAAAGAAAAATGCCGCCATCGAGTAACAAAATAAAAGGACAAAATAAGTGAATGAATATGAAAATAAAAAGAGTTGATAAATAATCTTGAAAGTAATAATCTGGTCCTGGTGTTGATTGAATCCAAAATTTTATTAAATCTACTTCTATAAAACTGTGGTTTTTCATGTAAGTTGTTTTATTGATTTGATAGTATGCTGTGTTTTTAAAAAGTCACAAGTAACACCAGACTGTTGAACACCTTTAAGGAGAACATGCAGGCCTCACACAGATCTTGAGCCTAGAAATTCAACAGGCATCACCTACACGACTATCATCATCCTAACACGTGACATCGTCTCAGGTCTGCATCTGAAGGAGTCCGAAATGTCACCCTGGTGTTGCTACACCTCAGACCAACCTGTGTCACGTTGGCTTGTCACCCCCCCCTCATGTGTCGCAGGATCAATCACACACTTTTGGGTGTTTTCGCTATTCATGAAAGTGTGTGAGCAGCTGTGAAAAAAACAATCTGTATGTTGAGGATGTATGTCTTTAACAAATATATGTTATTGGAAAAGAATAATCTACAATAATAAAAAAAAGTATCTACCAAACAAATGAGGCTCAATAAAAACAAATTGAATTTAGAGATAATGTTCAACTCGAGTTTGAGTTTGGAGATTTTCAGCTTCAACAGGACATGAGTGTTCAATGTTGAATGGGATTATCAGTAATGCTAGAATCTGTTCCTCAGGCCACCTGAGCTCTCCTCGTGTGTTGTTGTGATTGAGTTTCCAGTGGAAGACCATGCTGCGACACACCGCTGAGTAAACATTCATCGTCTCATAGAAGCTCTGTTATTGAATCTTGTGTTTACCCAGTTTAATCCTCTGCTATGATTGAAGTGTTTTATATGAATCTGTTGGAGCTTTTTCATACAACAAACTTAATAAAAAATCAATTCAATTTGTTGTATAGTACAATTATTAATGGTTGGCAAGTGGTCACAAAACATTATTACCACTATTCAAATAATATTGTTGTTGTTGTTGTTTTTAAATAAAAAAGCAAAATGAAAACCATATCAGGTAAACAAAATAAACATAATCTATCGTTTAGAAAGCATAGTTAGAAGTAAAAGTCGCTAAAATACGAACACAGATCGCAATAAAGTTAACCCGAGCTTGACCTGCCTCAGTCAGCCCCACAGCGGCCTCTAGTGGCGTGTGTGAGTCAGCGTCAGTGGGAGGCGGCAAGCCGCGGCCACAATAATACCAGCGCGCATCTCTGTGAGTTCTAAGCTGTTTGTTCTGTCGAGAGAAGAACCCCGGCGACGCACAAAAATGGAAATGGACAACAAGAGGAAGATGAAGGAGAAATTCGGCCTCAGGCGAGACATTGTCAAGGAGTTCCTGGCGGAGTTTCTTGGAATATTTGTTCTAATAGTGAGTACCTCCCTCTGCACCTGTCATCCAGCTTAAACACCCGCTTTAAAGCCACATATGCTAATTGGGTGTCACCCCGGGTCTCCGGGGACCTGGGCTGCTGTCACTCATGTCTCTGTTGATAGAAAGGTATTCTTGGATCTTCACATGTCTCTCATGTTTAAATCAGTGTTTGGCTTGTCCATCAAACAAAACTCTCCTGACGTCAATATTTACTTTGTAATCCGTACTTTGTAATTTCCAAAGATAATCACTTTAGTTCATTCAAAGGCAAACATGCTTTCAGTGGGAGTTGATGTAAAAGTACAAATCAATGAGGATTTAAAAATGCTTATCTTGCAGCTATTTGGTTGTGGATCAGTGGCCCAGACGGTGCTGAGCAGAGGGGATCTCGGGGAGCCCCTCACCATCCACATCGGCTTTACCCTCGGAGTCATGATGGCTGTCTACATGGCAGGAGGCGTGTCAGGTAAAATCTTCCCTCAGGCCATCCAAAGCTCAGATGAAGAGTCAAAATTAGTCACGTGTTCAGTAGAAAATTGTTGTTTAATATTTCAACATCTCTATACGTGCTGCTGATGTGAGGCACGGAATGTTCACTCGACATTGACGCTCATATCCTGACAGCATCTGTGGATGCTGGGCATTTCCTCTGCATCATTAGCCAAGACTTGGCAAAAGAAACAAAGATTTTCTTACATTATAGAAGTTTAAAATTGCTGTCATTAGATGTATAAGAGCTTGGCAGGACTCAAAAGTAAAGTCCTCTGGTCCAAGTGGGACACTATCAGGCATTCCTGGTGGATTACAGAAAGAGAAGCCCCACTGTCCTAATGCCAGCACTGATAGTGACAGGAAAGGATATTCGTAAATGCCAGCGTGCTTCCTACAAGCCTGTTGAGCCAAAGTGATGACAAGTGTCCATTAAGAAGCAGTGAAGGGGTTTACTATGTCTGATGCTAGTGAAACTTTCCTCTTCCACTTGAGCAAGACAAATAAAAATTGGGACACGTGTCTTTTAATGTGAAACTTGGAATTGATCAGGCGTTTAATTCCAATAGCTCAGAAATGATGAGCAGAAAACTACCCGTAACAATGAGCACCCTTTATTAAGGAAATAAATGATTTTTGAGTTATAGGGTTCATCGGTTTTCATGTGACGTAGTAGAACCCAAGTATATTTACCAGAATAAAATTGAAATAAATCAGAAATAATGTGAGGGAAATCATATCCGCTCATTCGGAGTTGGGTCGCGATGGCATCAAGCTTACCCACCCCAGCTCTTCACAGGGCACCCTGAGGCATTTCCTGTTGAGAGCCATAGTCTCTCTGGGCATGTCCTAGGTCTTCCTGGGGTCCCGGAACAGTGGCACATGTGCAGGAGTCAGAAGCCTGCTCAACTGACTCCTCTCAACGGAGAGAAGCAGCATCTCTAAATTGAGTCTTTCAGGGGAAAGCTGACCAGCCACAGCCACTTGTATACATGATCAAGTCTATTTGTCAACACCTACCACTCTTTGGCTATAAAGCTCTTTATTCACCACAACAAATTTGAACTAATCTGTTTAGTGTCGGGGGTTCATTCCTGACCCAGAAATGGCATCCACCTTTCTCTGGCTGAGAACCATGGCCTCAGATTTTAAGGAGCCTATTTTCATTCCTGCTGCAAATATTTGGTTGCGCTAGTTAGAGCTGAAGGTCATGGCCTGGTAAAGCCAACAGGACCAGGTCAAGGCACGCTGACCTAGTATAAGGGAATATAAAAACATCAAGAAAGGGAAATAGAAGTGTAATGGGAATGTTATGAAACAATAGCAATTTGGGAGAAATTGCTGGGTCATCTATCACAGAGTAGTGCCTAAGTTTAAGAATACTTTGGGAACTTTTAGTCAGAGATCAGAGAGTTATTTGTGAAACTCCATATATAAAATTGAAATAGATAAAAAGGATTCAATTAAAAGGATAAATAATGCACCATTATAATTTCAAAAAGTAGCCACTATTATCAGGACATTTCAGGACAAGTCTGGGGAATCATATGTAGGTTTCTGAACCTTCAAACTAATCAAGTTTGTGAAGTTACAATAAAAGTGCTTTTTCGTCCATCAAGTTCTGGGATGTTGTGACGCATGCGCGACACGTTTAATGAGATGACTTGTAAAGCTTCAGAGGAGTCGCAGACAAGGCTGACGACAGCGAGGTTAATATATGGAGAGCTTTTGCTGCATGACTGCGCCATTCAGCCTCGGGGTCCACGGCTCAGTGGGAAGCTTCTGTCCAACGACATCTCTGAAGATGATCGTAGGTATTGGACTAATGAGCTTTACAAGGGCCATGGGTCTCCAGGGGAGGGGCGGGGTCAGGTGTGACACGCCTGGCTTTTTAGGCTTTTCTGGCAGGGAGGCCCCGCAGCAGAAGAAAGCACAATTGTTTCCACTTTGTAGTCTGACAGTGCACCGTAAGTGTGACACATCATGGTCACGCTAATGACCTGCAGTTTACGTGTGCCTTAAGCAGATTCAAGCAGATTATGTCAGATGCAATTCGAGCTGGAAGGCCCGGCTGCTTGTCGTGCTCGGTGTTTGTGAACTGGATGTGGAGAAGAACAATGGGCACATGGCTGATACCCCCACTGGTGTCACCACAGTGAGGTCAAAACGGAGAACCCAGAGTGTTAAATAAATGAGCCCACACTGGCAGAGCCACCCTGTAACATTTGGCTGGGAAGTGTTCAAACACAAAGAGAAGGAAAACAGGTTGACTCTGGAGGAACTCAAACTGCCCTACATTTGCAAATATTTCAAAATGAAGCAGCGAAAGATCAGAGAGTGAAGCTGTAATCCACAGAAACCAAGTCTTTGGCTGTTTAGTCAAATAGAGAAAACCTTTTTTTCTTATCGTCAGAAGTCTTTGCAAAGCACTTAACATTTTAGAGGATTGTCGCGGTTTGATTTTCCAGAATAATGCATATTTGATGTGCAGTTGTTCAATTAGCATGAACAGAACTGAAGATGAAACACACACTTGTGGGATAATATTCAGTGGCCCTCTTACACTGACAATCTACAAAACATAGAAAACTAATACCAGGTTAAAGACCTCCCAGCCTCTGGCCCAGTCTAGACAAGAATTTGCCCCTGGTGCCCACCCCATGAAAATCAATGCAATGTTGTAAATATCTGCTGTGTTCAAGGGGCCCACGTGAACCCGGCTGTCTCGCTTGCAATGGTCATTCTGGGAAAGTTGCCCATTAAGAAGTTTCCTGTGTACGTGGCTGCGCAGTTCTTAGGAGCGTTTGCTGCTTCCTGTACCGTCTACGGGTTATATTACGGTAAGATTGCAACGACACTCACAAATATTGTTGTTTACCACTAAAAGTCATGTGACCCATCAGGCTTCACAAAACAAACATTATTAAACAGGAGACAGTGTTCCGTTGTGCATGCTAGTTTGGAACAATACTGTCCCAATGAGTTAATTTTCATCATTCCTATTTCAAATGCTAAAACAAGGTTCAAGGTATGTAAATAAAATGTTGTCTAGCAGTATTGAAGGATGGATGATTACTCATACAAGTAAAAAACAGAGATTATATTTACAACAGTTTTAACCCTAATTTTACATTGAAATTTGATAGTATGCTGTGGTTGAGTTTCCACTTCTCAGCTAAGAGATTTGAATTTGATTGCTGCGTGGATGCACGTATGGAATAATTGTGTAATACATAAACAACATTATTGATAATAAGATGACAAAACAGTTACTGTTTGAACCTCTTGTTGAATGCTTTAACCAAAACTCGGATCTACTCTGGGATTTTTCTCTAAAATAACTGTTTTAAACTCATCACCACCACTTAATGAAAACATTTTAACCAACTCTACTGTTACAATGCATTCTGGGAGTTATATTATGAGTGGTGGTGGGTTATTAGTAACAGGCATTATGTTTAACTAGTATTGTAACATGTAATTTCATGTAAAACATGAGTCAAGTGTTTGTATCTGTACTTACAGACGCGTTGATGGATTATACGAACGGAGAGTACATCGTTAGTGGTGTGAACGCCACTGCAAATATCTTTGCTTCATATCCTGCCAAACATCTGTCGGTTTTAAATGGATTTGTGGACCAAGTAAGACTTTATATACATCACATTTAATTCCTGAAAGAGATACAGAAATGAGTGTAAGAGGAACTGGAGCGTAAAAACCCCAGCGAGGACTCAAGTGCAGTCATGGGCATGAATGCAAGTGTAAATAGATACTCGACATGTTTGCGGATGCGAGAACAATTCTGTTACATAGTTGAGATCAACCATCTGCACTTAAAGTTATGAGATTGATGGGAAATTAGGACACGTAAGGTGCATTATATGTTATAATATAGTTGAAATATTATGTCAATTATTGATGACAGTTAGTGTTCAACAAACCAGCAGCAGATGTTACTACTACAGATTTGATGATACTTCTCAGCTTTAGCTGCATAAGATGAGCAAAGGGAAGCCCCTTTAATGAGCTTGGAAATAATCACACAGGACAAAGGTCAACACATTGTCTGGCAACAACAACAACACAACAACAACAACCCTGACACATTCAATGTGCTTCTCTTGAACACTGACGACCAATGAAAATTTATCTGAATCTCTTTTTCAGGTCATAGCGACTGCTTCTCTGGTCTTGTGCATCCTGGCCATCACTGACAAGAAGAATATTGGGGCTCCTAAAGGCATGGAACCCCTCTGCATAGGCCTGATCATCCTTGCAATTGGGGTGTCAATGGGTCTGAACTGTGGCTACCCCATTAACCCGGCTAGAGACCTGGGCCCTCGGTGCTTCACGGCTGTTGCTGGTTGGGGCATGGAAGTGTTTCGGTAACTACTAATTCACATCTTCACCACACATGTCGTAAGATTGATGAATTAAATCGGGCAGTAAAGGGGCCATCTTTTGAAGGAAACACAATTCTCAGCTCCTGCTTGCTCCATCGCTGGCCACTGTGACACAACCGCTAAGAGCATTTATGTCTGCTCTTTTGACAATCAGAATGAATATTTCAAAGACCTCCATGCATGTGCTGCATCCAGAGAGAGTGCAGCGGGACCGAAGCAAACAGAGTGAGATTCCACTCACATTAATATAACATATTTCTACGGCTTCATTATTACACTGGCAAAAATATAACCCCTTTACACCGTGCGCCCGTTCTCCAACCGGAAGTGTTGACTTTGCTTTATAAGCAGTTCTTCAGTTTATGTTTGTCTAAAATGTTGTCTTCCTGTTCACGGAATTGTTATGAGGTTCAAAAAAACTCAAGCCACAATGATTCAATCTTTATTTCCTTGAAGTGGACGCCAGAATGATCCTTCATAATGCAAACAGGAGCGAGGTCATGGTCACTCATTTTGGACTTTGTCAGGAGAGCAAACAAGGCAGCCAGGAAGCCTTTATGGGAAATCTCATCATAGAAGGATGCGTTCCAAAACACTGAGTTGGCACCTTTAACTGAATGACGGTTCAAAGTTGTCAGATCATACTTTCTCTGAAGGCGATCAGCTGGACAGATGTTGACTGATCTCTAATATTAAAGGGATAATAAAGGTTTCTCGTTCTATTAAGACTGCTGTAATGAACATACTGTATAATCTCTTGCTCAGTTCGTATAGAGCCTGACATAATCTCAGATTATATCACAGCATCAGTTATGAAATACTTCCAAACAGATTAATGGGGAAGAAACTTTGTTACTTTAAAATGTATTCTCCTTCCTGTTGACTCTTTCTCTCGTGATATAAACTAGGGTCACGTGAGTTGATAGACCTGTCATCTTTCATCATCAAGTCTGGGCACCAGCGCTGACAACAGACGTCTGCCGGCTCACCGTGCCGCTGACCTGTTGGACTAATCTGCCTTTAACTAAGTAGTAGAGTCTGTCTGTGACCAGCCAGAGTGATAACCGGGACACATGCGCTAGCCTGGAGCTCCAGAGCTACTTAAGACAACAGTAATCTGGGCTAAACACCAACAAGAGACAAACACAACAGGCTGGAGTGTGCAGTCGTTGCTCCAGGATGATATAAACACTTAACAGCTACATCAGATAAAGAGATCAGCAGGATATTTATACATAGAAATGTTCAATTGTGTAGCATTGAATCATCAACAACAATATATCTGCACAGGTTTGAATCCTGAACAATAAGGGTCAATCAATTAGCATACATCTGCCAAGGAGATCATTTCACACAAGTTCTTTAATCAATAACTACCATAATTAAAGTTTTCTTTTAAAATGTTTTTGTTGTGCCAGTTCTAAATGAAGCATCAGCAACTGAAACTTTAAGCAACATTTTGAGGATATACTTTTAAAAAGAAAAAACTAATAAGGAACTGTATCTGGTAAATTAGCTTTTCTCCTCTTTAAATTGTTTTTTTTTTTTAGCTTAAAAATCTCAATGATGTGTCGAGTCAGTCATTATATTGTAGACAGGTGAAATTGAGTTAACGATCAAACTGCATTGATTATTAATGTCAACCAGCTGTGGCATGTCTCACTGGACTCCACATTTTGGATTCAACCCTGTGGACTCTCAGAACTGATGCCTTAAAAACCTTGAAAACAAGAGTGGCTGAAGACTTGAAAGTGGAGTTTTTCTACAAGCTGTCAAATGGTCTGTCAGAAGGTGTGATGTTAGTGCTTAATAATGTACCTTACTGGTTACTATGATGTTTGTTATGGTGTGTTCTAATAAAGAGTGAGCTGGAAGAGAATGCTTGCCTGTCTGAGTGTATTGTGATGGACTGGTGACCCGTCCAGAGTTTCCCTGTTTTTGCCTGATGTCAGTTGCAGTGACCCCGACCTGTCCAGTATAAGAGTATACAAGTGTGTATACATGACTCTACTGGCGGTCTTGGGCAGACCCATCTGTCTGTTTGTCCGTCCATCCAACAGCCATACATCAATCAATCCATCCAACATACATCAGTCTATTCATTCATCTAATATCCATCTGTGTATCATTAAAACCACCCATCCATCCAAACTCCACATGCCCCTTTCATCCATCCATTATCCATCCATCCATACAGCATACAATGTCCACTTGTACATCCTTCCAGCCATTCCTGATCCATTAACGGATAAAATACATCTGTCCATTCACCAGACCATCCATCCAAAATCCATTCATTCCATCCATCCATCCATCCATCCATCCATCCATCCATCCATCCATCCATCCATCCATCCTGTGTAACCTCATCAAGATTACAGACCACTTACCTCACCTCTCTTCATTGCAGAGCTGGAGGTTGCTGGTGGTGGATCCCTGTAGTCGGGCCCATGGTCGGGGGAGCAGTGGGAGCTGGTGTTTACTTTTTAATGATCGAATTACACCACATGGAGCCTGATAAAAAAGAAGAAAACAACATCCAGGAGAAGTATGAAATGGTGACCATGAGTTAAAAAACTCACCTTTTGGTTTGAGTAATTGATCTATTGTGAATCCTCTTGTACATTATTACTGGGAAACGCATGATGTTAAACAAAGCCTTGGTTTGTGCGGTGTTATATTAATCTGTCTTTGTCCCATTTCCTCTGACCACACAAACTGGATAATTATATAAAATAATTGAAATGATAGTGTTTTATAATAACAGACTTTATCTAAGTGTTTTATATGTGAAATCATCTTTCATATCTAAAGATTTTTGCCAAACAGAAAATATTTGTTTCTACTAGAGTATGCAGCCTTTAAGTGTTGCTATATAGAGAGCAGACTCTATAGTTAGAAATTATGACACATGAAACTCTTTGTCGAAATAGGTTCAAGTTTTCCAGCCATTACACAAAAGCTATTTTTAGGAGCTCAATGTTGCATAATGTATTTGTTTAAGACAAGCTGTGTTTCAAAGAATTGGCTGGAACATTTAAAGATAGTTCAATGATGGCGCTTTGTTTTATTCATGTCATGGTCTTCGAGATCACAAACATGACGACAAAAGGGCCTCTGAAGACATCTAAAGATCACATGCAGTTTCTGAATAGAAAAACATCAAAACACCACAACCATGATCTAAAATGTACACGCTTTAACTGTAACACTACTGTACTAAAATACTATTTTACAAATGAAATGATTTGGTGTGAGCTGTCGAAGAGACTCAAGTATGCATGGACTTTGCTGTACTCTTAAGTATTTTACACAATGTATTTGTGCGTCCTCTGGAGAGTCACTTTTTGAGCAGAAATAAACTCACTGGCAGAAAAAGATTCCATGCCCACAAGTGGAGGAAATGCTGCATATTGTTATGCTCTTTAATAACTGATGATGGGTAAGGTATCAGATCAGAAAACAAAACATTTAATTAAAATCCTATTATTGTTGCAGTGCATTTTGAGACTCTTAGACAGGCCCTATATAACACACAGCATCAATGTTGCATAGCCTTCATAGAGCGTCTGCAGTTCAAGGGAGAGTGATCCAAGTTAAAGATGTCCTAGCCTAACGTGGATCGAAGATTCTTGCTCCTGGAATGCATGAATGTGAACAACTTCTGTAAGACCCGAAAACTGAAACACTATTTGTGCAAGACAACATTAAGTGGCCATGTCATGACAGATTTTATTCATCTCACAAAAGTCACCATTTTTCAACTATTAAAGGGCAACTAATTGAAAACCCAACTTTCCAGACTCACTCACATGTTTAAAATGTTGAAGTCTTCCTCCGAGATGCAGTAAGTCCCTCATCATGATGATGTTTCGAAGTTATTACTTTACAAAGTTCTTCCCAATCTGTAATCTTGGCTAATGAGAGGTTACTAGAAGGAACTAACGGTCTTCACACCTCTTCCGGCCAGCTGTAATCATGCCCTGCTTTGTTTATACAATGAGTCCCTTGGAGGTGGAGATTTCTGAGATTGAGTACAATAGAGGTCCAAGATGAATTTAAGAGACACTTAAATGAACACATTAGTTGCCCTTTAAAATATGTGAAAAGCTGGCATTAATCTTGGGTATAGTTAATTAATTTGAAAAGAGGTACTAATGTTGTAGATGAGTCATTCACCAGATTAATTTCATTTACAAGAAGGGAGCCTGTAATTCAAAAGTGAATGAAAAAGCCAGTTCAGCAGGTCAGCTATGAGCTGACAGTCGATTTTTTTCTCATTTAACTTTCTCACAATTTGTTATTTTTTTTGTATTAATATCATGATTATATCAGCATGAAATAAAGTTTATTTGTGTTATCCACTCACTGTGGTTCCTGCATTGTCCTTTCCAGGTGATACATTATTTAACTTGCAACATGTAAGTCACATGATCACATTTATAATATTGACGTGTAGATAAATCTTTTATGAAGCAACGCTGTGTGGAGCAGCACTATGGTGCGCTCTTCTAAGAATAAAACTATACATCTGACTGGACTGTTCTTATGCTGAGAATGCTTTTAGAATGTTTTACAGTTTTGGAGATCAATTCATAACAGCAAAATATTTTCCAGGTGCGTAATAGGAAGGCCTGTGACCTGCTCAGGTTTGGATAACCCTTTGTAACCCCATAAAGGAAACAGTGGGAGAAAATGAATAACACATTAATAAGAAAAATAAACTGGTTAGTGCTGCAGCCTCACTGCAAGAGGGTTTTTAAATCTGGTTGAGCAAACTGTCTTCCGACTGTGTACCTATCAAAATACAATCTTTAAATATAGTAGAAGCAAAGTAGAATTAACACAAAACCTGTTGAGTTCACGTGAACATGTTTGGTAAGGCAAAGGTCACTTCTGTTGGTTTAGCTACTGTAAACTGCAGATATGACGTCACCGCATAACATGGAGCTTTACTTTAAATGATGCACTCGCTGTGATGTTAATGCTTAGGGGAAATTAACCATCACTTTATGAGGATGATAAAGTCCCTCATCAGTTTCACAACTGAATCAAGTTCAGGTTTTGAAATATTTGAATTGTGTGAAAGGCAATATTGGATGCCAAATGTCCAGACTGTAACCCGATGAATGAAAACTTGATGACCCCACAAAAAGGCCCTTTGGTGTGATTTATGTTCAGCCTTTCTTCATTAACATATAGAGACACATCAGAAATCCAATTATGACCACTTGTGTGAGCAGTTGGTAAAGACTCATGACTATGATTATTGATTTGCTACATGATTACTTTTCAATAAAGTTCATTTCACAAAATGAAATTGTACTTTTGGCGATGATCATATACCATTCATCATCAGCGCCGTTTGACCTATTACCTTAAGACAAACCTATAAAAGTCTCAGTCACCTGCTGATAGAAACTTTGGCCCCAATATTTTGTGATCTAAAAACCCCTCTTGCAATTTACAACCAATTATTATTTGCTGACTTTACAATGACATTTTGTTGCACTGGTAATGTAAATTAATACTTAATTAAAGCAACTTCAGATTCATTTGTTCATCTTTTAATGTGAAGTTTTGTTTATCTTCTACTTCTGGAAACCATCAGCACACCAGGTCACATCTCACCGCTCATGGTTTCACAACATGTTTGATCTGCAGTTCCGAGTCCAGCCAATCAGGACTGCACAGGATCTGCCTTATCCATATCCCAAGAGTGCGGCAGGTTCCTCATTTTTGTGGGCAATGTTTGTATTTAAATAAATACAGGACTATTACAGGGACTCTGAGACAGCCTTCATTCACTTTTAAAGCCAGAAACACTAACGCTCACCTGTTCTGTCATGATCCTGCTGCGGCTCTTCTGCTGTTCCGTCATATTGACATGTCACGTCGCTGGAGGGGAGAAAATAAAAGGAAAAAGACAAGGTAAGTAAAATGCTGTGTTTTGCACACGATAAATATTTGAATATTTGAACTCTATATATCTACCCAAACAAAAAACTCAGTTTTTACACTCTATTGTGACCATTATTGAATAATGCTGACCACTGCAGGCCACAACACGACAGTAAAGCTGTTTTGAAGACTCTGACTGATGAATTTAAATAAAATCACTCAACTTCCCATGTCCTTTGCTGCTGCCTTATCACTGAGGTGCAGTCATAATTTTTCGTGAGATTCACAAGGGTCCATCGGATGGCGATTTATTTGTCTTTCGGTCTCTTGTCAAAATGTTTTTTGAAATGCCAAACGAAACACCAAGAAGAGCTGAAAGACTCTCAGGACTCTCTCACTGACATGATGTTAAGCTCAGAATAGATATGTTGCATTATCCTCAAACTACTTCATTCACACATTTTTGGACTAACAGTCATGAGCAACCATCAACCAGGTCGGCCAATGTTTAGAAAACTCATTCTTCTGCTACGACAAGCAGCGACTCCTAAACCAGATAATAATCCTTCAGTAGTAAATGAAGAACATTCAATCGCCTCATACATAGCACTGCTGAAATTCCTGTAAAGGACATATAATATGTTGGGATTTCTTAAAGTCCTACTTTATTGAAGGCTAGGGATTGAGAATGCATCGGTGGAATCGTCAACACACAGATCATAAAAGTCTTTCATTGAGACTACAAACTCTGGTTATCAGTCAGAAGTAGAGTCATCAATTAACCTTCTTGATGTTGGGGAGGAGACCAATATGTCGAGAGGAAATGTGTGTAAGCAGAGGGAAGAACATACAGCACACAGAAAGTTGGATCAGCGCTGACCCAAGGTTTATTTGGAGGGACTGGAGGTTAGATGGCCTGTTGTCTGTCTGTCGTCTTTTCTTTTGTGAGAGCCAAAAACTTCTTTTTATTTTTGTGCTTCCCTGGATTACATCTGGGTCCTGTAGGCAACAGCCATCTCGCTGATTCTCTTTCCTGGTGTCTATGGGTTGTACGAGCAAGTCCAACCTGCTGTCCACAGAGGCCATTTGAATTTGAATGTTGTTGATACAAATGAAAACAGGTATCCAGTTCTGTGGATAAAATCCAAAGAGTGAGTGAAAATCACAATATGGTATATATATATATATATATGTATATATATATATTGAATATGCTTGGTCAAGGCCTGTTATCCTTTACTTGTTTGTTGTTGTTTAAGACTGTGTCATTGAATATTTAATGAAAGTATGAATGATCTGATTATACTGCTATGTAGGGGTGGGTTTCAACGTAGGATACCTTACTGTTGCCGAACGTACCTTTACCTTACCTTTGAATCAATAGAAGTGCTTAGGTGGGAAATAAACAGTTGTTTTAGGATGCATGCAAATGTTGATCAGAATTGCTTTTTTTGAAGACTTTGAAGTGTGTGACCTTTACCTGGTTAGTTCTTTCATTACAATCACGTGATGAGAAAAACCTTGACAGGATCTGCCAAAAATGTTTATTGTAGCTAGAACCCAGCATGTGCCTCAAAAGAAGAGACATATTAGACCTGTTGTATGTTTTTGAGTCATTTATACTTTCAAACTTGCAGAAACAAAGTTTTTCCTTACGTGTATGACACACATGATTTTGATTCTTGGTTTTTAAGATCATGTCTTTAGGATGAACAACGCTCACATCAGCAGCTCAGTGTTCAGGTTGTTTCGTGGAGGTATCGACACCTGTACACTGGAGCCTCCACAGGTGCACTCACTCACCTCTTGTGGCTTCAACAGCAGCAATCCCCTCATCATCATCACTCATGGGTGGTCGGTAAGGTCATCAACTCTCACTTTTCCGAGTCAAACCTTTTGATGAGTAAAAATACATGTTCCCAGACCAAAGTCACTAAGATATTGAACGTCAGTCTAAAATTCTTCTTCCATGAAACTTCTGACCTTTTTCTCCAGATGAACGGCATGATGGAAGGCTGGGTGATGAGACTGGCCTCATTGATGAAGACACAACTAAAAGATGTCAACATAGTGATTACTGACTGGCTGTCGTTGGCTCACCAACATTATCCCATTGCTGTACAGGGGACAAGGACTGTTGGAAAAGACATCGCTCACCTTCTGCACACGCTGAAGGTGAGTGGATTCTCCCTCTGCGAATAGATAATTGTGTCTTTAGATTGACTGATGCTACAACAACCTTTTCAGGAAAACTATAACTACTCGTTCAGAAAAGCTCATTTAATAGGTTATAGTCTTGGTGCTCACATCTCCGGATTCGCTGGCAGTTATTTGGAGGGTTCAGAAAAGATTGGAAGAATTACTGGTGAGTAACAGGATGAAACGACTAAATGGAATCATCTTACTCTTCTTTTTGACGGTTCCTGTAGGTCTGGACCCAGCCGGGCCTCTGTTTGAAGGAATGTCTTCAACAGAGAGACTCTCTCCTGATGATGCCGAATTTGTAGACGCCATCCACACATTCACACATGAACGTATGGGTCTCAGTGTCGGCATCAAGCAACCAGTGGCACATTACGACTTTTACCCCAATGGAGGAGAATTCCAGCCTGGCTGTGACCTGAGTAATGTCTACCATCACATATCCCAGTACGGACTTCTTGGTACGGTTACAAAGTTTAAAAGGAACTTTCGATTTGACAAACAATTTTAGTGCAGTTCGCTGGTTTAAAAACACATTTTCCTAGCGACAGTGCTGTATCATTGTATCGTTAATGAAACTATCATCAAAGGAGATCATTATCATTTGAGATGTTCTGCCTCAAGGCACCAACATCCAGCTGTCCAGAACATCAGAGGCAATAAAGATGAGAAGACACAACTGTCAGCTTTCTTCCTGGATTTAATGACATCAATTCTCTTCAGATTGAATGACACATTGAGGAAAATACAAGTGTGTTTTGGTCTAGGTGATAAATGTACTTCAGTTTTAAAAGTCTCACCAACTCTCACTTCTTTCTTACTCTAGGATTTCAGCAGACAGTGAAATGTGCTCATGAGCGCTCAGTCCATCTCTTCATGGATTCTTTGTTGCATGATGATAAGCAGAGCGTGGGCTACAGCTGCCGGGATCACAGTGCCTTTGTCAAAGGTCTATGCCTGGACTGCAGCAGGAACCGCTGCAACAAACTAGGCTACAACATCAAGAAGATCCCATCAGGAACCAGCAGGAGGCTCTACTTGAAAACAGGCTGCCAGATGCCATATAAACGTACAAAACTCAACTAAACATTTCACACATGCCAATATGATCAAACAACTGTTTTTTATTTCATAGATACTATCATGTTGACTAAAAGGGGCCTTATTGTGTCTATTTTATAATTATATTTCACATACCTTTTTAAGCATCTTAGAGACACAGAGAAGCCCCACATTTTAATACCACTGTATAACATGGGTCTGTCCTAGTATTTTCTGACTGTTACACAATGAAGTAAGATTGAAACATCTTAATTTCTTCAGTCTTTCACTACCGGTTCAAGATCCAGTTTGCCAACCAGACTGAGATGACAAAACCACCACTCACCATCTCCATCACAGGAACCAAGGAGGAGAGCGGCGATATTCCCATTTCCTTGTAAGTTGCATCATCCCTCAAACCTAACTAGGAAGGAGTCTAGCTGGATTCATATTTCTTAAATCATAAGTCATAATGATCTTGTCCTGCAGCAGCAGTGAAGATTTCCAAAGACACAAGACCCACACGTTCCTGATTACCTTGGACAGAGATTTGGGTGAACTGATGTTGCTCAGAATGCAATGGGAGGGCCGGGCTATGTGGAAGAGCATGTGGAACCGAGTGAAGACCATGATGCCATGGGGCAGTCAAGGGAGTAGTCCACTGCTCAGTGTGGGCAGGGTCAGCATCAAAGCAGGAGACACCCAGAGAAGGTAAAATGTGCAACTTTATTTAGGCATATATAACAAAGGCTCATCAATGAGATCCTGTTTGCATAAATAACTCACGTTAAAGGGGTGTCTGAACCAAGTGATAAGTTTGAATACCACTTATTGCTAAGATTAAATTAATTATAACTATATTTACTGTGGGTCAATGTTGACGCGGTTTGAAACTAGAAACCTCATTTTAAACAGAAAACATGGAGATACATTTCATTTGTTACTTTCAGTAATTCATTTTAATGTTTATATGTGTGCATGTAAATACATCTACTAAAAAAACGATTATACGGGTGTTTACATACAAAAATAACGTCATATTACATTCAAGTTAGTTGTTCAAACGACAAATCTGTGAAAAGTAGGTTTTTGCTGCCCTCTAGTGACATTCCGTCTTTTTAAGCCTTATCACATTATAAGTAACTGACCATTCATATTCTCTTTATTGTAAAGGAGTGTTCTGACAATGTGATGTTCTGTCTTTCAGGATATCTTTCTGTGCCATGACAGAAGACGACCAACAGGTTGAATTCAACACAATTATTGTGTTTGTGCGTTGTAAAGAAGCAACCAGAAACAAAGGAAGGACGCATAGCAGAAAACAAACCAATGGGACAATGTGACACTTTGAAAGTTGTGTTATGAAGACGGAAAAACGATTCAGTGAACAACTTGGATTGTATCATGTGACTGATGCAAAACAAAATAAACTATCAAGCTTGATACAAAGTTTTTATGTATCCTAAAATGTTTTGGAATATTCTCATTGGCAACTCAAATTATTGCTTAACATACCAAAAGCCTTCACCCACTAAATGAATTAAACATTTTTAGTTTGTGTAGATCATTTAGTGGAAAATTATTGAAAGCTTTCCTCCCCAGCCACGGTGTGTTGTGCATGTGTGTGTGTGTGTGAACCACTCAGAGCCCCAGATGACTTCTAAAAGTAAAGCTCTCTGCTGAAACTTCAATCTGGTGTGGTTCCAATCCTGACTGAATTGCCACACGCAAGTTTTTACAGTTTGTGAAAATAGATCATACATAGTGAGGTGATTTTTGTTTAACATATGAAACAATATCTATAATAGAATTACACCAAGTAATTACAGAAGAGAACTTAAGGTTTATTAACATTTATCAAGTTCTTTCATAGACATTATAATCACTCAACTACAATCATCTTCAAGACATAAGAACACATTGTGAAAGACAGAAAGAAGAACCGACACACAAATCTACGGCCTTTGTTGCATCCATGAAGCTTTGTAAAGTGGATTGACTCTTGGAATAAAGAGTTTTGACAGATTGTTTTGCAAGTGTTCAATACAATGTTTTTATTGTCCTATTTTAATTTCCCTAAAGTTATAGTAGAGAACAGCAGGTCAGCTGTTGTGCCTTTAGCAAAGGTGTTATTGCTTCCAGTTTTCCACACATGTTGCTTTCTGAGCTGCTGCTACTGCTTCTGCCTCTTCTTCTTGTTTTTGCCTCCTTTCTTGCTCTTGCTTTTGCTCTTGCTTTTGCTCTTGCTCTTATCTTCCTTGTGTTCCTTGTGTTCCTTGTGTTCCTTGGTGTTGGTGTTGCTGTCGTTGGTCTTCTTCTGAGGTTCTTCCACTTCTCCTGTTTTTCCATTACCTACAACATGGATTTGAAGTTTCTTGTTGAGATACTTGCAGACACTTATCTTAGCATGTATGAATGTGTACTGTGACCATGCACTAAATAAAACACATTTCAGCATGAGTTCAGTTGATGAAAATAACCGAAGATGTCCGTACCTTGCAGAGGTTTTGGTGGTGGCAGTCCAGGGTTACTGCTCGGGGTGTGCACGCTGCAGAGTTTGATCAAAGCAGCCATCACCAAAATGCCACTGATTCCGATCAAAGCTACTGCCCACCAGTGAGCCTTTATGACAGACAGTTTTCAAAGTTTAAAAGAAAGAAGCATCTAACACTCGCGTGATTGTGTACTCACCACCGCCCACTCCAGCATGGATCCATATAACTCTAAATTAAAAATGGCTTTTCTGAGCCTCACAAGTGGGCCGTCAGCGTCCACTAGGCGGCACTTGGAGAAAACATCACAGTACCCCTTGAAGTCGTTGCAGGGAGATCCAGGCTGGAGTGTAGTAATCGTGTTGTTGAAGTGTTGTTTCCTTGAGCCTGAGCTGCTGCACGTGTCTGGTTTCTCTGCAGAAGGAGACACAGTCTCGTCAGTTTTGGGGAGACTTAAATGCAGGTCAAGTGGTAAATGAAACTTTTAATTAAAATATTTTGGGAGATATTGGTTGGTATATCTGTTTCAATGGAAAGTTTTTTAATCAAAAAAGAAAAAAGGACTTCACCAGTACTTTAAGTTACATGCAGTACAACTAAATAGCTGGAATAATAAGTTTCAGGTAGTTAAACTACATTCACATTTTGAGCTGATTAAGGTAATTCAATACTTTTTGCTTTTTTTTTCCATTTAAATACTCTTATCTATGGGAGTGCCGATAGAGGGATTTTACAATCTTTTGTATGCCAAATATATTGAATTGATTGAATTCCACCAAATGAATGTACTTTGGTCAAGCTACTGCTAGGTTGAAGAAGCATTTTTTTCAGTATTAAACATGAAGTCATTGCATATGCTCTGAACAACAGTACACTTATGCTCATTCTATTTTTAACAATCTAAAAGAAAGGATTGGTCACATTTTCTGCTCCATGTATACAGTTCTCTAACCTTTCTCCATGCAGTGAACTTGGCAGAGCTCCGGAGCATATTTTCTCTTGCTGGAAGAAGAGCAAGCTTCCAGATCATATCTCTCACATATGGATCCAGAACAGATCTAAATCACAAACACAGGTGTTACAGTCAGACGTGTAACATAAGAAGCGACCGACATTGGCATACCCCGCTGGTGCAGACTTGGGTGTTGGAGTTACAAGCCGTCAGGTTTTCCTTTGATTCTGACGGTGGACACAGAGCAGTTCCTCCATTGCAAAAACCATCTTTGGCACATTCCGTTTCCATCCTGCACTTGTTAGTTGCGTCTTTAAACACGCACTCTTCAGTGCAACATGGACCTTGGCTAGGACTGAGGAGAAAATAATAGAGAATTGATGTCTGCTTGAAACACAACATTTATTAGATTGTACCTGCAGATCTTTGTGGGTTGAAGTTTGCATCGCTTGGTCACGTCTTTATCAGCGTTATAACAGCAGGGATCATCACAATCTTCACTGTAGCCACAGTCACAAACTTCTCCCTCTTCCACTATTTTATTGCCACAAATTGGGAGTCCAGACTCTGCAAAAGTAACAGGAGAATTAAGAGCAACAATATCAGATGTTTACTTCACGATAAACATTTTGATACATAATCAAGAAAATTGTAAATAATGCAATTGCAAAATATGCCTCAAATACAATATTAATTTAAAAATAGTTTTCTATAGCAAGGCACACATCACTTTGCAAAAGACAAAGAATAACTCTCTTGTGGTAATACTCTCTAAAGATGATAATGTAGCAGTTCCCAGAGTGATCTCTGGGGTGCACCGGAGGTGATGGTGTGGAGCAAGAATTCTGTACTGTATAAGTGGAAGAAAAACATTTACTATGTTAAGCTCAGAAAAAGAAGTACAACATATAATCAGTGGGATGGTCCCTATATGAGTTCATTAAAATAGCTTATGTGGTGGTTTACTTAGTTAATCATTTTTATTTCTAAAATGTTTGTTTTTTTAACATTTAAACAAATGTTAACCTTGACTGATATTTATGATAGAAATGTTTCAATGATTATATATAAAACACTTTTTGGCTAAATAATGCAAATACAAGTATATAAAACAGATATAAAACACAAGACATTATTTCTCATTTGTCAATAAATGTGTCCACAGGATCAGATTTATTATTCCCAAATATCAACGCACGTTTTCTACACATTTTGCAGGTTTCTTCTAGGTGACCCTGGATCATTAAAACAATTATATCATATTAACATGCATTTTTAACAAGATACGTGAAGAAAATGTATTAAAATACCAATATTAAATCAACGCTGTACCTGTGGACAGCAACATCTCTACTTGAGAAGATAAAAATGTCATACCAACAAAACAGAGATCCTTCTGCCTCTCTAACACAGGGGTTATAGAGTTGATGCTGCACTGTGAAAACCGGTTGTTATTTGGCTTGTTTCCAGATGTGGCCTTTGCATACATGATGTAGTTGCCCTTCGCCTTCAATGCCATATTGTTTGATTCCCCAGGAGTGCAGTCAAGAGTGCTATCATGCTATAATGATAGAAAATTAAAGATATGTTAAATAATATGAAGTATAATAGAAAGGTTTGAATAAGGGATAGGAAAAATCATATACGTACAGGGGAACCAAAGTTATGCCCAATCTCATGAGCAAAAGTCAATTGTACAACTGGGTCCGAGAGATATGTGTTGTAATTTTTAATAGTAACAACGCCGGTGTTGAGAGACTTTCTCCTTCCACCAGACTGGACGTAGTTCCTCGCACAGACACCCGCTGTGGAAAGAACATTTTGAATAAATACAGTGTGATGACACTTTCCGTTTTAATACTTGATTTGGAAAAGCAGAGTTACACCTCAACTCTTAAATAGAGGATTTATCCTAGGTTGACTAAAGTAATTGCTTGAGGGGCTACTTTATAGACTTAGAAAAGTAATACATAAACATTATATACATTACCTTCTTGAAGACAGCAAAGTGCCTCAACTAAGTAGAATTAATGTCATTGAAAGTCTTGACTTGCAAAAATGTATTTTCATATTTCAATATTAAATACTGGAAAGACAAAAACTGGGAGTTTATATAAATTAAGATCTTGATCATAACTTTGCCAGCATTGGTTTAATCACATATGTTTCATAGAACTGCTGCTCGTGTGGTGAGTTACGAACTTGATAACTTGCCTTAACAGAACAAGGAAAATAATTGAATCACTAAACAGATTCTAATACTTGTTTGCATTTGTTCTTCTGTCTGCTGCTGCTGCTGTGATGTGACTGGAAGCACTAATTTCCCAAGGGAAAAATAGTGTTATATCTATCTGTTTATCTTATCATGGGATTTCACTTCATGCTTTGTTTTTATAAACTTGTGAGTATTTGTTTGTATAAAAATTGAGCATGTCCTCCTGATCAAAAGTATGTGGCGTCTTAGTTTTGATCAATTATACACAGAAATCAATATCCAGTTACTTTAATGTTATTACTTATTTATTGCCTTTTTCTCAACTATTTATTCACATTTTTTATTATTGTGTGAGCAAAACTAAACTATTTCAATGAATTTAAAGAAAAAAACGAAAGAAAAATGATCGACTTTTGGAAACACATGTAATTGACAGCTTTCTCAAACTGACCTGCAGGTGATCCCACCCAAGCCAAGCCCAGGATCCCATCGTCAAAGTCCCTGTCGGTGAAGATGTAAGCGAGACAATAGGCATCGTGGTTCTGGTCAGAGTTGAGCTCCAAAAACTTTTCCACCCCAATGTTTGCAAATCGAAAAGGATTTGACAGATCAGTCTTGCCTGCAGTTGTATTTATCTGTAAAAAACACAAAATTGTTTTGTATTTGTTATTGGTGTACTAAGAACACCAGGTGTATTGAGAAGTATATTAAAAACGACATCTGCCTGCTTTAACTTGAAACGTTATGAACTAAATTCATGAAGTGTTGATTATGGGATAAGAAAAAGTTTTGGTGATCTGGTGAAATGTTTTTTTATTAAGAAGCCTCCTTCCGAGCACAATAGTTAAACCGTTATAATAAGAAAAGTCATTAAAATAACTCCAGCAGTTTTCCCCCCATTTTTCAAGCATCATTTTGTGGTTCCTTAAAAATGCACCAAAAACGTATGTTGTCTAACTCAAGACTTCAAAGCTCCAACTTAAAGACAATGATGTGATTATGATGAACTTACCAGTAATCTTTTCACAACAAAACCGACATTTCGAATGTGGCCAAAGTCCGTGAATCTGTAAATCTGATTAATTGCCGCAACATTTTTGCCAATCTGCCAAAAAAAAACAACATTAAAATTAGCAGTACAGCAAGAATAAAAACATGTAAAGGCAAATATAAATTACAATAAATGCCCATTAATAACCTTTCCCTCTTGATTTGCTTTTTTTTTCCGAGTGTGTTGACGCTTTAACAGTTGAACGTGAACCTACCTGTTCCTCCACTCTCGATCGTGAACCATATCTCTTGAAGAAGAGGTGGTCGGCCTGCATGTAGAGTTCGCAGACCACTTTTTCATTTGCTCTTTTCTGTCTTTTTTTGAAAGGCCCATGAAGGTTCTCTTTTTTGAACACTCGGCTCACATTCTAATAATAAACGCACAAAACACATAAAAACATTTCTTAGTAACTACATGCATAAGAATAACAGCACAAATGATTAACTTTGATTTTCTTCACAAAACTTTTTTTAACCATGTAAATTCTAAGATTCTAAAAAATAAGGTACAACGTCAAGTAAAAGGAGAAGTGTTGTAAAAAAAAAAAAATAGAAAATTCAGATCAATTTAAGCCAAAACATCAACTTAAACTTACTCGGGATGGCAATTCAACATCATGGTTCTGGTATCTCTTCATCCTCTCAAAGACGGAGTGGTTAGCACAGCCACCGCCTGCTCCGTCTTTATGAGGAAAATCTGTGACATAATTTGAAGAATAATTGTATAAAACAAGCTAAAACTACCCTGCAAGTATTTTGGTAAATAATTAACCCAGTGATAAGATGACTATTATGTGGCGCTAAAATAACTTAGCATTTTTTCCTGATTGACTGATTAAAAGTCTTTATAGTATTTCTTGTTACACTGTTTCAGTCATTTGTAAATGTCATATTTGAGGTTCAATAGTCCAACAGAACCCTTGTTATAACAAAACTATGTTACTCAGACAGAAACTCACGGATGTTGTCTTCGTGATAGATGACAGAATGGAACGGCACATTTTTGTCCTTGAAATACATCTCAGAGCGTTCCACGTAGAACGTCCCATGGTGAGTTTTAATGAAGCCTGCAAAGAGCCCGTCAATCACACCACCATAAACTTTGGAGCCCTCTTCACCTGAAACAAACAATTGTAATGTTTGGAAAAGGGAACAGTAGAGACCAATAAACATCATTGATCCTGCCAAGATGGCTCACAAATAAACTTAAGCTCAGTAAAGTAAATGCAAATTCTCAACAGAATGTTTTTTTCAATTAAATCTTCAAATTAAGGCGACAATACCTACACTTTGAACTCACCAAATATGTTACCACTGTAAAGATGGGAGGTGTCTATCTGCATTTCTACTCCATCCACTACTTGAACAGCATCTGGAGAAAACGTGCCCACATCCTTGGTCATCCGGAGGTTGAAAAGCCTGATGACAAATGATTGAAGATAGTAAAAGGAAGAAAACAGAAAAAAATTGAATTAGCATCTATAAGAAATGTCAGATAGATGAAGCGTTTAAGAACATAATTGCAAAATAAATACAGTTGGGGATTTTGCCAACAAATGACTGATAAACACAATAATCATATGACTTTCCTTATGGAGGTAACAGCTAACATTAGTTTCCTAGAATACAAGATGAACAAATCGAAATCAAAATATTTCGTAGTTTGTGTAGGGAAATTGATCTTTAACACTTTACACAATGATAATCACAACAAGCATACATGTCCATGGAAAGCTCCTTGTCATGGATTAAAATACGTTTCAAATGAAATTGGTCAGAAGGAAAAAAGACAAATCAGATTGGGGGTTCTGTTCTGCCAGATATATATATTTAAAAAGTGTGGACACACATTAGCTGAAGGTGTTAAGAAACAAAAATCTGCAACATATGTTCTATGAAAAAAAACAGTTAAACAAAATTATTTTTGTTACAAAAAATATGTATAGCAAGGATTAGTGCTTTTAAAGACATATTTAGAGACTCCAATACATTAATATATTGATATTATTTGACTCAATAACTAGAGCCCAATTTATTCCAAATAATTTGAGTGAGTCCAAGATAGTTTACACACCCAAAGAGGATATTTCCTGAAAGTGTAAGCAAGGATTTCGGAAAATGGGCTAAACTAAAATATACTCTTTATATACAAGGAGGTCTGCCCCCTATAGTCCATAGAGGGAACAACTTCTTATTTCATATATCATAATCAAGATTTGGCCACGGTCATATAAAGTTACAAACCAAATCACAAGAATGGCAAGGAGGAATTCTCCATCTGAAATTTAACTAATCGGAAGCTATGCCTGATCTGCATATCAAAAGTTTTTAATATTTGATTTGTGTCATTTGAGTCCCGTGCATTCAAAATGTCAATCAAACTGTGTAGGTTCTGATTCATGGCGAGGCATCTGGACAGAGTTTTGGAAAGACGTTTAAATCAAGAGGCTTTTTCTGTTCCAAAGGAGCTGATCTGAGGAGTTTATATCTTTCTAGATAGAACAATTGGCAAGAGTTGAGATGAGTGTGTGTGTCGTATAAACACAGGCCTAGGCTAGGCCTAATGAGGGTGGTTATCATCTAGAGAGGGTCATTGGGATTTCCGAGGGGGAGAGCTGAGCTTATGAGGTTATGCCCGAGACACCTCGTTCAGAGAGGGATTCTCCAGCCTGAAGACATGACTGATAATAAAACTGTTTCAAGGTAGAAAGACTTGAATCATGTAAACATATTTCTTAAACATCAGCTACTCATTGTTATGAGTAAAATCAGGTCATAAAGAAGAACAAAGTGTGTTTTGTAGATGTTCTGACCTGCCATGGGAATGAAAGTCAAGTTGAACAATCTTTTCCTCAGATGAAAGCGCCCGCTTTGCTCTTTGATGGTTGTTGTGCAGCGCCACTGTGTCGTAGAATAACCCCTCATAGTGTCGAATATGATGGATTGAGTTCTGATGACCTGAAAGTTGAAACTAGTTATTACTAACTTTATGAACAGTTTAAAGGATTTTAAGATGACAATTAAGCTTGAATTCCATTAGATATAGAAGAGAAAAAAATTCACCTCTACAACACAAAGGAATGACTCGGGGGTCACCTTGACCCAGAGACAACACAACGATATAATGCTGAAACTTGCTCCAAAATATATGAATGTGATTTTTTTTTTTTCTTATAATACATTTTCAAACACAGGGAAAGTACAACAGGAATTTAAAAGCTATTGACATTTCATACCGCCCTGTATCACCCAACAAGGTATACCATGGGTGACAAATCTATTTGACCTCTATGTAAACATAAGCTAGACATGTATTTGATGTTTGACAGGAACCTGCAACAGATGGCGAGGTCACTTTGTTGGACCGTGCGCGTTTCACGACCCAGAGCTGCCGCTCTACTGCCATCTTCCGGTCAATCATGAATATCACAACCAATGTACTGAACTGTCGAACTTAAATAATCAAACGTTCAGGGATTCCTCTCTGGTTTTCATTAGCACTCAGTCGAGGACAGTAGTTAAACGCTGCTGTTTTATTGAAAGTTACAATCCAAGAGTCTTACCTGCGACACAGAGGAGAAAGACAAGCGCGAGGGTGATATGATTGGCAGATATCATCGCCAATATTCCTTTCGACAAAGGGGATTGTACCGACTCTGGTACAGTCAAAAGCTGGAGAGACACCAGTCAGTCTTCAATCCAAGATTCACCTGCTAGATTTGTTTCTGTGTTCCTAATGGTTCCACGACTTGGCTAGAATTCCAGTTTCTCAGATACTTCACTCAATTTATTACATCTTGATGCCTTTTGTGCAGTCTTGCCTGTTAAGTGTCTTAAGGACATAGTTTCCCATCTGTCTTTGATGTGTTCAAACAAATATGTATGCCTTTGTTTACACATGCATTTCATGACAGATGTGGGTCCTTTGCTCCTCAAGCACCTTTAGTTATATCACTAATTGTTATTGTTTATTTATTTTATCTGTGTCATGCATTTGCTTCTTCTACTCTCAAATGTGTAACACATTAACAATCGTTGAACTTGTTATTTCCTTTTCACCACTAATAATCAGATATCCAGGTGGTAGCAATAATATACTTAATAGTGACTATTAACTGGTAAATATGCAGTATATAAGAAGTGTGAAAAAGTAGTTCATGAATGGTACTTCCCTATTTTTAAGTGTTTCCAAATAAAATAAATAATGCCTTAAAATGAATCCGTGTTATCCTCAACATTTAAAAAAAACAGTTCCGTTTATTAACATTTATCAACAATTCTGAAGTCGTTTGAAAACAACATTACAGATATGAACATTTTACAAGAATAAATCCAAACAAATATCAGACACAAGGTAAAACATTTAAAATAGGAAAGAAAAACTCAATCATATGGACTTTTGGAAGACCTAACTTACACTTCAGTATAGAAAAATAAATGTGTAAAACTTTTTTGAACAACCTGCGTCGAAATAGTCATTCGGTTATACACAAAATCATTTTCTGAACATTGTAAAAGAACCCATAGCACCAGCTAGGTAGAAAAGAATATCCAAGAAAGTAATTAAGAACATTTCAGAGTGTTTGACATTTTAATGCAGTATTCTTTAGGGAGGAACTATGGCGTTGATGGACTTTGTTTTCCGAGAAAACTGAATTAAAACAGTTAATACTTAAAAGTAAAGATAGGAACTATTACCATACAATGAGTGAGCATTGTTGAGCATTTCAAATGTCTTTCATCCAGGGAAAGTTGCATAAAAAGCTTTGTAAACGGGACTGACTCTTGGAGCAGGAGACCTCTCCTATGGTTTTGCACAGTGTTCAGTATAAATATTTTCAGTCACCTATTTTGATTCCTCTGATATTGTAGCAGAGGTCGCTCGGCCAAGTGTTTGCCCTTAAGGAAGCAGCTGTAGCTTGAACCTCATCGTCGCCTCTGTCCCATTTGATATTGTTCTGGGTTCTGCCGTTTTCTTCTTGTGCCTACAAAATGAAACACACACTGTTCATGATGTGAAGTCGAGGTGCAGCTGACTCAGGAACGCTAACAGGTGCCGGCTGTAAATGTCATCAAGCAAGCAAGAAAGTTGCTCATCTAGGTCAGATAAACACCATCTCTGTGTCATAGAATCCCATATATCGTGTTGATAAAGGTTTACTATAACCAGACCATGGACACAGCATTTGTTGAAACTACAATGTGAACGCAGTTGGGGAAGGGAAAGATGTTCATACCTGGTAGAGGCCTTGGTGGGGGCATTCTAGGGTTACTGCTGGGGGTGTGCACACTGCAGAGTTTAATGAAACCTACCATCAGCAAGATGAAGGCTATTCCGATCAAACCTACTGCCCACCAGTGAGCCTTGAAGACAGACATGATTTTTCAATTAAAAAGTGTGCATCATCTAAAAAACATTGTGTGTGTTTGTGTACTCACCACCACCCATTCGACAACGTTTTCATATATTTCTGAATTGAATATGACTTTCCTCAGCCTCACAAGTGGGCCGTCAGCGTCCACTAGGCGGCACCTGGAGAACACATCACAGTACCCCTTGAAGTCGTTGCAGGGAGATCCAGGCTGGAGTGTAATATTCTTGTTGTTGAAGTGTTCTGTCCATTTCTCTGAACCTGAGCTGCTGCATGTGTCGGGATTCTCTGGGAATTGAAAAGAAGATGAGAAAAAGTTATGATACATTTTAGAATGAACTATGAGCTTGATTTTACTGTGCCAAAACACTTGATTCTTGGAATTTAAGTTATAGTTATAAACATAAATGCTTCTTCCATCATCTGAAGGAGGTGATCACACACAAATCTATTTTTTAAGTCAAAATTGTGGTTCCATAAACTGGATGCTAGTTGACACAGGTTCAATGCTGTAGTTTTAGTATTTATAAGTACATTTCATACAATTATTTGATGAATGAATTAGTAGATGATCAGCATCAATTTTTGTCTTGAATTGTTCGATCTAAACAGAACTTTTGTTGTGACTTTTGAATCCTTTACTTGCACATTTTGCAAGTTTGTACTTAACAAACCAAAAATATCAATTATTTCTGGGTCTTCTACGTCATACGTTTGTTTGATTAAGTGAAGTCTTCTGTATGTTATTCTTGTTTTTTTAAATTGTATTTACACAGCTATTTCTTTAAGAATAATATATAATTTCTCTGACGTTTCTCCATGCAGTGGACGTGGCAGAGCTCCAGAAGGTCATTCTTGTTGCCTGAGCTGGGAGTGGAGCAAGCTTCCAGATCATATCTCTCACATATGGATCCAGAACAGATCTAAATCACAAACACAGGTGTTACAGTCAGACGTGTAACATAAGAAGCGACCAACATTAGCATACCCCGCTGGTGCAGACTTGGGTGTTGGAGTTACAAGCCGTCAGGTTTTCCTTTGATTCTGACGGTGGACACAGAGCAGTTCCTCCATTGCAAAAACCATCTTTGGCACATTCATTTTCCATCCTGCACTTGTTAGTTGCATCTTTAAACATGCACTCTTCAGTGCAACATGGACCTTGGCTAGGACTGAGGAGAAAATGATACAGATATCTGCTTGAAACACAACATGTATTAGATTGTACCTGCAGATCTTTGTGGGTTGAAGTTTGCATCGCTTGGTCACGTCTTCATCAGCGTTATAACAGCAGGGATCATCACATTCATCGCTGTAGCCACAGTCACAAACTTCTCCCTCTTCCACTATTTTATTGCCACAAATTGGGAGTCCAGACTCTGCAAAAGCAATTACAGAGGGATTAAAATAATCTTCAAACAATTCTGATGATGAAAAGACCATTTAAAAAGATCATACCAACAAAACAGATATCCTTCTTGCTGTTTAAGACATCACTTATCTGTTGGATGCTGCATATTGAAAACTTGTTGTTATTTGGCTTATCTCCAGACGTGGCCCTTGCATACATGATGAAGTTGCCCTTCTCCTTCAATGCCAGATCGTTTGATTCCCCAGGAGAACATTCAGCCCCAGAATCATGCTGCCGAAATGTACGTATATAGTAGCAAAGCTATATTTAATGTGTTCGAAAGTTGTGAAAAAAGTTTCTGGAAAAGCATAGACTTACAGGGGAGCCAAAGTTGTGGCCAACTTCATGAGCAAAGGTAATGTGTGTGACTTTAGGAGGAACGTATGAGTTGTAATTTTGAACAGTCACGATGCCGGTGTTAAGAGACTTCCTCCTCCCATCAGAATAGAGCTTGTTCTTCTCACAGATGCCCCCGGCGCCTCCTGTGGACAGAATATGTAATTGAACTTCATGATGCAGATTTGCCTTTGACCTCTACACCTTAAAATTCTAACACGCAACTGTCCAAACTAAAATGATTAATGTTTGGGAAGCTCGCTCAATGGAAACTGACCTGCAGGGTATCCCACCCAGGCCAATCCAAGGACACCATCGTCAAAGTCCCTGTCGGTGAAGATGTAAGCGAGACAGTAGTCATCGTGGTTCTGTTCGGAGTTGAGCTCTAAAAACTTCTCCACTCCAATGTTTGAAAACCGAAAAGGATTTGACAGATCTGTCTCTTGATCAGTTGTATTTATCTGTAAAAACATTTGTCATTATTAAACAAGTTTGTGCTAATATAATCATAAACTTGATTGATTTTTAGAGAAATAACATTGTGGTTACATGTTTACCTATGAAAAATGGCCTTTACCTTGTACAACCATTTGAAACAGTACTTTCAGAGCATGACTGAAACTATGTGTAAGAAAAAACACAAATAATTCCAGTAGAAACATCATAGTTGTGCGACGTCAAAAATATAATTCAAATCAAGTTCAAAGTTGTTTACCTATGAAACAAAATATTCCTGAAATAGTTATTGCTTTGAGTAAAAAGGATTTACAATTAAGTCATGTAATAGTTGCCTTTGGATTCAAACCCCCATCCGAAGCTGTCCCAAAATCAACCCCTTGAAGCTACATAGTATTAACATAAAACTCATTTTTGATCAAGCTAATAGTTAGGATCTACACAGACTCTTCATGCTATATGTTTATAGCCTTCCTTCTCTTTCCATTGCCCTGTCTCTCTTGTCCATCCCAGCTGGAAACAGCAGAAGACCAATCACTCAGTGTCTGGTTCTGCTTGAGGTTTCTGTCTATTAAAGGAAGGTTTTTCCTCACCACTGTTGCTCATTCTTTACTCTTATGTAGTGTTATTTAAACTGTAAAATGTCTTGACATAATTATGTTGTGATTGGGCAACAAAGTTGATTTAAATGGAACTAACTTTTCCTCAGAGCTGTTTCAGAGAGCACAGAGAGGTTACAGGGGATGAGTGGAATGTGTTAGAACTTTTGATTTACTGGCTGAAATTTACATGATGGTGGGATATTAAAATAATGTCAAACTCCAAATTCCCTGACTTACTCAAATGTTTATATGTTGAAGTCTTCCTCTCCAAGATGAAGTAAGCTCCTCATCATGACAATGTTTTAAAGTTATTACTTTATTAAGTTATCCCCGTCTGTAATCTCGGCAAACGAGGGTGCATTATGATGTAATAAAAGGCTTCCTTCCTCAAGCCTACTGTAATCACGCATCGCTTTGTTTATACAACGAGTCCCTTAGAGGGGGGGACTTACGGGAATGATGATAGTCAAGCAATAAAAGTCAAAAGTGGTTCAGGAAGAAATATCCTACTTTACATTTCAGTGACTTTTATAATGCTGCAGAGATTTACAATTCCAAATGTAACAAATGTATTTATTTAAATGTACTTCGTCGAATCTCAGTGTGACGGAGTTCATGGTTGAACAAATATTACTTGAGTTCAATGCGTACAGACTCCACCAAGCAGTATTTTATTTTATTATTAGATCCCATTACTATATGAATTAACTCTTGTGTTATCTCATGTCAGGGTCAAAGTGACCTGAAGGTTGTAAAACATCGCTCACCTTGACCTACATGCAACACAAGGGATACCACAAAAATGTTTGTTTTCAGACCTCCTTGACCTGAGATACGACGAGGGTTAACAGATAGGTACAAGATGCTTTCAGCTATTATAATATATGGGTATACAGGGTATATGTTGAAGCAGTTACTATTAGAAACTTACCCTGATTCTTTTCACCATGAAGCCAATGTTTTTAATTCCTCCAAAGTCAGCTATTTTGTAAATGGTGTTAATTGCCTTAACATGGCTGGAGATCTGAGGATGAAACCAACACTTATGAGGATGTGGAATATTAATGCTGGTTTAAGTCAGTATCATTGGCTCTTTATGGAGAAGAAAAATGTACTTTCACACTGAACAGGCAGTTAACAAACCTGAGCGAGGACGGCCTCTCTTGTTCCAAATTTTTTGAAGAAGAGGTGGTCGGTCTGGATGAAGAGTGGGCATGTATCAAGACTTGTAGTTTCCCTTCTCTTCCGCAGGATGACAGGACCTTGACGTTTCTCTTCATTTAACACCCAATTCTTGTCCTTAAAAAAGAAGTACATACTAAAATACTTGAATAATAACAACACACATAATTATAATATTGCACTAAAGTATGAGCAGAAACGTATACCCTTGGCCACAAGAATTTAAAGACTCTTAAAACAAAACATTCAATTAAAATAATAATGTTAGTGGTTACGTGTTTAGCCTAGATCAATTAAGTCCAGACTGCTTTTCAAGAAAAGAAAATGTAATTTACTTACTTTAGCTGGCTCTTTGACAACTGAGTTCTGATACCTCTTCATCTTCTCAAAAACAGAGTGGTCAGCACAGCCACCGCCTGTTCCGTGTTTATAAGGATAATCTGTGAGACAAAAATCAAGATTTATCGTAAAATATTGAAACTATTTTAGGATGGCTACAAGAGGCGTGACGAGAATAGAAGCCAAATCAAGCCAGTCAGAATAATTGATTTTATTGCCATGCAAAGGTTTAAACACTACCCATGTGATGAAAAAACAAGCTTTTGGAAAAGTTTGCTATTCAGTAAGACACTCACCAACATTGTCCTCATGATAGATGACAGAGTGAAACGGCACTTTCCTTTCCTGGATGTACCTCTCCGAAGGTTCCACATAGAATGTCCCGTGGGCAGTTTTAATAAAGCCTTCAAAGCGCCCGTCAACCACAGAGCCAAAAGCCAGGGAGCCTTCTTCACCTGAAACACAGAGGATTCCCATTTCAGAGACTTAATGTGGAATTTTGTCTAGTGGCATTTTTAAAGAATATTTTCAATGTTTGTAAAAGGGAACACATTACACCAACATTCATACAAGTGCTTTATTGATATATTAAGGTAAATAGGTTTGGTTAGGTAGAACTTTATTGATCCCTCAGGAGGTAAAATACAAATATAAATAGGGCACAATGTGAGCTCACCAACAAACTTAAACTCGTGTTTAGGACTATAAATACTGGACACCGCAATGATATTCCAGGAGTACATACAGGACCTTCCAGCAACACAAACATTAAAACAATATTCATATACTCACCAAATATGTCTCCACTGTAAATATGGGAGGCGTCTAGTGGCAATTCTGCACCAGACACTTCGAGAATGGCATCTGGAGAAAACGTGCTTATGTCCCTGGTCATCCGGAGTTTAAATTGCCTTCAAACAAAAATAATATCAACACCAAAAAAACAAGACAGCGCATCTTTCCATTTAATTAATATTTTCATTCAAAGAATTAAACAAAAATGTCAGTTTGATAAAATACAAATTGTTATTGCATTGTCCCATTTTAATTTTAAGGAACTATATATGTATATCCTTTCCACAGCCACGCACTCCCTGGGTAGGGTGGATGGCTGTTCATCCTTTTTAGCTTGTTTCCTCTACTAGAGGCATGAGAGGGGCTGTGCAGTATCTAGGACTATCTAGTACTTAACTATTCTAGATAGAAATGTCTGACGTTTCTCCAGGGATCTGTTGGAACTACTTCTCCAGTGTGGGGCCACTACTAGAGTGCTCCAATGACACAGACGGTGCCGTTGCATTCCCCTTCAAGGCTTACACTAGCTCTTCTTTGATCCCCAGGGTTTATTTACTTTCTCATTCTCTTTTTTTCCTGATTTTTCTATTGCTCTGTATGGCTACATTCAATTAAAGCTTTCCTCTGCAGCTATGATCCCAACTTTGTTGGTCAATTTCTATTCTAACTGTATACTTTGTTAGTCAACTATCCAACGGACTAATTCAAATAGTCCGCTTGATTTGACTTCCCTTATTCCTTTGAGGTATTTGACTGTCACTGTGTTCCTAGTAATCAGTTCATGCTTTCCATTTGCCTGTGAAATGAGAATATTTCAATGATACAACCTACAGCCTACAATACAACTGTGTTGACACTATCCTCTCGAGGTTTAGTGTGAAGGTCCAGCTGATTGGACCAGGCCACTACTAGTTTTCTTAAAAATAACAATGGGCAACTTTTTGTCATATGTTCTGCAAATTAGATCCACCAGTTGTCAATTTAAACAGCTGAATTGGAGTTTCAAAGGCAAGGCCACCATCAATAAGGTGCTATTTAGCAAGTTCCAAATCCATTACCACACAAACATTGTAACGCAATAGGGCTGCACGACTAATCGTTAAAAAAAATAGACATAGATAGATAGATATATAGACGAGCTCATTTCCAAGTGACGACGATTATAAGAAAATATATATATTTATATATTTTGATGCGGGGCGTCACCTGCTTAAAAACAAGCGCTCCCTCACAAGCACCCACCCTCAACAAGTGATCGCTGTGAGGAAAACGAGAGCAGTTGAGAGTCGGAAGTTGTGGGAGGAGTTGAGACTGAGAGAAAAGAAGAACGTGAACCGTGAGGATGATAAACTCACTGTAACACTACTCAAAGAAGGCGATACAAACCAAAACGACATAACTAGCAAATAGTATGTTATATATGTTATGCTACAGTGGCAGCACCGCAACATCTACCTTCTCTGCTGGCCTAAACATAATCAGAAAAGACTTCTTTTTTTTTAATAACAAAAAGAAATGTTTTTTTTCATAAATATGTATTAAATTAATACTCATACGTCTCATAGTCGTTTCTCATCATTTTGTTTCTTTCCTCTAGCTTGCCCTGCTTCCGGGATCGTTAGAGCTCTCATCCAATCATATTTGAGCTTTCAAGAAGGCTGGACGTTGCTAAGAAAGTTCTGCTAACTCTGCTAGCTTCAAAGGAGTGAACAAGGTTTCATGTTCTTTTACTATAGAAATATTGATTTATTGTCATTTTAGTACAGTGTATTGATGTCACTGTTAGTCAAGCACAATATATATTAATTCTATATTAATACAATAATATTAATACTAAAATGACAATAAATCCATTTTTACACAGTAAAAATATGTTTTTTTTTAAATAATAACTCGTATATATTGTGCTTGATTAACAGTGACAATAATAAACTGTACTAAATTGACAATAAATCAATATTTCTACAGTAAAAATACATGAAACTTTGTTTACTTACATTTCAAAACCTGCTGAACACGAAAATAAAGTCAGATCTTTGTCAACGATAAAAGTTTTTTATAATGAAATACATTGTGCACAAACAGCTTTTTAAGCAAATAGAACGTCTTAAGTCAGTAATTAAATTATTTCAACAACCGTAAATGAATTATTTTGCAAGAAAACAAAAGGATAAACGGTAAATTATAACAGATTAGCAGAAAATAAATGTTTCATATTTCCACCACTTTTCTACCAAAAGTCTCACAAAAGGCTCTGTTCTCATCAAGTGTCGCTTCAAATCTAGAACAGAAGGGTCTCTGGAATCTGGGGGGGATGATCTAAACGTTTTATTGACCGATAACAGTACACGGTCAGATCCCTGTGGTGTATAAAGAACCTTAAAGTAGTTATTGAGAGGTGGATTCATTTAAACGTGCACCACTGAAGGCCTATGTGTGAAATTCACGTCCCGCCCCTCCGCCTTTACACCTGTTACACACAAATATTGTTCAAAAAGGATTATTGTTAAAATTATGCAAAGGTTCTGTATCGTAGATAAGAAAAAAAAAAGTTTTTTTGTTAAATAAATACTTACATTGGGGAAAAAATCGTGAGAGAATCGTGATCTCAATTCTCAGCAAAAAAATTGTGATTCTCATTCTGTTCAGAATCGTGCAGCCCTAGTGGACAGTTTGGATTGGATGCCATTAGACCCCAGGTGCTAGATATCTGATGGGTACAATAAGGGTTGTGTATTGGCAAGAATCTCGCAATACGATACATACCACAGTCAGGGGCAACGATAAGATAAATTGCGATACCATGGTAACCACGACATATTTGTAGTATTGCCCGAATTCTTGACTCTGGCATTGCAGAATTTAAAGACAACATGACTCGTAACTGCTACCATTTGTTTGGAAACCAAAAATTACCCAAAAATAAACTTTGAAATCAACTGGAGACTTCTGTATAAATGTTATTGAAATACAAACCATAAAAGAGCTATAAAAAACATGTTTTGGATGCATATAAATATATATTCCTAAATATGTCATTGTTTAAGCTCCAACAGTAATCTAAAAAACATTTTGTGTATACAATTAAACATTCCTGGTCTAGAAAGGCAATATATAAATAGAGATTATTATTATTATTATTATTATTATTATTAAGAATTGCGTGTTAGCAACAATGTAGTACTGTTGGTATATATATATATATATATATATATATATATGAATGTATCATCTTAAAGTGAACATAAATCTTCTGAGCATTACATTAAAAAAAAGAAAAGAATGAGTATTACGTCAACACCCATGAGGAGAGGCATGTGAGAGTTTTCCACCAGCCCCTTAATCCTCTTGCTAGTACAATTCTGCCATGGGTGGGAGTGGGGTTACCAAAGTCTCACATGAGAAACACATGATCCCTCTCTCATTCTTAAGGCAATCAGAGAAGACTCTCACCTTCCTTTTCCAACAAATCTCAAGGCAACTTTTGTATCAAATGGTGAGCAAGGTTTCTATAACAATAAATAAATGTGTCACAAGCCTTATTTGAACCCTTTAAGAGATGTGTTTTCAACCACATACCCCTTAATGCTTCATGGGTTCATTGTAAATAAATTAAACAAATCAAGGTTCAACCAAAGAATCGGAGCAGGCTGCAGTATTCAAAGTTTAATCAAGGTACTGTCACAAATCAATTGATGTGGTTTGTGCTTACTTTGAGTTTGATGGTTACAGGAGTCTGCTAGACAAAGCTAGTGACAACATCCATCATTCTTCTGGTAAATTTGTTTTTAAAAATAATACTTTCAACACCCATGAACCATATTTGATGCTCAAAGATTTCTAACATTCCTACATACTTTGTGTAGATGCCAGAGACACCTTGGATAGGTTGATTTCTATTTGCTGTTAGCTGAAGCAATTTTAACAGATAATGTCTACATACAATTATCTATATTTGTACTTTCAGAATTTCACATAAGGGTTGCCAAAGCAAGACTAACCATTTCTTTAAACACATTTTTAACATTCTGGTCGAATATGATCCAGGTCTTTCTTCCCAACATGTTTTACTCCAAGTCTAACTTTGTCAAACAAAACCTCTCCACATGGGCCTGTCCATGGCACACTGCAGAAAGTAGTAAATCAAGTCAATTAAGTATTAAATTTCACTCCTTAGTATCATCAATAAAACCAGAATAACAAAGATGTGCTTTTTACTAGATATTGGGATATTTTACTCACCTGCCATGAGAGTGAAAGTCCAGTCCCACAATCTCATCTTGAGGAGAAAGTGCTCGCTTGGCTCTCTGATGGCTGTTTTGCAGGGCCACTCTGTTGTACGATAACCCCTCATAATGTCGAATATACTTGTTTAAGTTTTGATGACCTGGAAGAGATTCATAGGTTTAATTTCAAATATGTATTTGTCAGACAAAGTCAATAGTTGATTGCTGAAAAGACAGATAAAAAGAAAGAAAGAAAGATATTCTGCCACATTTCGTCAACCGTTTTCTTCTGAATCATCTTCCAAACAAAATTAGAGTTAACACAACCTGCGCCTCCATGCATACCTGTGTGCGAATTGTCAAGTGGATTATAGGTCCTTTAAAACAAGGACAGCTCCTTAAATATAAAAATCAAAGACGATCCTTAAATCTCTGCATTGGCTGCCAGTTTCTTTCAGGATCAACTTTAAAATTCTGGTTCTTACTTTCAGATCTATTCATGGTCAGGCTCCTCCTTACATCAGTGATCTGATCCAGCCTTACACCCCAGCTCGGGCTCTGAGGTCTGTGGATCAGAATCTACTGATGGTTCCTCGCACACGGTTCAGGACCAGAGGAGAGAAATCCTTCCTTCCTTTGCTCCTAAGCTATGGAATGATCTTCCTCTCTCTTTGCGTTTGATGGAGTCTACTTACTCCTTCAAGAAACATCTTAAGAAATGTTTATTCATGCAGGCTTGATTTTCTGGGACTGCAGTGTTGGTCTTGGTGTTGTCTTGTTATCTTGACCTTTAAAATATATATTTTATTGGGTATTGTTTTGATTGTTTAAGCGCTTTGTGACCCTGGTATGGAAAAGCGCCCCACAAATATAAATTACTTACTTACTAATTTACAGCAGTTAACCTCAGAGATTATCTTGATTAATTAGTGTCTTATAAACAGGAAAGGTAGGTATGGTTTGTGTCTATCATTCAATCTTTTCTGTATTTCAAATGTATGTGATATAAGAATTTTCAAGGTACTGACTGTCATTAAAAAAACAAACACAACACCTTTGAGTTATGTGAACACATGAATGAGGCATAAACACCTTAACACATGCTTTAGTTTGAAGACGAATAACAATGAAAGTCATCAGAGGAAAGAACAAGTCGGCAGCACATGATGCCTAACAAATCAGGTGACTTGAAACTCTTTTAACTGTATGTCATTGTGTCAGCTACGCGGGTTCACTGGCTCCAAGCACAACACATGCTGGTCCACATTCCTGTGCAACAAAGAGAGCTATAATTTTCAGTTGTACACAAGAGACATCTCCTAAACAACAATAACAATTCCTAGCAGTATATAATATTAACCTTGCTCCAAAGTTTATCCATCCCATCATCAGGAGCATCAAAGCAAATACAGACTTTACTAAGGGTGGGCAGCCTTCATTCAATGATTGTCGTCAGGGACTGTTTGCGTAAAAAGATAGAAGGGAGGAAGAAAAGGGGCATTAAGTACAAAGAAAAGACCCAATGAAAGTAGTTATGCGATGTCAAACACTATGTTAGTTACAATATTTATATTAATTCATTAATTCATTCCCAAATTTTCTTTCGGCAAGTAGTGGGGCTGCAAACAAGTACATTTGAAAGAAAACACAAAACTGAGCTGCACTTCATAATCTACTATGATTCAATGAACAAAAAAAAGACAGCCTTCTTCTTCTGCACTCTTATTAAGCTTGGTTTTCAACACATGAGATCGAGAACGTCCCAAACAGGTAGAGGCAGAACAAACTCGCACCAACTTGTTCATGAATGTAGAAAAATGACTTACTTCACTTAACCTTCCTCTTGTAAAAAATAAATTAGAAAATTCACCAGTTCACCATGAATTTATAATGGCTGGTACCAAAATAGTTAACAGTGGAATGTGTTCATGAAGAATCCCATAAATGAAAATGTGTGTTGTACAGAAAAAATAGGTTTAAAAAAACCCATTCAAAATCCATTTTGGATAAAACCAAGTGCAATTTATTGTTTTAGAATAATACATGATCTCTATAAGCATTTACAACAGTTTTGTTGGAAGAGCACAGGGACCCTAAAGCATATTTAGCCAGTGCTTATTATTAAGAATATAAATACACTTTCCTTTAAGTGAATTACAACAGCGGGAGAAACAATTCCCATGAATGAATGAACTATGTGAATGAACAAGAGTGAGCCACTGTCAAAATAAAAGCTACTTTACAAGCCCGGATGTCTATAAAGAGGTAAGTAAAGACTGTGGTATATTTACATGATAAGAAAACAGGTTTTGCTAAATGTTATCCTGGGTTATCCATGTTTGCCTGTGGGCAGAAAAAACTATTCAATTAATTTCGTTTGAATTCAAACGTAATGTGAAGCAAATAAACTTCCAAATATGTGGTCAGTATAGAAAATAATCTACACAACGATCGTTTAGTTTGTGTGACGTCACAATAGATTTTCCTATTAACGATCAGCTAATTTTGTTTTAGTCTTATGGTTCATATGCAAGTCTGTTATATATTACATCACTTTTTTACGCCAAAGACACGAATATAAGAGTAAGAAAAAAACATGTTATCATTCTGTTGGATTGAGTATCGTTGTCTATGTTAGCAACTAGCTAGCTTGTTGAGGAAACTATTTGAACAAAACTTTTCTTATAACGAACAAAGGACTCACATCTGACAAAGTTGAGAATGGAAAGGATGATGACGACTCGTTTGGTTAATAGCATATCGAAAATCCCTTCAGCGGCACGAATAACGTATCTTAGCGAGCTCTTGACAGCCACTTGTTTCGGTATGTCACGTAAACTACGAGCACGCATCCGAACACCTCTGCTGTGTGACGTCACTAGTGCCTCGGGCGCGCTGGGGAAACGCCCGCCCGTCGGTGTGAGCCCTCATGACCCAGCAGAGATACGCGTCCAATTTAAAGTGGCACTTTCAGTTGAATACTATTCTCTGCTAATATGCTCTATTTAGTGCCAATTACATCACTTTTATTATCATTTAGGTGCACAAGACATGTCACTGAACCACATCCAGGGGTCTCACTGAAGCCACAAAAGTAAATCGCAGATAAAAAAGAAAAAAAGATAGAAACTTTTTTTTAAACAAAATACTTAGTTTAGTGAAAAAATACCAAATATATTGTTTACCTTCATGGCATCAGCAGATGCTCGTGCATTTGATTGCGCCTCCTAGCTCTCTGTACATTGGCCCCTACGATGGATAATACAACCTATAAACTGCTTCCCTCTAGCGGCTATCGTTCTGCACTGCATTCTCATCTCCGATCATTTCGTAGTCTCGGTATTATTTGTATTGTTGTCGTTATTATTATTTATTATTTATTATTATTATTATTATTATTATTATTATTATTATTATTCTTATTATTGTTATTATTATTATTATTAGTAGTAGTAGTAGTAGTCGTATTATTATTATTATTAGTAGTAGTAGTAGTAGTATACTGTAGTAGTATCATATATTATAGTAGTAGCTATAAGTTGTTTTTTATTATTACAATCAATAGATAGTCAGAACCAGAATCAGCAAATCACATAGCAGAAGAATGTCAATGACCTGTTCAAAGGGAGTTTTTCCTCACTACTGTTGCAAAATGCTTGCTCGCTGTTACACGTTGGGACCTGTTTTTAATTTTGTCTTGCAAAATGTTATAATATGAATTTCTACTTTAAATAGAATATAGTTTAATTTAATTATCTTTGTCTACGTACATTTGGATTGACCTCAACTCAAAGAAGTTGCCTGCTCTGGAATGTAGTATTCAGGATAAGACCGAAGAAGAAGATTCATAGCCGAAGATCACCTTGAACAATAAGAGATGATAACTTGGCCCTTGACTGTCTTGTGGATTGCCTATTTTACTTAGAGGCCTACACGCGTTTTCCTATTAAAATGATGACTTGAGTTAAGAAGCAATGGAAAGACGTGCATTCACACCATCCAGCTGCACTGGTTGTCAAGCGTCAATTTTGAGACAGGTAAGTGCATATATTAAGAAGACTTATATTTAAGAAGACTTGTGGAAAGCATATTTTCTAATGTAAATATTTCAGTTAAAAGAGAGTTTTGTACAAACAGACGCATACTAGTGATTACAATATAGGTCCAAGAACAATTTTAGAGACACTCGAGACATACGCTGCCCTTTATTAAAAAGGGGCTCAATGTGAAAATAAAATGTTTAAAACTATTAGGGAAATAATCATAATAAATACACACAAAATTGAGAAAAGTGTGTTATTATAATAAAATACATTTAAGTGGAGGTGTTGAACAGATTTTAAAACGTATAAAATGAACACAACATTTCGATTTCTTGGCTTCATCCAGGCGTCGTTGACAGTCAGTGGTACTTGCTATGGGGGGAAAATCCGAGCTTCCACAAACACAGCACCGCCTGGCAGCGCCCCCTGTTCCGCCTGAGAGCAGTTCACACTGATGACGTCACTCGAAGAGTTGTCATGGCGTCTGTGGGAGCGAAGCTGCTGCTGCAACTGAGCTAAAATCTGACGACAGGCTTCATCGCGAAATGGAGAATAATGCAAACCTTCGCCGAGACACTGACGGGGGCCCTTTGTGTGCCACGATCGAGGGAGAGGCGGGCGATGGTGCTGTTGTCGGCGGAGAGAGAGCGGCGGACAAATGCAAGAGCAGCGAGGCTGCCCTCAGCACTTCGGTGGACGGTACTTGTAACAACACCATGGTGGATGTTGTCCTAAATGTCATCCCTCACGCTGGGAAGTTGGACGTTCCAGAAGTGAGCGAGAAGCCTGCGCCGCCAGAGAGTGAAGGAGCCAGCGGGTCGAGCGGGTGGAGCGCGGATGGGATCAGTAACGGGATGGCTGTGGCTGCGGGAGATACGGAGGGTGGCGCCTCAAAGTTAGTCAACAACACATCTCCCGCCGGGGACCGCGCAGGTGTCGACGGCTCTGCGGGGAAACAAAGTGGCTCGGCTAAACTTGCCAAGCCCACCAACCTGTGTCCGGACGCGGCGACCCAAGCCCAGTCCCGCGAACAGACCCCGTCGGAAGCACCGCCGAGTGGGAGTGACCCGGATCCCAGCCTCGGTGGAGAGTCTCGTAGCCTTGAGTCACTGGAGTCTTTTTCCAACCTTAACTCGTGCCCTAGTTCCGATCTGAACAGCGAGGGTCTGGAGGACCGGGGGCTAGCTCTGGCTCTGCAGAGCGAGTACGAGGTGGATGGAGCCAAGGCAGCCAGCAGCAAGGACCGGGCCGGACAGTCCATCTACCACATCAAGTGGATCAAGTGGAGGGAGGAGAATACACCCATCATCACCCAGAACGAGAACGGCCCTTGTCCGCTTCTGGCTATTATGAATGTTCTTTTGCTGGCATGGAAGGTAAAGGCCCAGAAAAAAATGTGATGTTTGTTATGAAGTTGTGTATCTAGACATGCTTTTGATACCCTAGTCTCTAACATATGGAGCTAATTGATCAATAATATGATAAATAATAACACAATTGTAAATTTCCATTCTCTGAGCAATCAACAATAAAAACCTACAGCTGCATTCCGATTAACCAAGCCTGGAAACAAACTGTATAGTTTCCAGACCAGTGTTTTTCTGACAGTGGGTGTGGTCAACAAACATTTGAACATTTTAGTTGAGAAGTTGTTTCTGAAATCATTTTAGAGAAGCAGCAGAAATTTGATATTTCCGGTTGAGTGTTAAATGTCCTACTGACTCCAAATATACACAATTCAGTCAACACCATGGACCTATCATAATCACGTAGCAATCTCAAGTAGGACAGAACCTTCCATTGGGTCAAAGTTCATTTCTAGAAATTTCACTTCATTAATTTAGGGTTTCATTTAAAATATATATTTTTTCAGTGTTTCTTATATCTGTACATTACCAGAATGGGATCTCATACTCTTCTGACTAAAAAGCTATTTGACATGTCCCTCAACTCCTTCTTGCAGGTTAAGATTCCTCCAATGATGGAAATCATTACAGTGGAGCAACTAATGGAATATCTTGGTGAGTGCTGCTTTCAAAGATATGATGCCAGATCAATACTAATGTGGGGGCTTGATTAAATTAGATATTTCAATTTGATATGTTGAGTAGATCTACTAGCATCGTGCTCATCGCTTCACTGATGACTCTACCCGAAGGTGTCCGGTGGAATATTTGGAGATTAAATCTTGTTTACCCCAACCACACCTGTGCTCGGTCAAATGTCAGGGTTTGTCACTGTGAGTAACTAATCCCAGAAGTCTCCAGCAACAATGTATAAACAACGTGGAAGACACCCAAGGAGGAGTAAAGCCCATTATTATGTCATAATGGAATCTGCTCTCATAACCTCTTGTTTGCTGATATTTCAGACAAGGGAGAACTATAAGTGATCAAACATTAAAGCATCTTAACTAAAACTTTAATGAAACTAATAAACTATTCTTGAGTTCATTATTATTATTAATTCAAAGAAACACAGTATACACCTTGTTATGAAGCATTAACCCTGTAATGTCTGGGTAAAGGAAACCTGAAAAGACCCAAAACAAATGCCTCAAACACATTTTTTTTCAGTCCTTTGGGTCAGCTTGACCCTGAGATGCCCCAAGGGTTAAGAAAGGTTGTTTTTTTTTGTTATCTTAATCTTTGCTCAGTAAGGTGCAGAATAACTTAATTTGCCTTTGTTTACTGTTTTGTTTTGTTGTATTACATTACAATACAATATAACTTCTCAATATTTCATAGTTTACAAACAGCATTGCAGTGAACATTTTCATCTAATGTTGTCTTGTGTAACCTTAAATATGAACCCACCCTCTTGCTGTCTATCCAGTTAAGCATATTAAAGCCAGTTCCTTGCTCATAAAAGTTTGATCTCCTCACACTTGTATTCCAGTAAATATGTTAAATGCATTCAAATACTTGAGGCCAAACGTATCTTTTAACACTTTGGAGGAAATATCGTTGGTATGAATTAGCACGCACTGTTGCCAGCCATGATCCCAAAATGATTACAAGGAAGGAAAATCCATTCCCCATACAGCACAGTTGAAATTATTTAGCAGTGTGCTTTTCCCCTCCAGTACTAGAAATGGAGCTGCTCCAGTAGCTGCTGGCAAACTTTTAAAAATAACTGAAAGGTTTTCATAATTACACACTGAAAGCACAATAATCATGTATGTGGCTGTCAGTCGGAGACTCAGTGAGTTTTGTCCTCGCTGGTGTTCCAGCTGCAGATATAGGCAGACACTTGGTGTAAAGTTGAGTGAGTTCACACTTTTCTTCTCCCTCCCTAGACCTTGTGGAGCAGAACAAGCTGACTATGCTTCTGATGGAAAATCCAGATTTGGACAAAAGTCCTCTTTGTGAAATGGATTAAAGTAGATATTATTTAGTGACTAATAAACTGATGTGGATGTAAACAAAAGTGTCTGCTGATTTAATTATTTGACTACTCAGTTTTGATTGAAATAGTAAAACTCAATATTTCCTCAAGCCATTACATATACATCAGTGCTTAGTCATTTTTTATTGTTTTCTCTTTTGTGGAGCTGTTTCATAAATGACACAAGGAAACATGTCATATTTATGGTCAAAAGTATTAACAAATCCTTGTTTACACCCACACCCCCATATGTGTATTTGCACAACCTTATATAAAAATCAAGTATTAATTTATGATTATGAAATAATTGTATTATTATTATTATTATTATTATTATTATTGTTGATTAAATGTTGTTTAAATGGTTCTCTCTCTTACATCTCACTTTGAAAAGTCTTGCAACTTCATTAAGCATATTACTGGTTTGATTTTGTTTTTTAGCCATATGTCCTCCTGACCTGCACTAAAGAAATGGTCTGATCCCAGAAGCTATACTGCGGGTAAAAATAGATGTTTACACACACACTGACCTCTATTTTTATGACTTCCTGCAGGAGACTACATTTTGGAAACCAAACCAAAAGAGATATCAGAAACCCAGAGACTAAATTATGAGCAGGTAAGGTCTGTTTTTGAATAATTGAAATCGTCTCTCTCTACACAATATTGATGGTTGTATTCATGCTATATACAGTATTAAGGGACTTTTTCATAACCTGTTTTCTTTTTTGTCGAAGCACAACTGTCCAATATTGACGTACATTCAGGAGGCAGCTGTGATGCAATATGGATGAAAGGAATATTGAATTTAAATGCATTGAATATATCAATTGGGTCTACCTAAAGAACTACCCGGGTCTCAAGTGTCAGATTATATTGTTTCACATAGCCTGTAATGCACAGGGATTCATGGGTGGGTTCAGCTCCAGGCTATCACTGAAGTTGTGTGTGTGTGTGTGTACGTGTGTGTACGGCTATAAAAGCACTTTGAGATTCAGCTTTAACCTCAGAGCTTCCTCCTCTCTCCAGCTCCTGCTCATGGTGTGATAGCTGCCCTGCTTTTTCTTTTCCTGTGTGGGAGGAAAGAACATCTGTGAATAATTTGAAAATACACTTGTCCCTTTTTAGAATGAGGAAAATAGAATGACCATACTGTATGTGTGTGTGTGTGTAGTATCTTGAAAACACATTAAACAAAGCTCACAATTACAGTAACGTTTAAAAGCAGACTTGTACTTCAAGGTGGTGCTTTCATTCCTAATCTGTCTGAAGATGGTTGTTGTGTGTTGGTGATGAACAATAAGTCCCACTTATTTGGTAATAGTTCAACAATAACATAACAGTAACGTTGTTTCGCCTTTTGTTAAATTATGAAAAAATTGTCGGTCACTGTGAGATTAAAATAGAAGAAGTAGCAAAGCTCTTAATGATTGTTAAATATTTACGCTGCAGAGCTGTAGAAGTGAGTGCGGTTTTGCAGACTGATCCACTAAGCTGTTCATTTTCCTGGCATTTTACAAATGGTTCTGGTCCCACCACAGAAAGTGAAGAATATTTAATCTGATTATTTTAGTTGCTTTTATCCATCCAGCTATATAAAGAGTGTTCCTTGACAAACCATCAGTTGTTGTTTCTCTAAATTTACAGAAGCATACCCCAATACCTCAATGGGTTTAGACTAGGGAGTGGCACCAATACTCGGAAGCATAATGGCACATATTTTAGTGGTTAGTTTAGTTCTGGTTTCCCAACAAGAATCTTCATCCTCCAAACATGCACTCAACTTAGCCCCAAAATGATACTGTCAGAACAAACACAGACAAAGTGCATTGCAATGGAAATGTTGCTTTTATTTTCCTTAAAAAGTATGTGTACAAGTAAGTGCTTGATCATCATTGTTGCTAGCCAGTTAGCAAACAAGAGAGCCACAATCCTAGACTTGTAAGAATTGATGTCCTGTATGTTGTCATTCAGTGGCTGGTAAACTTGTTGACTTTCATAGCCACAGGCGATAACACATGCACACAGTAAGATGTTAGAATCAAGCTTGTTTTTAGGTAAGCAGTGTTGACCCTGTGGCAGGAATATCGAATATATGATGATCATGATGATGATAATGGCATGGATGACAATAATGAAGGCGATGATAATTATGATGATGAAGAAGATGATGATGGCATAGTTGACAATAATAATAATAATGATGATGATGATGGCATAGTTGACACTAATAATGATGATGATGGCATGGATGACGGTAATGAAAATTATTCTATAAACACAAGTTCTCATTCGTCAAGGTCATGGATGTCCAGGGGGTTTCAAACAGCTCTTCTGAGGGAATACCATGGTTGTCTTAGAGCTGTGGCTTCCACCCAAGTGGACATGAATGGAAAGAAAACACCAGGAAAGTCTTCCACCAAAAACACTTTACACTGTAAAATTATTAATAATAATAACAACAATGCTAGCCAATAAAAAGTTAATCATTTTTATTTCCAAGTGATTAAACATGATTTTTATACACATACGTGTTTCCTAAATCTGAACAACCCAAGTTATTTCATATAACGCCCAAAAAGAGTAGATTCAGAGTATAAGATGAAGAGTGAGTTTTGGTATTTCAACAGGAAGTATACAAATGAATGGGCTTCATGTCCAACAATAAGAGAGGTTCAGTGAAGACGTCTATGTAGAAAATGTGAAGGACTCAACGATAGAAAATATTTAGTCTGACCCATGTCTTCGCCTCCATTTCAAAGTTAGTCCTCTTGTGATGGTTTCCTATTTTGCTCTCAAAAATTCCTGAATTCTCATCTGCACATGTCTTTGGGAAATTGGATGGATGGATGGATGGATGGATTGATAGATACAACTTGATTTGTCCCTTGTGAAGGCTCCTTTGGGAAATAAAAAACTCTTGTAGTTATTGTTGTATGTTGAAATTGAATCATTGAAGTAGCTCGGAGTGAGTGCTGTTGGATGATTACGGTGCTCATCTCCAGCAGGGGGCTGAGAGTGAGGAGAAGTGATTTATTACTCCGCTCAGCTTATCCAGCCATCACTGATGCTCACAAGTGATCTAATCCCCTCGCCTGGGCGGCTTTACACCTCCGCTCTCCACACCAGTGGATGTACTCACTTACTTTTTACCAGGTGTGAAGCTAAAATGTTTTTACAGTGATAATGTATATGAATAAATAAAGTATATAGATTCAGTATTATTCCATCTGGTAGACCCATGACCTCTTGGAATCTAAACAATATGTACCAGGTAGGTACATACTGAACTTCTGGTCTATTAAAAATCAGATCAACGAAATACACTGGTGCTTCACTTGACATTCAAAATGAATGTACTGCAGTGGATAAGTAATGTATAAATGCTAACACTGCTCTTGTAAATGACTGAGCTTTGTCGCTCACCTCATTTCTAGTCTAAATTCAATTGTAGTCATTAAAAAAGAGCTGAACTGAGTCGGGGCTCAGCTGCGGGGCTCATCTTGATCTCTAGATTGTAAGGCAGCAGGACTGAGCTGCCAGCTGCGAGACGCTGCTCAGAGCTGGATGCAGGAATGATTATCTTTCATTCTGTCTACCCTCAGGTGTGAGGGAGCATGTGACAACCTCAGCAGAGCCCAACCGGTATCTTTGAAATGAGGCCGATGCCGTGCTTAAACGACAAGGCAAATGCATGAGGGCTTTGAAAGAAGACTTCTTATTATCCGGAGTGAGAGTGCTACATGTCACTGTCATGACTTTTTTTTTTTAAATACGTGTTGAATGTTTGTATTGTAGACTGAACATTTAATCAGGGAAAATGCCAGATGGAGGTGGCTCAGAGATACAGGAAAACGTTAATAAAGAAAAGAGTTTTAGTGTCAAGATTCGACCATAAAACAATATTTTCACCCCCTACCACAGAGTCTCAATTGACCTTCAGCTACTACTTAACTAAGTCTTGGTTTTGAACCACCGATGTCATCAAATGATTGACCCTAATAGTTTGGAGTAAATGAACTATTCTTCATTTTGAATTGTGTCTCCGTCTATTCAGACTCTGCCTCAAAGATGTTGTATTGTATATTACGTTGTGTAAGATTCTGACAAATGGTACCAGAACTGGGATGGTGCCCTCAAGATCGTTTTTTCACAAAAAAGGACACAGTATCTTTTCTGATTTACTGAAAGTACTTCGCCATGATTTTGTCTCGTGGTGTCGCTGGGTCATCCAGACAAAGTTCAAATCATAGCTAGAGAAATTCCGCCTTGGCTGTTCAGGATGAAAACGATTATCACAGAAAATATAATAATCATCAAAATGTTTCCTTTAGTCATGATAGCTTTTATAGCTAACTATAGCTTCATTAATCTTTGTCTGCGTAATAGGTTTTGTCATACACAACTTCTCAGATGTTTATTTGCTTTCATGTTTTCTTTTTGCATATTTTTGATGACTTTCTTGGACGTTTATCCCTCTTTTGCCTCGTCTGTTACATTTCTGCCTATTGATTATATCACGTCTGGACCAACATTCGACGTGTTAGACGTGCTTCTGTTAATCATATTTGAATTTTAATAAAATATTCAATAACATCAGCTAGTGTTGATTAATTGGCTTATGCAATATTGAAGGGAATACACAGTTTAATATACACATCTATGCAGGAATGTGAAGTTCAAACATTTGTATTGATTTAGAAGCTGTAATGAATGTAACGTTTCCTTTTTTTTTAAAATACTTTGTTGTTGCTGTTTTGACTGTTCAAATACTGGTGGAAGATTTCAAAATAAAAGTCCAAGGCTCAGCCAGCGTGTTTAAACCCTCCAGTCGACATCAAGTGAATGATGGCTGGTTTCCCCGTGACTTCCTACAGGTGGATCGACGAGGAGCTGAACAAAGCCTGCAGACACGGCTGTAAACATGAGGGAACTGGTTTGTTATGTAGATGCTATGAAGCAAGAGTGCAGGATGCAGAGTCATTGTTGCTGATGAAACTAGAGTTTGTGTGGAAATATATTTCCTTTCAAGTCATTGTTTCATACAAAAACTGACCACTTCATAACAACTATGTTGACTTGCAGAACATGAGCGACGCGATGGCGATACTGCACAAGCTACAAACTGGCCTGGACGTCAATGTGAAGTTCACTGGGGTGCGTGTGTTTGAATACACCCCAGAATGCATTGTGTTTGACCTGCTGGATATCCCTCTCTACCACGGATGGCTAGTTGACCCCCAGGTAAACTGAAGTACTACAAACATGCTTGTTCACAGTGACAGGATCTTAATCTGACATTCATTTAAGCCATTACATAGCTCTTGTGTGTGATGGAGAGAAATGCATTATATAAACTACACTTGTTGTTTTTCTTTAAATATGATCCCTTATTTATTTATTATTTTTAAGAAGAAGATAACTGAATTGGTCGTGGACGTGAGAACACCATTATTGGTCGTCTCTTGCGGTTCTGCAGAATGTTCTTTCCACGTTTGAAATCTTTGTTTCCAGATGCAGGACATTGTCAAGGCAGTGGGCAACTGCAGCTACAACCAGCTGGTGGAGAAGATCATTTCCTGCAAACAGTCGGACAGCAGCGAGCTCACAGGGGAAGGTCATTGCTCTTGTTTTCATTCTTTCTACTTTTCATATAACGGTTGTTTTTCAAGTGCTTCCAGTGAGTGAATCCGATGTCCTTCTGTAGCTCACACAAATAAGCAGTCCAAATTCGCCATTTGTGAACGATGCTTTATTGATTAACCAAAGTGAGGCTAGATGTTGTCCACACAGTCAAATCTTAAACTGTGATGATTGCTTGCTTAAAAATATATGCTAATGAATATTTACATGTTTCTCTGTTTTTATTCAACATTTCACATACTAAAACACAAAAAAAAACATCCGCTAGTTTTGTAGTTTTTTTAATTATTTTCTTTTAAATATTTGTCTTCTTCTGTGCTGAAATACTAATTTACCACTGCTTTGCTCAGTGTTTCGAAGCTCTTTCTGATCAAATCAGAAAGTTGCAATATTACTTAGACTGATCATGCTGAGGAACATGATGACAACCGTACAAGAAAGATGTTCTTTGCTAATGACATTAGCATCAGTGTTTGGCCACAAAATGTTCTAGATAGGTTTAGTTGTGTCGATAAAGATGTAACTGTGTCTGTCATCCTTTCATCCCTGCAGGTCTGGTAGCAGAGCAGTTTCTGAGCAGCACTGCCACGCAGCTGACGTACCACGGTTTATGTGAACTCACCTCCACTGTGCAGGAGGGAGAACTCTGTGTCTTCTTCAGGAATAACCACTTCAGCACCATGATTAAATACAAGGTAAAGAGCCACGTAATTATCTGGAGTGCTTTGACTTGATCCAAACAGTGTCTTCTTACTGGACCTTCTCAGTCCCCTGCACTAGAGGAAGTTCTCTGTTCTGGGTTGTGTGATACGATGTGATGAGGACGTCATCCGTGAATGTTTTCAGGGCCAGCTGTATCTCTTGGTGACCGACCAAGGCTTTTTGACCGAAGACAAAATAGTTTGGGAGAGTCTTCACAATGTTGACGGAGACGGGAATTTCTGTGACTCAGAATTTCGGTTAAGGCCCCCATCTGATCCAGAAACGGTGTACAGAGGACAGCAGGATCAAATAGACCAGGTCGGTGGATTTCGCAGGTTTCAGGGCATGTTTGAGTCTGATTGTGGAAATTCTCAGTTTAATAAATAAAAGATAAATGTATTATTTTTAGTTAATTTAATTTCTTGTGTCATTTTATACTGACACATATAAATATATTTCCTGTTAAAAAGTCTGACAGCTAACATGGTGAATGGTCATTCAAACACAGCAGAGGCTGGTAAACAATAGATGTGTGATAACGTACAACGAAGACCTAAAATACTCTCCTGTGCGATGCTTGCCTGCTTCCTGAATAATTCAGGAGGTTTTTGTGTTCTGGGCAATTTTCACAGCTGCCTGATCTTTGAGTGAACAGGTTGAAATAAAGAGCTTCATGACAAATGAACAGCTGCTGTCATACTCAAGCCGCTACACAAAGATTATGTAACACTGTGGAGTTATTAATATTCAATTTTCTTGCTTCATAACGGCTGTTTATCTCCACCTTTATTTTATCTTTCAAAATTAAAATAAAAAAAACACGAGAATGAAACTGTGTTCTCACATGTATAAGTGCATTTTTTTTGCAAGGATCCAAGTTATTTATTTTTCTTGAACTATTATTGGCAACATTAAAACACATGTGAACAAAACTTAATATTCAACTCAGAAATCTGCATCTTGCTGTTTTGGTCTGTGCCGTGTTTCATCATTATGGGCCTCAAATTAACCTTTGATTCTGTTTCATTAGACTGAACAAAAGTGTTTGTTGATTTGGTCCAGGACTACCTGATGGCGCTGTCGCTGCAGCAGGAGCAGCAGAGTCAGGATGTCCAGTGGGAGCAGCTTCCAGAGGGCATGAGCGATATGGAACTGGCAAAGAAGCTCCAGGAAGAGGAGGACCGACGAGCGTCCCAATACTACCAGGAGCAGGAGCAGGCGGCAGCTGCAGTGGCTGCACAGGTGAGTGACATCATTGGATTCACTTCTGCTTCATGTTCTGTGCCGCACTTCAACAAAAGGCAAATGATTGACAGAATATTCAGGTTGTTTGAAAGTTGGTCTTCCTGAACAACATAAATGGAACAATATTATCAGTTATTTCAACACAGCAGCCATTTGATACAGCTGCTCACAACTGTCTTTTATGAAGCCACAAGCATGTGTTGTCCTATGATACAGGAAAGTACATATTGTTGTATAAACGGTGCACAGAAGTGAGGTTTACTAGTTGACTCCTTACTTTTTTAAACTCACAAACTGAGAGTCAACTGTACATTTTGTTCCAGGGTCAACCGGAGCCTGCCGCTGGGTACGAGGCCGGCCAGGGAGGAGCTGGAGGAGCAGCGTCTGGCTCCAGTGCGGCAGCCGCCAACGCCACGCCGAGCCCGGGAAAACAGTCCTCTAGCGGGGATAAGAAGGCGAAGAAAGAATCAAAGGATAAAGACAAATGTGTCATTTTGTAACATACGGCCGTCTGCGCGAGTGTTTTATGTGTTATCTGTGAGAAAATTGGACAGAAAAGAAGAAGGGAAGTCCTTAGGGAGGGATGCAAAGATCTGCTGTTCCCAAACCACTGGTGCCTGCTATGCTCTATCCTCAGTGGAACCTGGACATCGGAGGAAGGGATGCGACAACTACCCTTATCTTCGACAAATTGACAAACTTTGTTACAAGTTGCACAGTGACATGGAGAAGAAGGTTTTATAGCAAAGGAGAATCAACATGAAGGTCGCACACTCGCCATGTTTCTTTTCATTTTTATTTTGTACGATTGTTTTGTAACCGTCAACAGAAGGTGTTTCTTTTGTTTTGTAGCATTGTTTGATGCCAAGAGTCACTTTTTTACCCATCATCCCTTTTCTAAAAGGGATTTGTGTCCTTCATTGCCAGACACGCGTTACGTCTCATTAGCTGTATAACCTCTGAAGCACGACGACCCTGCACTCCAACTGGAGGGAGATGTAATGCCAGATACTGTTGGTTTGTAAATGAGTCACATGATGTGACCAGCTCAGATTTGCCTTACCAGAGATGTGTGCTGTTCAGTTAGTTAAGACTGAATGTTGTCTTCTTCTGTGTCTGAAATACTAATTTACCACTGCTATGGACTTAAGCAACATTTATTGTATTTTTCTATGCATCTGTTACCTCCACCCAACAGGGGGCGCCCCATTAGCTTGATACAAATGTTTTCTTTGACTGGTTGTTCCCCTGATGGGATTGCAGTTCTCCATTTTAATGATTATGTTTTGCCAAATCAACCTGCCACATTTAAAGTCGTCTTCTACTCATTGCATGGGTGGCCAATCCGGTTATTGATTGAAACGGAAGCCTGCACCCATTCTGGCCATGATTTATTGTAAAGGAAAATAATTGATTTTTTACAAGACAACAGGGTAGAGCTTTTATGACAATTATTTCCTATAATTAATGTCATCTGGGGTGCAGTTTTAGGTTGTCGCCATGACACAAAAACTCCACAAACATTCACCTCAAGCATCTCAGATGTGGTTTGTGCTGACAAGTGAGGGGAAGCTCCTGTCAAACATACTTCAGCTGAGATGCATCAAAACTACAGTCTGGATCAAAGGTTTAGGTCCTTAACATCCTTTAACAGCAGCAGATTTACAGTCTCTGGTGGATGGCGATGAGCCTCAGTCCATCAACCAGGAAGGTAGTTTCTGTTCAGGGTTAGGCTAAACTAAACAACACATTCAGTGATTTTGGAATAATGGAAGTAATGTCGAGTTTTCTACTATAAAAGACAGTTGCTCAGAGTTTTTTCTTGGTCAATCCGAACAACAGACAAATTTAGACAAGTTCTGCAATATGAAGACTTGCACCATGTTCTGGAAAAAGACAGATTTCTCTTCTGATGTTGTAGATTCTGGTGTCCCAGTATCATCCCTTTATCTCCCTGACTAGTTATTTGTTTCTCTTTAACTGTTACATTGCAATTCTCCAAAGTCTCAACCATCCCCACTAATCTCCAACAATTTCCCTAACATTCAAACTAAATGCAGCCAGTGACCCTTTCAAACATTTCCTTGATTCTCGTCCTCTTTAGTATTACTCGTTGGTAATAACCATCTCCAAAGTTGTTCCTCACATCTTGGTACTGGTTGGAGTTAGCCTGTTGTCCCGTCCACATAAATGCAACAAATTGGTTCTTTGGCTTTCCATAGTGTCCAGGGGAAGGCGTCTTCACAGAGTGTTGTGTAATCTAGTTGTAGAGAACTTTTCGGGGATGGAAGCGCACAAACATCTTTCTGCTAATGTTCTCCCCACGAGGGCCACAGTCAGGCCTGTTCCTCTTACTTTGAATTGACCAAGAGATCAACGAAAGATGCAATCTAATGTTTAAAGGCAAACTTAAACTTGCTTTTAGGTCAAGTCTTAAAAAATGCTTTTCTTGGATGGATTCATTCACAACGCCATAAAACAATTTGCTTTTAAAGTAGATGTCCCAGCTGACAATCTGTTAGAGGTCACAAAACCTGTTTTTAAAGAGGTTCAGATGCACCATTGTCCTCATCTTTTTTTTAAATAAACAGTACCACTTTATTTTTTACACTAGTTACAAATATTTCAGTGATAACTGTCTGGAAAGACATTTTCATTTCCTTGTTCACTCTAAAATATGAAGCAGAGGAACTTGTGTGTCAGTTGGTGTCTTTGAAGTGGTTTTGGCCGTCAACGCTGTAACGTTTGTATTTTGACACAATGCTTGTTGGACTGGGTAGCTGTTGTAATCCTGCACTGTTCAAGTCATGTGCACTAACGGATAAGAAACATACCTCATTTTATATAAAGGACAATTGTGCAAGTTTGGCATTTTTCATTGGGTGACTGATGAATCACGTCAGTGGAAACGGCACTAAACATGCAGGTCAAATGTGGGGTCAGGTGAATTCATCTCACACAGCTGCTCTGGGTTTCAAGTTATTTAAGGCTTGCCTGGTGTGAATTGTTAATAACAGGTCCATGTTTGTTAACTTTCCATTGATAGAGAAAATAAATGAAGAAACAATCTTTCCATTTTTATCACCTCAATTTAAAGACATTTTCAGTCTAGCATCTACAGGAGAGCTCTTGGTATTTTACAGATCATTAATTTTTCTAGATATAAAAATTAAACTGTTAAATCCTTAAAATAAAAACAGCAGAAAAATGGTGTACATTTTAAAATAATTACTTAAAAATAATTCGAACAAGATAGTTCCATGTCCTTAACCGTCACGCTGGAAGAATCCAGGTTCACTACGGACCTTATTCTTTTCACCAATTCTTCGAGATAACTTTGAAGATGCACATTGGATGAGAGCCCCAACATCTCAGATAAACTGCACACAAGAGGTGTGAATGACCAATTTAATTCAGATATAAAAACCTGATAGGATTCATCTGGTGGTCTAGAATCCATTTTTTACAAAAACCCAACATGTTAAAAAAAAAAAATTAAAAAAAATGTAACACCAGTTCTACATACCATCATGTTAAATATGAAGGAAATGAAAGAGGGATCGTAGAGTCACTCAGGTGACGTGTTGTCTCCAAAGCTACAAGTAGAACAAAAACCATATGATGACCTCATTTATACAAGAGTACCAACTGTCAGCAACAACGTGCCACGTGAAACTGCTACAAATTAAGTTTGACTCGTCCTTGATTGAGGTGCTTCAATACATTTTGTTCTTATTAAAAATTCCGAGGCGTTCCTTTGAAGCTCTTGAAGCCGCCTCCGCTGGGAATGGAATTGTTGGTGATGTGGACGATTCTGCCCATTCCAGAGGAGCTGAAACATTTCAAGGAAGTTAGAGACTCGATTGAGGTTTGTGTTGAAGAAGGTTTTTACCTGGACGACGATGACATCATCCTGCGACTGTCGGAGAAGCCCCCGCTCTGTGAGCCTGACCCGCTGTGCCAGTCCTTCCTCATCCCCTGATCCCTGCCCTGACGCTCCACAACCACCTGGCGACCAGAGCTGAAGGGCTGCTGAGACAAAAGTCTTGGGTTCAATTCCATGTTTCCACTAATGAACACAGTTTTGATCTGTGCTCTAAATTATGAATTTCAGAATTAAAGAAAAATTAAGACTCCTTTATTGGTTTATGAAGATTTTAATGGTCCTCTTAAACTCGTAGTTATTTATCAGATTTGATTTTACAACATCTGGCTTAATGGATCCTAAATGTTATTTTCTTTTGAGAAAAGCCTCTTTTAGCTGGTGTGGCCAATGATCCACTACAAGGACCTCAGTACTACATAGTGTTGATACATTTTAACACAAGAAAATGACCTTTTTATGCAACTTATTTTCCCCAAGCCGTGAATGCGCCACACTCACCCACTTCTAAGGCATCTAACGTTTTTTTGGGATGGTTATACATGTTACAAGTACTTTTGATTTGTCATCAACTTTTACTCCATCTTATCTTTTCTGTCATGATGAAGACATACTCATGAAAATACTTAAGGTAAGAAAGAAACCATGGCAGGGAATTAGTCAATTGGATTTGAAACTTAGAAATACCACCATAAACCTTTTGCAGCAGGACATGCTGGTAAACTTGCCTTCATTGAGGTCATGTGACACACAGAAGGAGAAGGCCACTTAAAAATAAGCTCCTGCCATCGTGGCATTAGAACTTTCATAAACTGACAAAAAGCCTGAAACCTGAGGAATCTCTCTCAATACCAAGAAGACACTGTCTCACACAAGATTCCAGGACAAAATACAACAACGGGAAAAAGCACAAGTTCGAGGAATGCTACTACTTCGACCACAAGCTAGCACTGCTAAGCTCACAAAGGAGTGAAGGAGGACGAAGACAAGCGTTTGACGACTGGATATATACTGTATACTGGATCATTGTGACTTCCTTTATGAAGTAACAGACAGTGCAAAAACTACCGATATTGTTTTTTAATGGACATGTGCGAGTACAGTAAACGTCCTGAAACTGACCAGGTATTTCTACTTGTTCCAAGTGTTAAGCACCGTTAAAGATAACAATTACACATTACTTCTGAAGCTTTATCTTCATATTTGCATAAAATGACTTGACTGGCAATGTATTTTTTGCAGTTCAACAATATTGCATATTTCAAGTTCAAAGTCTGAACAAGACTGGTGCAATTTTAAACTTTTAACAGGATTTACTGGTCCGCATCGGGGCTACACAGAGTGGGTTTAAGAGACAGTCCCAACTGTTGGAGATGTGGAAATTGCCCTGGCACACTGGTTCATATGTTTTGGTCCTGCCCTGTTGCTCAGAAATGTTGGTCATCCATTTAGAATAACACTAAATTAGTAGTTAAAGCTGATTTCCTATTTTTGGCACGGTAATTTATATTGGGTGATTTATGTCCACTACAGGCTCTTCCAGACTCTCAGAGTGGTTGCAACCTCTTTAATGTTGGGAAAGATACTCATTGGAAAACAGAAACTCTTCTGCCACTAAAGTTATGGTTCTGAGTCGTAGCAGCCTACCAATTACTCTTAAAGACTCAACCAGTGTGAAAAGTGTAAGTGAGAAAACTACTATACGTTCATTAATAACATCCATCCTACCTGAATAATTAGACTAATTTTCCAAAATACTAACAGCGACAGTATCCTCAACATCTGCCTGCTACCATTATTATTCCCTTTAGTATATATAATGTCTTTCCATGTGTGTGTATATTTTATTTATTTGTCCATTTTCCTCAGTGTCCTTTTGTTTGTGGAAAACATTAGGCTTTGAGCCAACGTGAATCTTTTTGTTTTACTGTCCGTCATCATTATTCTCTGCAAAATCATCTTGATTGAAAATATATTGTGTAAATGCATTTAAAGGAGCAGTACTATCATTCATATTCTCCACTATTTAACAGCAACAGACCTGGCTCATCAAAGATCTTTCAGTGCTTCCATTATTGTAGCTGCTTCGCCCACGGCTGCTTGATGAGGCTCCTCTCAGTGAAGGCCCGTCTCTGCCTGAACGATCAGTATGCATCCTCATTGGTCCTCTGACACAAGAAGAGAATCAAATTATTATATTAAAAAAATATATTTCTCATCTCCATGTTCCACAGTATTTACCGTATATCTCCCTTGTTGGCGTTCAAATGGCCGTCGTTCTTCCACGCTGGCCCTCCATCTCGCGTTGTGCGGTTGTGCGACATGCGAGATATGGGTCTCGCTCCCATAGGTCGACTGTGCATTGGAGGTGGACGTCTGTCATCCCTCTCTCTGCGATCAGTATCGCCACGCATGTCATTTCGGGGAATTGGCTCTCCCCTGCGGACCGTTTCGAAGCCCTTATTGAAGCGTTCAAAGCTTGGACTGTCTCTTTGCAGAGCGGGTCGACTCTTCTTCACTTCTGGTTCGCCATCAAACCTGTTGCGTCTAAAGACCAATACATAATTAGGATTTGCATAACAAGCCACATTAAGGAGGTTCAAATATCACATCAATACTAAAAATGTAATGAATCTCATTTTGTCTTTATTTCAAGTACCTGTCAAAGGAGTTGGGCTGATCATTGGCAGGTCCAGGAAACCTGCCTCTTTCTCGAGGCTGGAAGTTTGGAAAGCGATTTTGTGGGCGGTTGAAGTTGGAGGCCTGGTTTGGCCTGTCGGGATCAGATTTCATTTTCTTGGAGCTATTCCAATATGGCTCATCCCGTCGACTGAAACGTACACACGAGTAATTAATTCATTTTCTGTTACTGAACTAGGTGACAGAAACTACAAATATCAATCTACCTGTGGTCAACATCTCTGCCTCTTTTGAGGTGGTTTCTTTTTTCTTGCTCATAGCGCAGTTGCTCTTGTTGTCTGCGGAGCTCTTCCCTTTCTCGTGCCATACGCTCAGCCTCCTTACGCCTCTCCTAATGAGCGGTTGAAAATAAGATCAAACTGGCATTTTAACAAAAGCAGCCGACATGATTAACTACCTGCTCAATGCGATATCGTTCTCGCTCCAGCTTCTCTCGCTCCAGTCTCTCTCTTTCAAGTTTTTGTCTTTCCATCTCAAGGCGGTGTCGCTCACGGAGAAGAATCTCTCGTTCTTCACGCTCCCTCAACAGACGGATGCGTTCTTGTTCAGCAAATTCACGTCGGCTTCCAGAAAAAGAGAAAACCATCAATGTTTCCTATAGTCCACATAAGGAATACTTCCATATTGCTGGCTCTTGCTAGTAGTTAAGATACTCACCTTCGGAATTCCATGGTGCGACGGAACCGTTCCAGACGAGCCTTATTTTTACGCATCCTTTGCTCTTTAATTAGTTTGAAGGGCAAAATGTTCACGTCATCCCCCTTGTCATTTAGAGGGCGCTGTTTTACATTTGTTGTCTGAAAAAACAATCATAATCATCTTTTAAAAATCATACGAAAATGTTTTATGCCAAACGATAACTTAACTACGACTTACCTTGTCAAAGTTCCCATCACCCCTTTTGGTTCTGTCTCCAACCGCTAAATTACCCGGGCTGCTGCCACCTGGACAAAACCAAGCATCGTCAGGTTGATGTCATACAAACACATAAATCACATATCTCTAAATGAAAAACCTTGGGATGAGTTTGACGATCCAGACTCAGGTTTTCCGCTTTTGGGCTCTGGTTTCTTTAATGGGTCTTTATCCACTTGATCTTTTTTGATAACTGGCTGTGATCTGTTTTTTGAAGAAACACTGCATTACCACACATACAAAAACATACAATAATTTGCATAGATTGCATCTCTCATGCAGCGTCTACTGGTGCTTGTTACTCCTGAGATGGGGACAGTAAACTAGGTCTGATCACAGTTTACACATAAATGCTGTAAGAACTGTAATTCTTCATGGTGCATGTTGACATTTAAAAACAATCCGGTGGGTCCTTTTTTTATGTTGATATTTATGAAATAGCAAAAGTTACAAGCACTTACTTGCTAGTCAGTTTCAACCCAGTGGAAATTCTCTTGTCACTTGATTTACCGGCACCTGCTTTGTTATCCCCTCGCTCGCCACTGGTGGGCTCTTTCTTGAATGGATCATTTTTGGCCTTTAAAACAAAAGAAAGGAGGTTAATTGTTGATGGTCTGCAGCCATCAAATGATTTGAAAAGACTTTTGTAAATGAGAATTCAAATAATAATTTACTCCGCTTTGTCATTAAAACCACTAAAGTCGATTCCATCAACTCACCCGTTCGACATAGATCTGCTGTCCATGAAGCTCAAAACAGTCCAGATGGGTGACACATCGAGTTACCTCAGCACTGGACGACATCGTCACCAGACCATAACACTTGGATCCTGGACTTCGAGCATTGGTAACCACCTTTGCACTTAACACCTACAAGTAAGCAAGAGTATAATTTTTTCGCTTGAAAACATGGGGAAAAAAAATTTGATTTACCTTTCCATATTTTCCAAATAAATTCTTCAGATCAGCCGCCTTGGTGTTGGATGACAGGCCGCTCACCCAGATGTTGCATGAAGAGCTGAGGTTACTGCTGCTCACACCTAATAAAAAGTATTGATTACAATTGGGTGTAAAACCTTAACATGTTAAGCTGAAAACTCATTTTCACAAGCAATATCTTACCCTTCTCATTCTTTCCATCTTTACAGTCTCGGTCCCGGGAAGAGCTGGAAGGCAAGTGTTGTAACAACAAATAATAAGCACAACGTTCAAGGAATAGTTCCTCAAAAGGGCAGATGAACACATCATTTCGGTGAAAAAGTTTTGATTTTTTTCATTACGGGAATGGGAAAACGAAATCCTGGAAGTAGATCGTGGATATGGATCAATGGTTCAAAGACTTCTGCTTTCCTGGGTGAGGTGCGTCATGTTGTCACCCAATTTAATCACCTCGACCAAAGTCATCGGTCATCTTCTGAGGTACTTTCAACTTCATGTCAAATCGTTTCAAAAAAAAAAAAAAAAAAAGAAAAAAAAAAAGCCATCAGTGGGTCTACTTCTTTTTTATGTATAACAACAGGTGGTGTAATCAGGAGAAGGCGGTTTCTGTGCTGGTAGCAACAAAGTTACAAAAAAAAGGCGTTTTCTCAGGTCCCGGTCAACAAAATTAACCAACGTTGGAAAATAAAACAATGCAGCGATTGGCAGGGTTAGGTACACCAGTGAACACTTCTCTGAAGGCAACGAAAAAAATCTCCACGCTACCCATAGTGATGTGTTCTTACTGAGCTGGACTTTTGAAGTAGTAGCAAAGAACTGACATAGAAAGACAAACCTCTTTTCTTGACCTGATGCCCCAGAAGATGGGGTGCCTTTCTTTCCCGATTCCTTTTCTTTGTCTTCTGCTTCAGCTTTTCTTGAGGCCTCTCCGCTGTCTTTCTTTGAAGAATCAGCCCAGGATCTGTCATCTCGCTTACCATCCCGGTCGTCATCTGTGTCTTCCAACTTCAAGTCATCGTCTGGTTCCATCTCAACTGTGGCCTCATGATCTTCAATTCCCTTTTCAGTCTCAGTTTCTGGAAGTTTACCATGTTTACCTGTATCCAAGAGGTCATCGCCATCAACATCAAGAGTGATGGCATCCTCGTTTTGGATTGAGACACAAAGATGATCCTCCTCTGAATCGTTAAAAGAATTCATGGCATCCAAATTGACCATCGTGTCAAGCACTGGCTCCGTGTCACCATCGATGACTGGTTCAGCGTCCTCATCTGGTTCAAGCTCAACATCAGCATCTGGTTCTTCATCCAACTCCGCGTCAACCTCTGGATCCTCCGCATCAGCTTCACCCTCTGATGAATCAGCGTCGGCTACACCGTCATCCAATTCGGGTTCAGGGTCTGCCTCAGGCTGATGGAGGCTGGTCTTGCTGGTAGCAGGCTTTGAATTTTCCCCAGAACCATCATCTGTGTCAGTAACATCTGAGGGATTCAACAGGGATAAAGATGGCAAAAACAGAGCTTTTTAACACGATGATGTGAAGTGACCTGAAAGGCAAATTAGACAGCACATTTAAGGCGTCACCACAGGAAGATACACAAAACACATCTCCATAGACATCGTTGAGCGCTTCTTCATCTCTCAACCCACATGGGAAAGTCGATCCCTTTGGCAGTGCATTTCCAGGAGCTTGCTTAATGGTTTCGTAGCTGAGGCGACGTTAGAAAAAAAGTGGATCTTTAAATATCCTTGAGATACGTGCATCTTTGAAGAGAAGGTACTTTGAGGGTGTCCACAAAATGAACCATGTCATCTGTCCATTAGAAATCTTGAAACATGTTCTGTCCATCAGATTATCTCTTCTTCATCTCTGGTTATTGCAGGGCAGTGGGTCTCTTGGGTGCCAGAAAAATAATGGTGCAGCAGTCAGCTGTTTGGTTACATAAAAAATACCTGCGGCCTCTTGATTTTTCACTTCCATGTGAATGCTTTGCATCTTTTGTGAGTACTTGACATTTCCTTGTGTCTTTCTTTTCACTCCCATAGCCTTGAGGAACTGTAGGATTGCTTCATCTTTAGAAGCATTGTTCACTCACATGTCCAGAAAATGACCAACAATTGAGGTCAATTTGCACAACTTCTTCTTCCGCGTAACCTTGAGCCGAGGCTTTGGACTTCAAATCTTTGCATTTCAGATACCCATGAAATAAAGCAGCATTCAAGCTTAAAAAATAGTTTCCCACAGCGAGAGTCCAAAAACAGGCCAGCCTAATCAGGGCATGGTGCTTTCAAGACATTAAGTCCCAGCATCTTTGCCAAAGCACAGTCGAGTCATTGAGTCTTTGTTTCTTCTTGGTGACATCATTCAAATCAGGTGCAACATGTGCCAGCTGCAAGGAAGGAGCCTAATGCAAAGAGGCATCAAAAAGCCAGTATACATACCCTTTTCAAATTCGTATTCCTCAGTGTCCTAAAAAGATAAAAGGGAAAATGTGTATACAATTAGAGGGGAAACAATTTAGACCAACAGAATCTTTTTATTTTCATTGATTTAAGAAGTGCAATTAAGGGGAGAAGTTAAAGTTAAATTACCTTTTTGTATTAGAACAATCAGCGATCAATTGTTAAATGATTTGTTTTATTCTTTGCTCCAAATCACACTATTGTAGAATGTGATATTGAATAGGAAAATCATGTAGTGTTGGCTTTGACTTAACATGTACAAGATTAAGATTGTCTTAGTAATTTAGAAGATGCTTTGCTTATTTTTTTAAACTACTTAAAATAACTCAAACACATTACGGCTCCTGTTTGTTTGTCTTTTTAATCCCATTTAGGGAGGAAATAATTATCAAGAAAAATTACCAGGGCTGAACAATATATTGATAGTGTCATAATATTGAGATTCATTACTGAAATGTCCTAAAGGCTGTGCTTTACAAAAATCGCGAAGAAGCAAGCCGCACAACAAACTTGATCCTCACCTGAAACAATACTGCGTACCACACAAAGTTTATGAATATGATGGAGAGGACGGCAAGTTCTCCGTCATACTAGGTAAATCCCAAGAATTTATTTTCTCATCCGATGCAATAACCGGTGCTATGCAATACATGTCAACGTCACAGATATTATAGACGCCATCACGTAAACCATTGCTAAAGATATGAGTAAAAGTAAAAAAGGTGAATTTATTTTGTCGTCATTTAAGAATATGAAATATTACACTGTTGTTTCTCTTTAAGGTAAGGTAAGGTAAGACTTTATTGATCCCTCAGGAGGTCTCCTTCAGGCAATTGTTTAATTTTTTTACTAGTTGTATTACATTAAAGTTATTTTTGAAGCAAAGCTGACTCAACCATTTAAATATTTTCTGGTAGAAATATGGAGATAAATGGAATTTAGTTCAACCCTTATAATAAAATGACATCAAAGATAGAATTTTGAGTAGAATACCAGAACTTTTGGGGTAGCCTTGGATGAAACATCTTCTAAGGTCGTGTCAGCTTCCGATTCAACAGTTTTTCCTGCAACGATGAAGCATAAAATTCAAAAAGTAGTTCAACACGACCAGGTAGAATCAACAGTAGCAATCTTGTGAAAGATTACCTCTCCCTTTGACACCTTTACGAGGGGAGGCATCGGTCGGTGGCTGGAGGTCAATGTAATCAGGGTCTCCACCTTCATCCTTTATGGCCTGAATAACGATAGTTTTGTAAGCAGCTTTCAATGCTCGTATTCATTTGGGAGGTATTCTGCGATGCAGGATTTGAAGAACAATGGGAAAAAATGGCAATTTCTTACACATTAATAAATGTAATTGTAGTCGCCTAATAAATACTCGTATTCCGCAAATACCCGTTATTACGATGTATTGACTTCACAGAATGAAATATGCAATCCGAATAAATTGTCACCGTAAGAGCTGACAGAAAGCCCTTGCATAAAGAGAAACTATCACGTCTAAAAAAAGCGACGACGATCAGATCGAATTATCCGGTTCAGTTGCATTCTAGCATGTGGCGTGAGACAGTTCACTACCACGCTAAAACAGAAAGAAAACGACTGTGAGTACACTCCTACTTTGTTGGATGTATGCATCGTATGTTCCATAAGATTCGAACTTCGCAAGCAAAACGTTACATGTTGAAGTTCGTGGAAAAGTGTCTCGAGTGTTAGCTAACGATAGCCGCTTAGCAATGAATGTATCGCAGTTTAGCCAGTGCCTAATAAATATTATTTCCTTAGGTTACCTGTTTTAGTCTTGAGAGTAGAACATTCTTAACCCCAGTGGTATCCAAGCCTCGTCTTTTCAGCTCTGATTTTAGATCAACGACTCTTAAATCTGCGATCTTCTTCAACTCGGTGGAAATGGCACCCGAAGCCATTTTACCTTGAAAAACAAATGCCCAATGCGCCTGCGCCGACTAGAACTATGAAGTTTCTTCTTCGATGACTAAATGTGGTTGTTAGTGAGACCAACTCGGCCTCCTCAAACAGCCGCAAATATTATATTTGTATGGTTAATGTCAAATTTATTTCAAGACCATACGTCTATTTGATGTAAGGAGACATCGCCGTTCCATTTGGAGAGCGTAAACACATGCTAAAGGATAAATTAAAATGAAATTTGATCTGTTCCTTTTACAGACAGCGCCCCCTTAAGGCTATAGCTTCTTGTTGTTGTAACAATGGAAAGGGTACAAGTGTGAAAATATCATAGTAAAATAGTCAAACTAAATTATCCTTCAATTCAATTTAATTTAAAGTGTCTTATCATAACAAAGTTATCTCAAGACACTTTACAGTTGAAGTAAGACTATAGTGGAGACAGGAAAACAGATCCCAGCAATTCAACCTTGCATACTATCTAGGGTCACTAAATGCATTGCTTAATGTTTTATTACGAGATTAAATTCGTTTGAAAATAATTTATCACGATGTTAAAGTCGTTTGAAAATAATTTATCACGAGATTAAAGTCATTTGAAAATAATTCATCGCGAGATTAAAGTCCTTTGAAAATAATTTATCACGAAAGTCGAAAATGATAGGTGTCGTAGAAGGAATTCATTCTACCTGTGTTCCCGGCAGCCGAGGCTTCAATAGGTGTGTATTTAGTGCGGATTTCGATAAATAGAACTTTATTCATCCCTCAGTAACAATTCTGAAACTTTCATTTTTTCGATGCTGTGAACGACAATGCTTTAAAAAATTGACTAAATTTTTATTTAAAAAGCCTATTTGAGAGGAATAACTTTGTTATTTCTGTTATGTGAAGTGCGTATTCACATCTTGTCCGTGCTAGGATAGGCTTTATTTATTTTCCATTTAACCTGCAGGTTTTATCCTGCGGCTTCTTACAGTGTCATGTATTGTTTCCCTCTTCTACCTGTACTGTGTATATGGGAGCCTTAAATGCGCCCTTGAATAACATTTTTATTTTTATTATTTTAAAACTTGTAGAGGGAATAAGTGGCAGACATTTAGTACTTGGCCTATTTGTTTGTACATTTCCGTAAACGATTAACAACCTGAATTATTTCAGTCACGAATTCGCATGTAGTGAGTGACTCCAGACAGTAATTATTAAAACGTTTTTAAAAGCACCACCACAACTTAACCACTAGAGGGGGCACTAGTATTCAATGCAATAGACATGAAATATGCAGAACAAAAATACGCTTTAGCCTTTTCTCCCTCTGTTCTCTGTTACGGAGTAACTCGGGTTTTATTTTTTTAATCCGACGATATGATCATGCGGTTGTGTTATATACTCGTGCAAATCATTCACAAGCATCGCTTGTGGTTCTTGTAGTGATCTGGCGGCTCCTTGTGGCGCCGATGAGAAACGGTTGTGTTGTAGCCAGCGAACAGACGATCGCTGGGTAAACAACAGAGACAGGAATGGCCAATTCGTTGAGGGATGACGACCAGACAGGTTTATATTTTGCTATATAGTTGTAGTAAATACGTCGCTTTGCCTTCCCGGGTGTAACATGACTAGTTTGCGAGTCTCAATGGGCGAATATTCTATCATAGTTTATGTTCGAAGTTAAGCTAGCTTAAACGTTAGCTTAGCTCGGGGCCCATAGCCTTCGTCCGCTTTACTCGCTCGGGACTGTGTTGTCAGTTTCACAATCTGAGCCACTTACGTCCTCGATCCGCGGTTCTGTGAAGGCCTGTCTAGTTGCAACCTGTGCTAATATGTAGCATTAGATGTCTTGACATTTTCAACGAAATTCCCCGTGCCATACTGGAGCCTGTAACCGAGATGATGGTGATATATTTGAGGAAAACGATTAAGAACAAGGTGCGTGTTTGCCTTTGTGTTCTGCCTGGCAAGATGTCAGGCTAAGGGCTAGCTTTCCTATATGGTTCGACTTTGTATATTAAATTCCAAACAAACGTCCCCGTTTTACATAAGGTATCTCATTGGGAAACGATGATGATGTGAGCAGACAAGCTTGTTGTAGTATGTTATATATAGATAAGTATGCTTTTCTGTACACTTTCTGTTTAATTAAATGTATTGTATTGCATATTAAGAATAATATTGCTATTGTGTTGCCAGCTGCAGGGTTAGATATAGTATAATGGTAAACTGTGTCGGTTGCATTGTGACGTTACATCGTTTTTTTGTCCATCATTTTATAAAAAATATCGTGGGATAATAACATGTTTTTCCTCCATATTACTATACTTTTTATCCCCTCTGAAGGTTTGATGTAAGCCATTGTACATTTAAAGGCATTTACTGCCTGAGTTCCCTCACTCACTTGGTTTGCTGTTGATCTCTCTCAAGCTAGATACACCTTGGTTGCTTGATAAGGGTTGATAGAATATCATACATTTTTGTATGATTGGAAATTGCGTGCTACTCCAAGGGCACTGTGTGACCCGAATGGCAACCATCGGTTTGTTAAGCACTTCTTACTTTCTGTTGTAAAAGTGTGTTTCCCCTCTGGGGATGAAAAAAGCTTTTCTAAATCTATTTTCTATTTCTTAAATTACTTTATAAAATATTATTTTGGATGATTAATGGTTACCTCTAATACAATAATCACATTAGTGATTCTTCCAAAATTACAGATGGGGAAAGGAGTAAGCAAGACAACACCAAAATTAAAAAGATGGTTATTGTATGAAAAATGTTTTTTTTCAACCAGGCCCATGGGCTTCTCCTTAGGTGTCTGTGGGCTACCCTTTTCCCGCGACCACCATGTTGGTAACCCCTTCTGCACATGTACTGATGTCAGATCCAGGTCTTAAGTAAATGCCATGACTTCCCTACCCTGTCCAAAACGGTGACTTCAATTTTCTCAGTCACTAGTGGTGTTGATCATCCGTTAATGGTTTTTGTAATCATAGTGTTGACTGGTTTATATGATTCGTATGTTTTAAAGGTCATAGATGACATTGTAGTTTTAGATGGACTAAGTTAGAAAAGACATGCATTTAAGATGTTCAGTAGTTAAATAATTATTGCATGATATTCTTAAAATAAGAGGATTTAGAGAGATGACCCAGCAGCTTTTTAAGGGAGATGGGAATAATTTAGCATTTATTTCTATTAAAACTGACCATTATTAACACTTACCTCAGATATCTTTCAATTTGAAGTATTTGTAAAATGATACCGGTTTAACCAAAACATTTCCAAGCACTGTCTGCTTCTCAAGAATTTCTTTTAGTAATAAATCAAATGTTATTATCTTGTGTTGATTGCCATTCTACTGTAGATTTCTAGCTTCTGACATTTTTTTCCCCATCTTTTGCTAGCTGTAGTGAGATGCTGGGGATAGACTTCTAGGACGTGGTGAAACAGTATTGGATGCTTGCTGTGTGAACTGACCTGTCGCCATGAAGAGTGAGGTGCCGTCGGGGCCCCCCAGCAGACAGGAGCGTCTTAAGGAGCCTCTGGCAAATCCAGAGACTATGGAAGCAGCCAAGAGTTTTCCTGACAACATGGAGATGATAGGAAAGGCTGGAGCTGATTTCAAAAGCCTTTGCACTGAACCCAAGCATCACACCCTAAAGGAGTCTGGGACCCCGAAAGACACAGACCTTGGCCTAACGGTGCGCAGGAAAAGAAAGGGTCCAGGAGCTGGACCGTCTGACTGCTCAATGAAGGAGGGGAACATAACTGAGAGTTCAGCTACACCTCAGCGTCCTAGAGTTGAACTTTTACAGGACCCCAGCGAGGATGAACGTAACCATGAGTCATCTTTTAGTGAGTGTGCCTCCTCCCCTTCCTCAAGTCTAAGATTTGGGGATTCTGACACTCTCACCTCAGAGGAAGAGGAAGCAGGAGCAACAGGCGGGCAACACAAGACCTCTACTCTCACAACTACAGCTACTGGAGTTAGTTTGCGACCCATTCTGGGTCGACCTAAACGGAGTCGGTCGCATAAATGGGTGCGCTCAGAAGCTGAGCCAGTGCTGCTGAGACGTCCATGTTTGAACAACCGACGGCCTATACAAAGGAAACGCTTTGTTAAGTCCATTGCTGGAGGGGTCCAGCGGACTCAGAAGCAAAAGGAAAGACTGCTTCTGCAGAGAAAGAAACGTGAGGTTATCGCACGCAGGAAGTATGCTCTATTACACAGTACCAGTAGTTCAAGTGACGAGTTGAGCAGTGGGTCGTCCTCCACCTCATCATCCGAAGCAGAAGAGCTGTATGTTGACGTGAGCAGCACCAGCAGCCAGCCCAGTGCTTCAGTGACTACAGGTACTCTCACAGCAGCTTTTATGTTCACAATATCTTTTTTTTTAATGTCTGAGCAAGTTGTTTGACAATGTTGACACTACATCTTCTAGTAAAAACTGAATAGTAGTATTAAGAATTTAAATTTAATTAAAAAAAAAAAAGGATAACATTTTAATTTTAAAAGTAACGTAGCACTTGTTTTTAAAATGCAATGGCAGATTTATCTAATTTCTTAAATGGATCAGTGACAGAATACTGACGAACTTAAGAACAAACAGATCTACTATCGATATTTGCACTGGCAGATCTGACCCTTACTGGGGCAGTGACTTTGCATGAATGTATTTTGTGGCCGGCAAAAAGGGGTTAAACCAACAATAGTATGAAACACTGGGAATTCTGCTCCTGCCTTAGTAAATGCATTTAAACCGTCACTTATAACAGGCATCATGTTTTAAACAGTGAATCCAACGAGGAAGTGTGAAAAGCTAACTTTTGATAACATTCACCAATTATCCAGAATTTGCAAAATGAAGTGTGTTGTTGATTTAATTTCCAAGATGGCTGTGACCTCAGATTGTCTTCAAACCGTGGTTTGAGACGGGTACAACCGTTTCGCTCTGTCCAAATCTTATGGTTAATTACATGAAGGCCGTACGGGTTCTTTTATTATAAAGAAAACATGACAATGACATTTTTACAGAAATAACATTTCTGTTGTTTGTCTTGCTGCTTTTTTCATTATACTGATGTTGCCCATGCAAACCCAAAATATCAGAGAGCCATCTCTATAAGTCACAGTCGAGAGGTGTTTACTGACTACCTTCCAATCATGGTTAAGTTCCAAAACCTTCCCTTGACAGTTTCCTTTTCAGTTCAGAATACATCAAGTGAATGGGTACTTTATGGAATCTTCAGGGATCTGTCAAGACACAGTCTTAAGAGCCACTCAGGATAGTTCCCACTTAAACCTTAGATCATCAACTTGTATGTTTGTGTATTCCCTAGAAAAAACAAACAATAATATATGTCCATATCTATATCATCTATATATCTAAAACCGATACCTGGTCTGAGACCATTTTAATTTCCTTTCACTTATTATGTTAATCTTGACTTTAATTTGTGTTTTGTATACAATGTACAAAACTTCATCGAATGGGAACAAGAAAACTGCACCGGGTAACATTTATGTAGGATCATTGGTTGATTTAAAAATGCCTACAGCACAACAACATGGAAAACAAATGTTTTGTTTTACTGGAATTTACTGACAATGAAACCTTAATCTGTCAGGGTAGTGTGACATCAAACAAATTGCTGTGTAAACTGTAAACAGAACTGATCAGAGCTGTAAGCCCTTTTAGTTGAGGGTAACAAAACAGTCTGTAGTGCAAAACCAGCAACAGTATTTTGACCATTTCTCCTTTAGAAACCCACAATTTGTTGAATTTCCAATAAAGGTATTAATATTAAAATATGACAAGGTTTATAATTCTGTCTTTCAACAAAGCAGTAGCATTTTAGAGTATCAATGGGGCTGTTATTTAAAAAGGGTCTTTAAAAGATGTTACTGCAAACCTTTATTAAAAGCTAAACCTAATAGTTAGCGTATATGGATTACCATTGCGTTCCTCATGTTGACATGCTCTTAACTAGATGGGTTTAAAAACTTCTTAATGGACTAAGATCTCTACTTCCACTCTTTTACAACTTATGCTTATGTTCTCAGGTGCGTTGGATGAAGACGTGGTGGTAATTGAGGCAACTCCCGCTCCGACGCCTGTTGTTCCTGCCAGCGAGGAAATCAATGTCACCTCAACTGACAGCGAGGTGGAGATTGTCACAGTTGGAGATGGTTTCAGGTAGGACATGAGTTCAAGCAATCATATATAATTTGGAAAGATGTTTTGTTAATGTCAATACAAAAAGGGCTATTTCCGCTTTCCATTTATTTTTAAAAAATGATCTAGGACACAAAGTTTTAACCTGTTTAGCTAAGTCTTAATAAACATGGCTGACATACGGGTAATAACGTCTCAGAAGACTAGCATTGGTCGGCCTAGTCTTGATAGCTCCTTCTGAAATGTCCCTTTTGAACACAACGTTTTGTCTTGAACTTTCTGGATTCAATTTTTGAATTTCATCGACTAACTGCCACTCTCGTACACTTAAAAAAAAAAATAGTTTCATATTGGATGCGGATAATTTTGTTCATTATATTATAAAGACAAGCCTATAATTCCTGCTCATTTCTTGATTATTTTCATGACATGGCTGAAAAAAAACATGTCATTAAACGATCATGTGGACATAATGATCAAGAGTTATCAGTGTTTGGAATGAAAAAATTTTTAAGTGTGAAGATTTTTAACTGCAAACAAGTGTGTTCATTTTTGATCAGTGTTGGAATGCTAATGTGTGTCTGATGTTCGCTTCTCAACATGACAAGTGATTGCCGCCGGATATTTGTGTAATTCACCTCAAAACCAGACGGAATCCCGCACGTTTGCATGCTTTTTTTCATACTTTCATACTATGAATTTGCCGTGGAAAAGTACTTATTTTGTGTACATGCACTCATAGTACATATGACCACAGGTCAGGTGAAAGTGAGTGTACACTTGTATATGATATTTATAAAATGTATATATATATTTATACAGACATTGAAACATGTATTACATAATATACAACCCTTCAAACAGTTTTGAGCTTTTTAAATCAATTTTGACTTCTATTTTCAAGAGCTCATGAAATGGACCACACATGAAATCTGCCAGTTTTATAGAATGATCCGTTTTTCTATTTATAAAACTATATCGTTGTGGCCGAAGCCCTATGACATCAGGTTGATGAAGTTTCTTCACCATCTCTGAAATCTATGAGGCTTAATTCTATGTGTCGTAGTAATTGACTTAATTTATGTAGAAGGAAATCATGGTTGCATGTAGACCAATTTTTACCAGTAGTAACTGACCTAATGGCAAAAGTGTGTTTCATATAAGTTATTATGAGTAATCATAAGTAATTAGATTACTAGGCTAGCATTTAAATTTATAACTGAGCCGCTGCTGTGAAGATGTGAGCGGAGGTGTGGAGGAGAAATCACGCTAAAAGATCAACACCACTTACTTTATTAAGCATCTTGAGACGCACCACGACACAGAATATGATAGATTGAAGAAACAAGAAAGACGAAACAAAACAAAGCAGTTAACTTTGCTGTTCTGTAGAGAAGAGTGAAAGTTTTATTTGACGCATGAAAGTCAACAAAAATAAATGTTCTTGTTAGTGTTAATGTTGACTTGGTTGCATGCTGGTTGAATAAAGGCTGACAGCGCTGAGTTCTGTGTGTTTGACATCAGCAGACGCTCCACTAAATTAAATTTCACAAACTTCATGGTGATCAATGATGACACAAAAATACACGTAACAAGTTTAGTTCATAAAACCGTTAAACGCTTTACTAATTTACTTTTAAAAGTTGTTGATCACAGTTCAAATAAAATAAAAAGGAAATGACTTCAAATTATATATGTATTTAACCTTTGAAATAATATTTATTTTTTTAATTCAATGTTATTTAATGGTTTATATTTTAACAGTGTGTGCATAAAAGACAATAATTGGATTTTTTATTTTAAAACTGGAACTTAAATATACACACCATTTGTTCATTTGTGTGGTGCAATTAAATTAGTCATTTCCTCCATTCCAAAGTAACGAAATGGCAGCAAAAGGATACACCAAGCTCCAGTACCCTTTAAAGCTAACGATTGGACTCATTTTGGCTTTAAACATAGTTTAAAGTTAAAAATGCAATGAAATGCACTTCATTGTGCAGTGTTAATATAAGTTTACGTTTTTTGTTCATATTTTGAGAAGCACTTTCCTTCAAACACTTTCACATTTTATTAGACAAAGCATATGCCCATTTCTTTGCTGTAAAAGGCAGAAAAATTGTTGTTGTTCCTACATCGCAATATATCACATGTATACTCGTACATATCTATATATATATATACTATATCACATACACTTTGCCGGATTCTTGCCAATACACAACCTTAATCCTTAGTGCAGGTCATGTTTTCTTCTTATTGAATGATCATTGTTGTTCTCTGTGAGGTGATTACACTTGGTTTGGAATGCTGTGACATCTTATCTGTCTGCTTTCTTGACTTTCAATAGATGTCCCAGCCTGCTAGAGAATGTAATGATGAGCTTTCACACACGGGGGGGGGGGGATGGGTTGCTGTAGGGCAGGGTCTAGGCGGCCCACAGAATGTGTAATGAAATTTCCTTTTTCCTCTCAAGTTGTTACAATTGTGATTGTGAATATACTTTGGTGCTGCAAGAGCATACCGAAAGAATGCACACGAATAATTACAATAGCAGTTGATGTTTAATTAATCACACATAGTCTGGTTATTTTCATTGTTATGTGCAGTTAGAAGAGATGCAGAGAATAGGAACCCTGAATCCTATTCATGCGAGCACCCAGACCTATGCAGCTTCTACATTAATGTGACAGAAAAATATGAATTATGTGCACCATGCATATTTCACACAATTTCAGTTTGAAAGTCATTTACTGGTGGCTCATGTGTATTTGTCTGTGCTGCTCCACTGATGGCTGGGTGCAATTGCACAAAGCAGCACATTAGAACATTCCAGTGTTCTAGCACTACACCATGGGATATTTTTGAGCAGCTGCACTCCCCAAATCACAGCAGCAAACGCTAAACCAGGGTGAAATATCTACTGCCATTGATTAAATGTGGCCTTGAACGGTCAATATCCCACCATATTGTGTCCAACATTTGGAAAGATCTATGACATTTGAAAGAATACTTGACAATTATTTAACTGGTTAATCTGATTATTTCAATTCTGGAAAGAAAAGTTTGGTCCGTGCAACATTTTCGAATAGTTTAATTTCTATTGTGGAACATATTTGGTCTGATTAGGTTGAATCTGGAATAGCGGCTCCATCCTCCTCTATTCTCTGACGCGCACTACAAATCGCCAGAGAAAACTAAAGTCAAAATCTAGGACGATCTAAATCCTAACGCAAGAGTTCCCAGAGCCCAACTGTGTTCAACGTCAATGGCCAGATGTATATGTAAATGTAAATCTATTATTTATATATTTTTTCCCCGTATCTCATGGCCAAAATTATAATCCCAATTAGTCCTCAACTGAAACCAATTAAAGCTGAATACTTTTACAAGCCACTTTTATTTTTTACTGTCTAGTTGCATTCACCACAACATCATTGTGTAAAAAGTTTCTCAATTCGCCTCCGCACTGATCTCTTCATCAGCTTAACTCTCATCCCTGCTGCTCCCTCAGGAGTATGACTCGCATCACCTCAACATTACCATGCCTTCCATTCCCCAAGTGTTCATGTTTACAATATACTGTTTTCCTTTCAACTACTCCCATTCCCTTGGGATCCTGGTGGTAAACATATATTTACAAAATATTCCCAGATCAACTTAATTAGCAACTTTTCCCACGTGGTTACATGGGTGTTCTGGGATCAACCAACCAAGGAGTTTCACCATTTACACCTTTGCCTAACATGCCCACCCCTGTCGTACCCTGTTACCCCTAGAGCAGTTTGTTTGGTGCATATATCCGTTTCCTTGTTTATCATGAATAGCTCCTATGTAAGTTGATGGTCAATTAGCTTTTTTTTTTTTTATTTGGGGTGGTGGTGAAGTTTTTTCCTACGCTTACTTATGAAATGTGGATCAATAACTAACCACAGTATGCTAGGGAAATCGCTATATATATATATATATATATATATATATATATTTTATTTAATGTTTCCTCACTACTCGGGTACGATGCTTTAGTGAGTCAACAGATTTGAGCTCAAACGTTTTTAAGGAGGTCTCATAGCATTTCTGTTTATGCCTTCACAGGTCACGCTCAGTGGGAGGGCTGGGTAGGCTGTGGCCCAGCAGTTGCTCCCAAAATCGACTTCAGGAGTCACGTGGACGACACAGACTCTCCACTGTTATCCAACCCCTCCGCCAGAATCCAGGAGAGGTGGTTGATCTCACCGTCGATGAAGATGGTATGTGCTACCTATTTCTTAAATTCCTGCCGTCATTGGTCACTTCATTCACAGCAGATGTTGCACAGTTTGAGCATAAAACCAGATATTAGGTTAAAAACAAAAGGTAAACCTTCTGAGTAACTTTAATGCAATTAATGCCCTGTTCATGGTAAGTTTCACTATTTCTGAAATGTGCCACAGCCGTTATGGTTCTAAAATGAGTGAGAGACAAAAAGTGTGCTTGTTATCACTTCACATCAATAGTGACTTTTGATTGGATTAGCTTATCTGCAATGATGAGATGCATTTAGACATCTAAGTATTCAGAATTATTTTTATCCATTTGCCCATTTACAGAGCAATTATGTAAATGACTTGCAATTCATTCTGATTCTTCAGCAAAGAGCTTGACATGTGAAAATATGGGATCACTGGGCGTGAGGGTATTTGCATTTCTTAGAAGGACGAGGATAAATTAATTTGTTAACGAAAACCAGAAAGCACACACACCTGAATTCTAATGAGGCTTTTTCTTCACTACAACGGCTGCATGTTAAGCTCACACAACTTGTAGCCCATATTGTGTTCAAGAAGATGTTTCACATTGTTAAATGTTTAAGAGTCTCATAACTTGTTTAGCCATGAACCATTAAGCTAGCTTGCAGAAGTCTAGTTTGTTTCCTGTTGGTTCTTTGTACACTGATGACATTATCTTTATTTCCACTGACTATAAAATTATTTCGTCTGCCCTCTCAAGTGGCCAAATTGTCATATTCAGCTTCTTTTTTTTTCTTCACACAGTCTGACCAAAATGTATCACTTTTGAGAAGGAAGGTAGTAACGTGAACCTAGATCAATTTAGACTTGTTCTCAATTTACTTTAGCTCAGCTCTGAAATACTTCTGTTTATTCAAGAAATGATTTTTAAGAAAAAAGAAGAAGCCCTGCCCTGTGTATTTCTAGCCCCTCGACTCGTCTTCTTAAAAATGCTCTATCACCATCTCCATCTGTAAATGGGCTCAGATGTATGAACTGTAGTTTCATTAATTAACTATTTTATCATGGAAGATTATAAAGAAAGGAAAATTTGCTAAGAAAGAACAAAATGGGAATATACCATGTCTAGGAAGCCTAAAAATCTAATCTAAAAGGTTTTGTTAAAAAGAAAAAAGGAATGTGTGATTAGAAGGAAAACAGAAGTAAACCACATGAAGGAGGAAAGCCTCTGTGTGCAGCAATTCTTGGTTCAGTTCTAAGAAGAAAAAATTGTAAGAGCAGGAATGATTAAATGGATGATCCAAATCATTCCTTTATGGACCATTACGCAAAAAAATGTTCTTACACTCAAAAATATTCTTCATTGAAAGACGACTACCTCCGCTTCTGGCCAAACTGCTGATAAAAATGAATATAAAAGGATGACGGTAATCTTCCAATCTTGAAAAATCCAAAAGATGTGAATACGTTTGCATGAGTCTGTGATGACGGTGAGCAGCCAAGTAGAACACTACAAAGGGAGAAATCGCTGCCAGCGCCAAAAAGAATTCAGTGATTTTTTTTTCATTTTTAGTTAAAGGAGGACAATGCATAACAAAGTAATAAAGTAAAGAAAGTGTCAACAAAGTCGCAAGAAAAATGTACACAAAACGCATGACCTATTGAAGTTGAACAAAAAGACTCATCTGCTCCAATTTGAACATCTTACAGTAAAAGAAGGAAAGACAATTTAATTAGGAAGAAAAACGCAACACGTGCTGTAGGAGTAAAACTATCTACAAACTATAGTGAAAAACCTGACCTATGCTTTTACGTTTTACCCCAAAGCCTGGCTCAAAAAGTAAAACTTGAAATCTAAAAAAATATAGAGAAGTGACAAGAACTGCTCTTCTATTGCTCTTTTCTTCTAGATCTCTCTGTTGTGCCAACAACCTCCAGCAGCATTCATCCTCAAACAGTGAGGTCCTCTTCGTCATCATCTTCCCATCATGCCTCTACCTCAGAGCTCAATGATGTCCCAGGACCCTCCACCAGTTGCTCAGGCTCACAACCAGAAAGTGTGCATACACAGAGGGCAGGTGGTTCTACTCGCACCACAACTGAAGGTGTGACTTGCACACAAGGATCTCTGGTCCATACATGAACTGGTTGTCTATGAATTTTCACATTGATTCTTTTTCATATTACTAGATGATAGCAGACCAGGGCTGCCTGGAACACCAGGAGACTCTGGCACGGCTATGCCTCGCCTTCCATCCTGTTGTCAGCAGCACTCCCCGTGTGGACGACCATCACCGAGTCACATGACCCTCAACCACTCTCACTCAACCTGCATGCAGGCCTCATCTGCTCAGACGACTAGCAACTCACAGCACGGTCGTACTCACATCAGCGGCCGTCGCTTCCTTCACCATATTCACCACCCTGCCCCGCAGCCGCCGGGCACTCTGCCTTTCCAAGAGTCAAGTTGTGCAGTGGAGAGACCCAGTGCTCTGCCTGCCTCTTGTGGGTTAGGCGGCAGCAGTGGCAACGGCTCTCTCTACATCGACCAGGTTTGTGAACGTTCTGCTTTTATGAGCCACATCCAACATTCCACAAACTAGTTATAATTTATTTCCCATGCTTGCTTTTAGTTCCTGAATAATATTTCCCTATCTCTTTTCCCTCAGCAAACTCTGCCAGTCGACCTGAGCAGCAGTAGCGTTCGGGGCAGTGGAAGCAGTGGAGCCAGTTTCCATGGCAGCACCTCAGCCTTTGATCCGTGCTGCCCCGGCTCCACCTCAAGGCCTTCTCCTTTTGTTTCCCAAGCCACACCCGGGACCAGCCAGACTACTGCAGTGGACTCTTTCAGCTCCCCTCTTGTGGCTCAGCCACAAACGCAACCCCAGCAGCCCTGCCGACATTATATGCACCCCACCTGTGAGTATGGATGGTCCAGATTCTCTGGCATCTGCCTCTGCTTTGACTGTATCTTTATCTTTGTTTGACATTGAAGGTTGTTACATGGTGGCTCAAATTCTCTCTGGATTAGATATCAGCCAACATTCCTATCAACGGTATAACCGAGGAGCCATGTCTGAATTGACATTTTTAGAACAATCAATTCTGAATTGACCAGAGTAACTGTCATCGTAGATACTTAAGAGACACTTGAATATAAAGTAAAATATGAGATGAAGATGCTGAATTATTTGACAACGATGAAGAATTTAGTGGATTTGGAAAAACAGACCCATTCTATTTATTGTTTCTATATGTAACTATAATTTGTCTGGAAATCGATTATTATCAAGTATTATAGGATTTCTACGTCATTGTCAATTCCTTTTGACTCCTAATACTATAAGGAAGAAACTTTTGACATTTGATATTTGATTGACATTTTTGTCTCCATCTGCAGATGGCACTCTAGCTCGCTCACTGCATCATCAGCCTTCTTCTGCCTGCCCCCATTCCCACGGGAACCCCCAACTGCCCCCTCAACAAGGTGATTATGTAATTCCCCACCCAGTTCACTCCTTTCACCCACCGCTGGCGTCCGACCCGTCGGGCCACACCGTGCCCTCAGCACCGCCGCCTCCTCTGCCTGCCCACCACCCCACCAGTTCAAACGCGCCCCTTGCTCAACACCTTCCCGGGGACCAACAGGCCCTGGCGTCGGTTCAGAGGCTCCGTCACAACGAGCTGATGCAAAGGCTGGAAGTTCAGAGGCGCAGATTTATGCAGCATCCTACGTGAGTGTAATGTTGTTAAAGTCTCTCCTTGGAGACCAAAACGCAGTCAGATTCAACATTATAATCTCTGTAAAAAAGTTATTTCTGATAAGTTTGATGCTCTGTTTCATCCACAGGCGAGCACATGAGCGTCCACCACCACATCCTCATAGAATGCACCCAAACTATGGCCATGGCCACCACATTCACGTCCCCCAGACCATGTCCTCCCACCCCCGCCCACTGGAGCAGAGAACAGCGTGGTGAGTTAAAACTGCTCTTAAATCTTTTTTATTGAAACAAAAGCTTTTCAAATGGATAAAGCCATTTTAAAAAATACACCTGAGGCCATAAAAGAGATGTTTGCTGATGTGTCAACAGGGAGCTCGGCCTAGAAGCAGGTGTGACTGTGGCTCCGTATCCTTCCGGGCACCTGCACTCCCACCTGCCCCACTACCACCCTCCCCCAAGACTGCACCACTTCCCCATCACCTTCATGGTGAGTGACGCACACATAAACTTGCTTTAATAAGGAAGACTTACTTTGACGGAAGGTTTATTGTAGATTAACTGTTTCGCCCTGCCTCTTCATATGTTTTCAATGTTGATTTTTGAGTGAATAATTTAGCCATTATTAGCTTTAATTAACTGAGATTCATTGTAGATGTTATCAAGCATTCATCTTCCTTCAACAACTACTGTCACTTTTCACACCACCAGCTACACTGTTGTAACAGTAGTGGGAGCTAGAAAAACATCAATTTAACTATGTTTAATCTCTCACAGTGCCGTTTTAAAAGTTAAACATTATTTTAATATACATACATCATGATCTATACCAAAGTTTATAATTATATTTTAAATTAGAAGAATAATGTTAAAAATAACCCTAAATAAGAGGAAGAATACTTTGACAAATGACGTTTATTAGTAATGTGTTAGAGAGAATGAAATGTCTTTCTGTTATATGTCAGTAGATCAGACTGTGGTTTATGTCCAACCAATAATGCGTTGTGCAAAATGTTCTGCATGGATTTGAGATGGCTTGACTAAATGTTTAGAATCCCTACTTAACAGTGTAATGGCAGAATCATCTCAAAGTTGGTTCAAGTCTCTGGAAGACGCATCATCATCAAGCCATGAATGCTGTGTACCACTCAGTCGACTCACATGTGCTGGTTGAAATAAGCTACATAATGTCTATTTTCTTTCACCTTCAAAGCAGACCGGCGTCTCAGAAGTGACCTACCCACATATTCGGTACATCTCGTCTAGAATGACTGGCCTTGGACGAACCTATGAGGTGAGACTCGATCTGCTTGTATTGAACATTCCACTAAGACAATCTTACTTTTATTGTCATTTAATTCAACATGACTGGAGATAAAATGATTTTCTGAGTTCTGGGAAATACTATCAAACAATACAACATCATGAAGCAGGATGCACGTAGCCAATTTGACTCTTCAATTCTGTAGTTAACAGCTTCACATTAAAGACCGACTAATAAGTTATTTTTAAAATGCCCTCTTAGCTTGTGTACGGTGGCAACATGGCTCAATGGGAAGTTTACAAAACTAGGAAACTGGGCAATGAGTTCCTAACCTAGTCCAGTTGGCTGTTTTAAAGTCTTGAATCAATCAATCATTGTGAAGAAACACAACCTTTAGGTTTATCATTTTTGGTAACAGTGATTTTGTTTCCATTCAGGACCTGCTGCATTTAGAGGAACGTTTGGGAACGGTGAACAGAGGAGCCTCTCAGGGAACCATCGAGAGGTGCACTTACCCACACAAGTACAAGAAGGTGAGCCTGCGTCTGTTTTGACTTTCTCTTCGTCCTTCTGATGGTTGAAATACATTCTGTGTGTAGCTGTGCTTGTCTTTTGCAGTGCATTCTGGGAGTGCACACGGTCTTGGTGCTTTTGCAACATGTTGTACAAACATTTAGCAGAAGCGTTCTTCTGCCACTGTGTAGTGTTCTGTTTGGGGAGGGTCTGCTAGTGGTTGTAACTGTATCTAAATGAGCGCTCTAACACCCTGCCGCCCAATACAGAAGGTGTTGGAGAGAGACATTGACCAACAGTTAACCCCTGAAGCTTGGGCATCTATTGGGAAAAAAATGCACGCAACCCCAGAATCGGTGAGGAATAATAAGAAAATCAATTGGAAACATGTCTCTGCTCACTTGTCCATGTTAGCTGTAGATTTTGGGGCCAGGGATCTCCAGTACTGTAGACGTGTGTTTAGCATGTAGAAAGTGTCAGGAGAAAATCACCTTCCTCTCTGTCCCCACAAGTATAATGTGTTGTTGTGTTGTAGCTGTAGAGTATTTGTAAATGTTTTCTTAGTGCTTCTAGTTGAGGAGTTGAACTTATTTTAGGGTCATAGAATGATGTGTTGGACGCCTCTGCAGCCCAAACTCACGCTACACAAACGTTTTTCTTTGACAGAGAAAGCTTCATGGTAAGCAGGAGGAGGACGAGGGGGCTGATGAAGACACGGAAGAAAAATGCACCATCTGTCTGTCAATACTGGAGGAGGGGGAGGACGTCAGGTAACCGGAGCCCGTCCTAGGCTCACTCTTGCTTCTGAACATGCCCAATTAGGGGGCGGGGGTGTGAGCCGCCCTGGTGTATGAGGGGTTCTCATTACATGGTCTCTCTTGAGATGTTTCTCAACCCAAAAGATTCAATAACTGGCAGGAGACCCCGGAGTTGTAGCAACATGACAGTCCCTATGGTGTCACTCACGCATTGTCTCCGCCCTCTGCTGGTGAGATGCTGAATTGAGTAACTAGTCGTCATTCAGTCTGCCCCCGTCATCCAAAGTCCATTTAAGGGCTAAAAAAAATGTTTTTATCATGGCGCTTCAGTGACACAAACCTTCAGATGCTACAATAGTATTTTGATGTATTTCACCGACAGCACTGTAACTGTTTGAATAAAGATACTATAGTATAATATATTAAATAAAGTCAGAGGAAATATTCAACATTGATATTAAGACTATTTAAAGATATTAAAATAAAAGGCAACGATGGAGTTGAGGAATGTTTCAAAAGATGACAAGAGTACATCGTGGACAGAGAATGAAACTGAGTGGGTCTTGCCTCTTCATAGACATGTGACGATAAGATTTTGAACTGTTGCTGTGCGATATGAGATCAGCTCAAGGCCCCACTGACGTACTCTTCTGTGCCCACCAGACGGCTGCCTTGTATGCACCTCTTCCATCAACTGTGTGTGGACCAGTGGCTGCTGACCAACAAGAAGTGCCCCATCTGCAGGGTGGACATCGAGGCGCAGCTGACGGCCGAGAGTTGATGCTGTTTGTTCTTTTTGTAACAACCTTATTTTGAGATTTATTTTGAGATCATTAGTTTTCACTTCAGTACTGCAGTCAACCAAAGATGGCATGAATAACCTGTGCAGTGAAAAAAAACAGACAAACCCATTATGGAGTCAAAAGAAGCAGCAGCCCGGAGTTGTTTCTGCATCACAGGCGGAAGATTTTGTGTATTTATCAAGCTTTTATGTAGCTTTGGGTCGTTTGTCCTCAAGTGTCATTCTTTCGTTCTTTGCATGTTTCCTCACCATGCATTTCTTTGCACATTCAACATCCGGCTGCACGCCGGCGAGGAGAACCCTCGTAAAGTTTCCGCAAACACTGAGGCTGCGATCAAGGCAGGGCTGGACACGCCGACCGTCCACTGGATGAGTTCGCCCAGCAGACGGTGAAGTTCCTCCACATTCCAGCTGCTGTATCGGTGCACACTCACAGTATTTTTACAAAACATCACTCCCACACTCACGCGTCTCCACGACGACCCCTCATCACCTCCACAACGGTATTCTAGAGACTGGTCTCTTGCTGACGGACACCTGTCATCAGGCTGACTTTCATTTGTTTGCAGAGGAACATTTGCAGCTTATTTGAGATTAATGTGAGTGTTGTCCCCCTTGACTCCCCCGCCCCTCCGCCTTCTCTCAGTCTCTGTAGTCGTTCAGCAGCAGTTTTTTTCACCGCTGTGGATGGAAACAAACACTAGAACTGTTGACTAACTCACCTGCATAGACTTGCACAAGAGAGAAAAGGAGCTGATGCGGCTATTTCCACTCATGCTTATTAAAAGAAGAAAAAAGTCACTGAACGGAGTGAGGAAATGCCGAACTTAAAGCAGGTAAACAAATGTTCATGTAACTCATCAGGATCATATTCTGTGGGATTTATATTAGTTATAAATAAATGATATTAATAAACTTGATAACTCTTCAGTCTTGACTCTTCACTGCTTCACGTCAGTTTATCAGAGCGGGGTCAGCAGTCACCCTTACTTTATTCCACCTGAGAACCATGGACTTAGAATTAGTTTTCACTTGGACATAAACTGCCCTGATGAAGGTCATGATTTGATGAAGCCAACAGGATCGGGAGCTGTGGCCAATTCTGAGCCAGCAGATGGTCATCTTTCTTCAATTTGACGTCCCCCAGCAGGTTCAGGGATCACTTCCTGCTCCCCTGACACATGTTTGAAGCTCACCCAGGAGCTGGAGATCGAGTTGAACTCAACATTTCCTTCCACTGCTCTACAATGAGTTCAAATCCACAGACCGCTTGAATCCTGTACGTGCCAGAGAAGAAAGTAGAGGAAACACAAAAACCTTCAATTATTTGTCATTCATCACTCATAAGTGACACGTACGTGTAGCAAATTTTTTATTTAATTTAATTGGTTGAATTTAACTACCATTCACTTTTTAATAGCACCATCTTGTGGCCAAAGTCTAAAGGCCGGTATCCATTAAGTTTTACAAACATCTTATTGTGATCAAATAAAAAATACAATTGCATATTACATATAAAGAGTAGACAATAGACAAGAAAATATCTCTATACTCACATAACTCAAAAAGGGTTAAAAGCAGTGATTTTTACATTCAATTTGAAAATGTACATTTAGGTAATTAAAAAGTAATTCCGAGTGTAATTTGGTGCAAAGAAATATGTTTAAAATATATATGGCATGGGAATGTTTTGGGGAAGAAAGGGTACCACTATTGCCTCATACATTGCATAATTGTGTTTATTAAAATATGATGACGTATAGGTGGGACAAATTATTTTCACATATTCTTAAGTCAAACATAGCTGGTTGAAGTCATAACTTGCCTCCATTGTTTGATACACTGCATAATTGATGTTGATGACAAGAATTTCTGCAGGAAATGGTATAAATGATCACACAACAAACTGAGATTGTAATCGTCACAAGAACAAAAGTGCACCTTTTGTATAGTATATCAATATATGTTATTCACTGAATATTAAGCATTTCACCAAGTTTCCAATTCTGATTAAAAAAATATCACATCATTTCTTTGACCTATGCTATATACTTTATTGAATATTGTTTTGATTGTTTAAGCACTTTGTGACCCTGGTCTGGAAACCGCTATACAAATAAAAATTACTTACTTACTTACTTACTTCTTTATACTTAGATTTGGTCATCCCTTACACTTTTTATTGCACTTTGTTCTTGTTTTTGTTTCTATGAAATTAGCGTCTGCTGTGAACTGGAAACCCAATTTCCCAAGGAGATTCAGAGGGATTAATAAAGTTTATCTATCTGAATTCACACAACTTTAAATACACTGCAATCACCCTTTCCTATACATGCAGAAAAAAATACACAACAATAAGTTTATAAAATCAAATATATGCACAACAATTAAAGAATGTTCATTCTAGTTAACATCTTAACTGCACTTGTTTATCATGAATATTATAATGTAAAAAAAAGGGTTGTCATCTCCCTCTTTTAAAAATGTTTGTGCTGACATGTCAACTGTGGGATCAAATCATTTCTGATCAACTGTAACTGACGCTAATTTAACCGGAGTAAACTTCAGTGCCTTGTGACCTCGAGTTTTGGGAATATGTGAAAGAAAATCCGTTCGTTTTCCTCCCTCCACATTTGATCCTCACTTCTTTTACCAGTGTCATTGGATGGATAGAAGACAAGAGTCAGATACACAATATGCTTTATTCCACTGTATTGCACAGGAATGTTTCCAACCATCTGGGATGGAAGTAGCAGACGGAATTCCCAGCAGTTTTTCACCCAACAACCTGGTGCAGTTTTTTGATCAACAAATGATCATGCGAAACAGCAGTGACACGTAAGAAAGCAAAGAAACCGTTTTTAACCTTTAAACACATAAGTCTATAAAAATCATCATCAGCTGAGCAGCAGTACAGAGCAGCCCTGTCAGAGGAACTTAAAGGACAATTGAAAACACGATTAACTTAAGTCGGCCGACACACGAACACATATACAGACTCGGCCTGTTGTCGTGTAAACAAGTGACTCGCTCTGAATGTGTCCTTCCTGCACTCGTCCACGACAGTACCTGTACTGATAAAGTGCTCATTCTCCACAGACGCCTGCTGCTGAGCGTCACATCCTCTCACTTTGGTTGCACTTCTGCGGTGACAGTTTGGCATCAACATAAATATTCCAGGTAAAAACTGTTCCTTCATCTAAAAAAATAAAACGAGTAGATTCAAATCCCACAGATTGTTCATCCAGACCTCGGCGGTGGGAGGGAGGAGGGGGAGGGGGGCAGATTATAAATAGAATAAATAGTTTTGTTCAGTACTCGGAGGAAACAGACGCCTCGAGTTTATGATTCAGTTCGGCCTTCCACATTCATGGCAGGAGTGGACACAGCTGCGTCTTCTTCTGCTGCTGCTATATCTTTGTGACGTAGTTGTTTGGGAAAAGTCCCTGCTTTCCCCGAAGTCTTCCACTCCACCATCCAGACGCATCTGTCCAACCAGAACATACAATGAAGCATTTTATCATTTTAAATGACTTGTAAATATGGCAAATGTCAATTCTGTCTTTTCAGAAAGTTTCTCGTTTTTGTGAACATTTCAGAGGCAAAATAAAAAGATTTACTTAATTTCTCCTGTTTTTTTGAGGTTGTCATCAGTAATGTAAACCACAACGTGCTTGTTTTATATCCATCTATTATAAAAACATTTGTACAGGCTGCCTTATCTCAAAGTTTCATCATCATGCCCATTCCACTACCCAGTACACATGACATCCAATTAAAGATCAACCTTTTTGTTGGATTCAGGATGAAAAACTATGGTCAGGAAAACTGATGACTGAGTGAAGTTTACTTCAAGGTCACTGTAGTGATGTCATCATGTAAACTCACCCTCTTTGATGACATCTATGACATCATCAGCGTTGAAACTGAGCTCGTCTGTGTCCTGGGCGTCGTAGGCATACAAGGCCTTGCACTGCGGGACTTGAGGTTTAGGTTTGGGTGCAGGTTTTGGTCTTCCTCCTCCTGGTGGAGGTCTGCTCGCGGAAGGTCGGTGAGCTCTGACAAACACAAGAAGAACTCTGTTGGAGGAGGCACCAGACACGAGGAGGCGATAGAGAAGCTCAGAGACATTTGTGCAGGCAATGAGAGCTGAACTTTCAAGTAATTGAAAGTACTAGGGCGCCACAAGATGGCGCCCTAGTAATTGTGCCTGCGCAAAAATCGAAGAGAACAGAAGCGATCTGTCACTGAAACCCCTGACACTCTGAATCATCATGTGAGGTAGTCATCTTCGTGTAATGATGTTTGGAATGACAAATGTAGTTCAAATCTAATGTGATGTCACATGAGAGCCAGCCGAGGAACTTCACAACCAGAAACACAAATCTTTTTGTTTAGTTCATCTGTGAAATGAAGAGCAACCACCTTCTCGTCCACCTTTGTCTTCCTTCCCAAAAGAAAAGCAGAACAGCACTACAAGAAGCTCTAGCAGGAGAGGAAATGTCTCCACGTCCTGCTCCTGGACGCTTTTGTTCGCCTGCACCACCACCCAAAATTTAGCAAACACTCACATTCCTCCATTTGAAGCTGCTCCTCTGTCTCCATGACTACAAAAGAAATTGTTCAACAATTAGAAAACACAACTGTGGGCATCAGCCTGCACCATCATGAACACCAGCAACAGTGTCGTGTCTTTCACACTGAAAACTTATTTAGTACCTGAAAAAAATGTAACCCATGCTCGAGCTAAGGAGCTACAGAGGAAGGTTCGTGGACAAGATGTTGAACATGTTATTTTAGATCATACTGCAAACCTTTTATTCTGGTCAGTCCTGTCTTTAAGGGAAACTACTGTCAAATTCTAACCCTCAAACCTTGATGCTTGACCAATCGCAAAAGGGTGGGCGTGATTATAGTAAACAAGATTTCATCCCCAGTTTTCAGTGGGCGGGGATTAAGCACATTTTCTGATAAAATATATCAATAAAAATATAATTTTGTACAAACAGACACAAGTACAATAAAGTCCAAGATCAAGTTAAGACACACTTAAATCAATACATTAGTTGCACTATAATAAAACAGCACTATATAACATTCCTTCTGTCATGACGATTTCATTTTGAATAGTCATGACTAATGTATTATAACTCTTCACTATTTTAATGATGATCTTCCCTATGTAACTTTGGACGACCCGCCGAGTCTGTGAGTGTCATGTGACCACCAAACTGCATTACAGCAGTGTGTCTGAGACGGTTCTTGCATTTATTTCCATCAGGGCTGAAGTACTCAGAATACTGTGAAGTTACCAGGAAGATAAAAAAACGGCCTTTCTCTTTGTTTGTAAACAAATGCATTTCAGTTCACACTGTTGCAGTTACACTGTTCTAACAGCAGGCACGGCCAGAAAAAAATGTGGATCACAATCTACTGATGGTTCCTCGCACACGGTTCTGGACCAGAGGAGAGAAATCCTTCCAGGCTGTTGCTCCTAAGCTTTGAAACGATCTTCCTCTCTTACATCTTAAGATTTTTTTATTTGTTCAGGCTTTTCCTTGATTTTCTGGAACTCCTGTTTCGTTATCAGTTTTATCTTGACCTTTAAAGTATATACTTTATTGAGTATTGTTTCGATTGTTTAAGCGCTTTGTGACCCTGGTCTGGAAAAGCGCTATATAAATAAAAATTACTTACTTACTTACTTACTTCCACAGTAAATATGAGATAAGAATCTAATGCTTTCTGACATGACCTGTGTTTTTTGCTCATCTAAACAGTTGGCGCTGGATTGTCCTCAAGACAACGTCTCCCAGTGTGTAATTTCTGTGTGTGTGTTTTGGGTTTTAACAACTTGAGCTTCACCTTTCTATAACTGCAGGGAGAAGAACAACAAGCAAAATGTGGTCATGATTAAGGTTAGCGAGTTTACAAGCGTTCACTGGACTTGTGCTGTCTCTACGTGACCCACATACAAGTGGAAAATCCTCATGTTTGGTTCGGAGGCTCACCCCGCGGCTCCTCGATCAGGAACCCGTAGACAGTCCAGGTTGGGCTGCTGCCGGCCGTCTCCTCGCTCAAGGTGCTGGCTGATGTTGTTGGGCAGGAACGGCCGTGTTCCGTTCCCGGCCGAGTGATTCCTCTGACTGTGGTGCTGCGAGTTCCTCTGATTGGCCACATGGTTGGTGTTTTTCAGTCCACCATTCTGGTGCACCCCTGCAAGCCAAGAACAGAGGAGGTGAGAACAGGACAGAAGAGTTTCTGACGTTTGGCAGGACTGTTGTAATAGTGGCACCTGGAGGTCCAGGTGCTGCTCTTGCTGGGACCTTCTGGTGGGTTCTTGACGTATTCGGGCGACCCTGAGTGAAACTTTTCCTGGTCGGGCCTGGGGAATAAATATTATCTTTAGGTTTATCGATCTATTGTTATATTGTTTTTACAGCTCTTTAATGGTAAACGTTAACTTCTGTGGTTACTTTCTGAGCTTCGCACTCACGTGTGTTTTTGGGAAGTCCTTGGCCGATGCTGACTTGCAGCGCTTTGTTTGAGGGCTTCAAGATGGCCACGTCTCCCTGACCCTGGACAAACAAGATCTGCCTGGATCCCCCGCCGCTCAGGAAGCCCCAGTTCTCCTTCTTTAGCTTCAGCTCCAGTCTGAGAGAGAATATTATTGAGTAAGTATTGTTTATTACCTCCGCCAAGGATGTTCTTCTTTTTTCCACATTCATCTGGGGCCTCATGTACAAATAAGTTTGTTGAACTTCTACTAAATACGGTCGGACACTCAAATCTAGAAAATGGGGCACGTACAAAAATATTCAGATGTATGAATCTGCACGTACACACAAATAAAAGCACTTTTCCATTGTTAATCCCAATCAACGTAGGATTAATCGCATCCTTGTTCGTCCCTTGCTACGCCCTCATTTACATATTTAAATCAAATTTAAATGAACCAGAGTCCTGATTGAGGCCGTATGTACGCCACCTACAAACGTGTTGGGAATTTCGACCTTTTTAACTCTCTTTTCCTTATCAATACATATGGATGTGGGGCGTCATAGCTCAGATGGTAGAGTGGTTGGCTGCAGTCCAAAAGGTTGCAGGTTCAATCCCAGCTCCAGACAAGCTTGTGTCGTTGTGTCCCTGAGCAAGACACTTCACCCTGATTGCTCCTGATGGCAGATTCGGCGCCATGTGGTGCAGCCACATCCCATCAGTATGTGTGAATGGCTGTCAAAGCGCTTTGTGACCCTGGTCTAGAAAGGCGCTATATAAATAGAGATTATTATTATTATTATTATACCTTGATGTTATAAACAAAACACTGAATCCAGCAATTTCTTTCATGACTTTTGACTTTTTAAGTGGGTGGTCTCTCAATCTCATCAAAAAAACTGATTCTTGTGTTGCTTCTGTCCAATGAAACTTTCTGAGCTTATTTCTTATTGTACAAAGTTTCTTTTGATTTAAACTTCACAAAAGTTGTGTGCTTGTGCATGTTTTACTTACGTGTTACTAAACTTCAGTGGTAGTTTCCTCTGGGTCCTCTCCTCAAACCTGCGAGCTAATAAACTGATGAACTCCGTCTTAAAAACACACTCCAACAGAGAGTCGTACTCCTGTTCATGTACGACGATGAAGTCGTCCTGCAGCGTACTGAGAGAAGTAGAGACAACGTAAGAGGTGGTTGGTGAATATGCTTCGTACAGATCAACAACAAAAAACAAAGAGGCGACAACACAAGTACATGTTGTGTATGAAAACCCTGCTCAGACTTTTACAGCTTCTTGACTCATGGTAACGCCTGGTTTGTATTAACCCTCTGACTTTAGAGATTTTCACCAACAGTTCAAATTTTACCTCTAAAGAAAGTTCTCCCATAAACAACAATAAAAGCCACACATTCGTTCTCTCCCTTCTATTTCCTTCATCAGTGGCTCCACAAATGCTTACAACGGAATGTTTTCCATTGATCTCTTTGAGATGCGAGTCGACAACCGTGTTAGGAACCAAAAATGTTCTTGGTATCAAATTAGATACAAGTGTCATCTTATCCATGAAATGTTTAACTCATGCCAAATGTAAACTAAAACAAGGCACTCTTTATTTTCTAGTGTTGCGAGGGAATGTCAATATTCAAAATATAATATGTAAAAGTAGAAGTTAAATTATTAAAAGGTAAATGATTAAAGTTTTGTATTTTTTACAAAATATTTTCAATTTCAATTTATGAAGGCACATAGGTCCCTGGATAAAACAAAAATTGAAAATCATTTGTTGATCTACTTAAAGAAAGGGGAACAATACGTTTGTAGTTTCGCTCTGAGCTCAGATTATAATAACATTACAAACGAAACAGACGTCAGGCGCTGGTTACCTCATAGACACTGCTAGGATCTTCTCCATATCCAGCCGCCTTTTCAGCACCTCGGTCACCTGACCTTTCTCTGGTCCCTGTTTGACCTTCTCTCGTCCAATCAGATACACACACTTGGGCGTCAGGATTAGGTCTCGCTTGATTCCCTGTACAGAAATAAGTTTTCTTTATTTGTCCTCCTAAAGAATCGAAAAGTAAACTGACCTTGAAGCGGCGATCAAATTTGGTGACTGTGTCTGCAAAGTCGATCTTCTCCCTCTTTCCTAGAAACTGCCGGAGCTCCGGACGGTCGTCCATTCCAAGATAATCGCCCACAAAGTTCCTGTTCAGACTGTGTCGTCTTCGCTCCTTGCGATTGAGCAGCAGGTCGGAAGCTGCAGGCGGACAGAAAGTCAGCCAGACCGACGAACCGAGGTTCTTTCTTTGCTCACTCACCTTCTTCTCTCATCTGCACATATTTCTTCCGCGCCACATATTTCCTCCAGGCCTTCTGGATTGTCCTGGCGTAGCCGTCAAACTTGCGCTCTCTTGTTTCTTCAAGCAGAAAGAGCTGTCGATACAATCAACGTCAGAAGGTTATTTCAGCAATACATGACACGTAAAACATTTCTAATGGCTGTAATGGCTTCTAAACCTTGTTTGTTTTGTTCCATGTTAAGTGTGATACCCAGGTATGTTTAGCTTGTGTAGTAGGACTGAATGGTTAATAAAGGGTTAATAAAGTGAGGATGGGTGAATATTTTAATAATGTCAGATGCCAGCTATTTATCATACAATCTCACCAGTGATGTTGTTTCCTGTGGAGTAATGTGACAAACAATCACTCAGGACTCACTTTGGCTCAGACTAAACATCCTGCCCACTGTGGGCATCCACACTCAGCTTTGGACTCAAACCATGACACAATCTGAGCGGTAGAAAGTCTCAGTCCATAATGGAAGTTCCCTCAAAGCCATTAACCATCGCAGCCGATAAATGTCGTTCACTGAGGTTAATACTCGACTCTAGAGTGGATGTTCAGTTCAGCTTTTCTCTTCTAAAATTGCTGAGATCCAAGCGTCTCCCATCGAACATGACTTTAAATGAATAAACATCAGCATTTTATTAGCAGGTAGTTCATTAAACTGTGTTTTGGCAAAATCTTGTAGATCTCAAGTATCACGGGATAGGACTGGTTTAAAAAGATTAAAATGCCATTTATGCTGCGAAGACGCTATCACAACCACAGGGGGAAGACAAGTGCTGTGATTGTGACGTGGCAGCTCGTCCATCACCACATCTCCGCTCCAACATCTGGCTCATGAGTGGAACAAACTCCACTTGTTACATCCACCAGAACAAACGTCAGTGACTAATTACATGGTGTCAGTGTCTTATCAGACAGAGGGCTTGTTTGGAGAAACCCGTCAGCTCATGTCAGCGGCCCTCCTCTGATATTTGGCTTTCATAAGCTCATTTATTTGACCTAGACTCTCAGTTGGGGGATGGGTTTTCTTGGCCGCACTCTGTAGCAGTGAATAAGTGAAGTCATTGAGGATCAGCTGTGAGACTGGCCTGAGACTAAGATGCTTCTGTGATCGTTTCCAAATACGTGTGCACTCGTCATATATAGTGTGCATAAATGCTGGGGAGAGAGCCGCCGCTCACAAGTGCTGCTTTCATCCAATTCCCCGAGAAGTGGTGGAAAAAGACTTGACAATGTTCCCCAAGTCTGCGACCACAGCCTGTGCCCGGGTCTGTTGACTCAGTGGTGACGTGGTGAGGCGGTGGGCGGAGTCTCTTCTTTGACTACATTATTTGAGATTCTGAGTCAAGTGTCCTTTTATGGTGTTATGGTGGAAACATTGTAGCACCTCGTCCTCACACAGACGTACAGTGTGACTTCTTTCTTTGACCACCAGAATTGATCCACAATAGAAGTGGTCAGATGTGATGTTTTTCTTCTACATGCCCGACCACACTGATCAAAATAAAACGAGCAGAACAAGTGACATCTCACCGACTCAGGGGCTTTGACGAAGATCTTAGTACGACCCAGCTGGAACTGATCTTGGTCCATGTTGACAGAGCGCAGGAGATGAAGGACGCCTTGTTTCTCTTCCCCTCGCCACGTCGGCCACGACTCTTTGGTCAGGATTGCATACCTGTAGTAGTGTCAGAGCAGGTGAAGTGAGTCGTCTCTGTCATTCATCCAGTCTTTACACCTCTCATCTTTTCTGCAGTTTTAATAAGAGAAACTGAATGAGACCTGATCAGAGTTCTCAAAGCTCTAGTGAGGCTACCATCAAACTGGCTGTCAAATGACAAAACACATGACACTCACAGATGATTTGTTATGTTGTTTAGTTGTTCTAAACAGATCTGCAGTTAGAAGCCATGAACGCTTTTATTGAGATTTGTTCATCATAATTTCGTCAACAGACACAAACACAATGATCACATAACCTCCTTGGCAGAGGTCAATATTGAGTAGTCACCTGTTGAGGAACTTTTTGAAGACTCTGCGGTAGGCGTAGCCAGCACGCCTCACCCTGATGTTCTCCTTCAGACCCAGGTATTCCACCTGGTGTTTGACACTAAACAGAGACATATTTACATCATACACATGATTCACTTTCATATTTTCGAAGTTGGCTGATGTGCTTGAACATTCATGAAAGAATACAAGTTTTAGTGGATGACTTTCAGCAGTATTTTACAGATTCACACTTCCTGTCAAAGCAGACTTCAACTGCTAATTAACAAGTCGGAATTTCAACAGGAAGTTCAAACCGAAAACAAGGGTGCTGATATTTAGGAGGGTCAAGAAAGGAGGGAAACTAAAACAAAGGCACATTTAGAGAGGAATGACTTAAAGGAAAGAAAGAATGGCTGTCACTTACTCAAATGGGTGAAAACAAGGAAATCAGGCGTTTAGAAATCACATTAGCAAAGCGAGGAAACGGTAGTGATGTCATCAAACACTTTAGACTAAACAATGCAAACACACACAACGTACCGACTTTCCTCCCAGTCTCTCGGCTTCTTGGTTTCATTTGGTTTGATGCAGCGGATGTAGTGCGGAGTACATTTCATCAACGTGCTGACCAGATCGTTGGCTTGTTTCTGCCGCACAGATACAAGCATTAGAAGACGCTGATGCTGTGAGTGACAAAGCAGGACATTTATGGAAAAGTACCTTTATTTTGCTGCCGGCAGTTGAGGGTCGACCTTTCTTCTCCGCGTTGAGGTTTTCCGGAAACAATGCTCTGATAAAGGCGCTGTCATGTGACACACATTAGTGTAAATACGTTTCTTCCGTTTACTCGTTATCAAGTTTATTTTTTCTTCTTTATTAAGTCCAAAAGATTCAGTGAAATATCTCTTAGATCATGAAGTTATGTCGAATATCCGATGAATGACAGATGGGTTGCTTGTGAGAACGTGATCTTCTTCTCTCACTCTCGTCTTATTTTAGCCCATATTCTTCCCTTCTTACTTCCTATTTGTGCGCCTGTGCCAAACATTTTTATATTCATGTCTTAGATGTTGTGCCTGAATTAGATCCTGTCTTGACCTTCCTTTACGCCTCAAGAGACCCGCACAGTCAAGGTACCAGCAGCCCATGTGGGTCGCTGAGAGTCGTACGGACAATGTGGGCTGTTTTCACAGATGGCCTCAGTCAGACAAAGACCGCCTAATACAAGTGAGCCCAGACTCCACAATGCAGCCCCACAGGGACGCTGACCAAGTAGACCCCCAAAGTCGCACATGTGAATTTGTGGAAAGCAGCCAGACGTAACGCAGCCCTGCACACTTCTGTTGGGTTCTACCAGATTCCAGATGAATGTCTCAAGCTTCAGATGTGTTTAATTACGAACAAATGCATCACAATAAAAGCCCTGTTCCTCATGCACACAATAGAAATCACCAGCACATGTTGCCTCCAAAGAGAAGGAACTTACGTTTGACTGCTCTGCATCAGCTCGATGAGGTCGGTGAAAAGGACATCACGGTTCCTCTCACAGAAACCTGCAGCATCGTAGGACACCTGGGGAACGTTCAAGATATCAAATAAATGCTGAAGATAGTCAGAACAGAAAAGACCAAGACTTATAACAAGATGTCGTCTGAAAACCTATAATCGCTCCTCGGTAAATAAACCTTTAATGGAAGATGAATCAAGGATTCAGGATCACATTTATTCTGATCATTTCTGATTGGCGTGAAAAGGAACCTCAACTAACGATAAATCATTTGTTAAGCAACAATATTCCCATCTTGTGACATAGAACATAAACAATTTGTAACAGCCAAATGATTCTCATTTTGCTTCACAGTCTTTATTCTGTCTTTTTAATGAATCAATGCATGAATCAATGTTTTTTTTTTATAAATGTAAACAACTATATTATAAAAAACAATTTACAGGACGAACCATGAATAAATCTTAACACACATATGGCTTAGTTCTACGAGAAAAGTGGAGTTGGTGTCTCACGTTTCCTTATGAAAGCAGCAGTGTTTTAAATGTATCTCTGATATAGTGAGCCAGGATTGGTGGAATGTTTAAAGCTCAGTCATAAGAGCCCCTCAAGACTTTACGGTACGGCTCATTAACCCTGCGGCATGTGTGCCAGGCTCTGGCCCACGCACATCTGGACTCAACAGCTTCGACCTGCATGGCTAAAATAAAATATTGGGAATAACAGTAACGTCAGAACAGCGTTACATAACCAAAGACCCTTAAAAATTATAAATAGACAAAAAGAAGGGGTGTTAGTCTGGGCGGGTCGGCACCGGCGTCAGCAGTGAAACTGGTACTTATGACAGATCATACAAAGGGGATACAAAAATGACTTTTTGTACTTTTCCAGATCATTCCGTCACTCACAGATTTCTATCATTAGCATGCCATTTATAGTCCCTGCTGTGGGAAATTGGGGAACAAAAACTCTGAATTTCGAAGGGAAGTTCTTTATAGCATGTTTTAACACCAAGCTCTTTCAGAATCAGAAACCTTTGTTGCCATCGTTGTAAACACAAAATATGCTTGATTCATTTTGATATTTCTATCCATGTTTTGACTAGCAAAAAAAACAGGTTTTAACTTTAGGATTTAGTAGATTTAATTATGTGTAATTACTGGTTTTATGTTACGGGATGAAGACATAAACAATCTCCAACTGCTGTTGGAAAGTATTATAAAGGCAAAAAACTTAAAAAAAAAAAAGTATCTTATTTTGTGTTATTATGACACAACCAGGCGACGCACACTGACACACCTTGCCGGCGTAGTGGTGGATGATGAAGCCCTGGTTCCAGCTGTTGAAGTGTTCGTGAGTGTTGATCTGGACTTTGAGCTTCTGCAGCATAGTCTGATCCGCACCCTCGCCCACCGCGTGCATGGTGGCACACACATCATCCAGGATGCACATGACTCCAGGTGGGCTCTAGGATAAAGAAGAGAACACTTCAATGTCAGCGTTAAAATAACCTCAGACTTTATTGCTGATCAAAATCTGAACTAGTAAAGTACTCAGGAAGTACTTAGACATTTGCCAAGCAGCTTATTTACACCTGTCTTGTGTTTTACCCAATACTATTGTCCTACAATGATTTTATTTATATAATTCAAATCCTTTTTAGCCTTAGAAATATCGTTGACAGGAATGAGCCTTAATGGGACAGCTGGTGTGTCTGGATGCACAACATATACAGTCAAAAGTTACAATATCTTTGGATTGAGGTGTTAATTTGGAGCAGAACTAAAACCTAATGATCCTTCTGCAATTATCAATATCTTCTGAAGGTTTAATTCAGATGTGCTTAAAGTAATTTTGCCAACAGGCAGACAGATAAAGTGTGACTACATCAAATAGTCATGTGCAATTCAGAATTGTAATAACCTCAGAACAGCATTGATACAGACCCCCGATCGTTTGCAGATTGCAGGTTGAAGCCGATGAAGAAGATTTTGTGGATTAAACCTCTCAGTGGGAAGAACAGATTATACTTATCTGAGCTATTAACCTGGATGTTTAAACTTAGCATTAAGACATATCTGTCTTCAGAGCAGAATGCATCAGAAAAATGTCCAATTCTTAGACTATAAGTACAACAAGTATTTGAAGCAAGCAGCTGCTGGTTCAAATGCTGTGTAAGACTTGAAACTAGCGGGAATACATTTGAGGGATGAAAAAAATTAAAAATGATCAATGTAATGTTTACTTTGCTCTCGATGAGATCACAGACGATCTTGTTGTTAAAATATTCAATGGGAGTCCACTTGATGCCTTCTTGAACATATTCCTCCTGTGAAGAGAATGATGGACATTTGGTGAACACTTGACATTGACACTGACAAATGTGAGCAAAAAAATTAAAAACTTTACCTGCTCTGCCTTCAGAGTTAATTCAATGAAGATCTGCTGGAGTTTTTCATTCACAAAGTTGATGCAGAATTGTTCAAATCCATTTTTCTATTAAAATAAAAAAGACGTTAACATTCAAATGAAACAGAAGTAGGTGAACTTTCTTTCCAGGTGAAGACGGATTTCCTTTCCACATATTGTGTTATGTTTGCAGCTGCTTTGTCGTAGAGGAAGTGCACATTGTTCAATACAATGAACCTTCGGCCTGAGCCATGTGTTGGTGGTCGGTGTCTTCCTTAATAACGACCCCCACTTTCCAAGTGGCAGAAGGCTTGTTTAAAGTGTCTCCTTTTTCAAAGCACTTATAATTTTTGATTTTTACATCCATTTCATTTCCATTAATAACTATTTACAAATTAGACTAGGCCTGTAAACCTCAACTGGTAACTCATCAGGAGGATGTAATCAGATTAGCTAGACAGTCGTCTCAATCTGGAGATGGAACTTAATCCAGAGTTTATAAATGAGTCTAATCCTGATTCAATCTGCTTCAGATCTTAAAGTGACGATGGTTAATCCAGCGCCCACCAAGAGCACTTACTTGAAAAATCTCAAATCCATAGATGTCCAACACGCCGATGCTAAAGTCCTCTTGGGTCTTCACCACAGCTTTGTTGATAGACTGGAGATTAAATATTGATTTAAAACAACATGTTTTTTAATCTAAATATGCGGTAAAATGTATGAGCAGGATGTCAATCTAGTTTTACCTCAACCAGGTAGTCAAAGACACGAGCGTGCAAGGCTTTGGAGAGGGCATCTCGAGTGTAACTAGCCTGCTCCACATTTAACGTCACATCGATGGACTCCAGTGTACTTCCCCACTTGCTGTCCATCTTCCTGCTGGTTAGTTTCTCCTTCAGCCTGTCTTGATTGATGCCCAGTAAGAAAGCAGGGAAGGCTAGAACTAAAAGAAGACCATGTCACTGGCAGGCTCATTTAACAGAAAGAATCACATGTGAACTGATCGGCCAAACTTTGCATCAGAAGACAAAATGGCTTTACAACTAGTCTCTGGTAGATGACCACGCTATGAACATCTGTTACTTGTCATGACTGAGAACAAGTGATGAGATGAGGCTGCATTTGTCAGAAGACAATATTAAATGGGTTGAGAGCAAGAGAAGCTATACGACAACTGGAATTGTGCACAACTATACTTGGATCACTGGTCTTTCCCAATAACAAAATAAAGTCCTGGTATCAGTGCCCAGCACAGAGGAATATCTGACTTACTACAGTGATTCATTTCCCCTGAAAGGAAATGGTACTACAGACTACGTCTGGGAATGCATCAGCGCACTAATAGCCCCTCTTTTGGGACACTAGGGTGTGACTGACCTTACGCCAGCTTCAGTCATCAGGAAAAGCAATTCTTTGTGTTTGGGGCCGATGGCAGATATTGGACTTTATGTAACGTTCACTGACTTCCAGGAAAACATTTTCACAGTTTTGGATCTGTTTGGTTAAGTTTCAGAGCAGTGTCCCTCAAGTGTTTCTGATGCCTGATTTCTCATCAAAGGGAAAGTATATCGTGTCACAGCCAGGCTCAAATGGTGGTACCTGGGAGGACCAGCAAATATTGTTGAGCAGCTGAGGACATTTAAACATCCAGATGTGCACATCGTAATGAACAAGCATATATTCAGTCCGACCAGCACTTTTAGCACAACCACAAGTTGAAATAGCAAGGCTGGTGAGTCGACACCAGAGAAGTCAGCTGGTCTGCTCATCACTTCAGTAGCAACTGAAATATGTTGGCACTTTCTAAAAAAGATTTGTGCAGACAGCTGGAGCCTTATCCGGGTAATTCCAGATTCTCAAGAAATGTCCAATTATAAAGCTTCGTGATTTAGTGCAGACTCTATCAGCTGCTGTTGATGCTGATGTCTTTTCGTTCTACCATGAAAGTTATTTTGTTGACTTGATTGTGCAGTGAAACGAGGCCCTTGGCTGAGGTTTGCTCCGTCTCAGTGCATGGATACTTACACTCCTCACTCTCCACAGCAGCATAGTTGCCAGCCTCTTTGAAGCTGATATTGCCCAAGTGCAAAACTCCAGCCACGATCTGAAGCACCATGGCACGATCCTCTGGTGAGATGCCAATGACTTCCATTGCATGCTGGCAAAATAAAAAGCGTCACACATCTGTGAGTCTTCAAAGGTCATCATTATTGTCAAATAACTAAATGACTGATGAAGAAAAAGTTTGTCTTCATGATCTAATGGGTTTTCTTTACATAAATGAGTGCAGAGTAAAGATGAAAACTAGGAGCACGGTGAGACTCACCACTGTTTCTTGGTAGTCACTTTTGTCGTTGATGTCATCCACCTTGTAGGAGCCGGACTGATTGAGGTAACTGTAATAATCCAGACTTGTGATTCCTAAGCTTTTCTTCTGGTCTGCACTTGCACCCTCGATCAACTTTACACACACAAACACAGTGTTAGAATTCAGGAATCTGTGTTTTCTTGTTTCACTTCATTCTGCTTTTCCTTATGTTTGTTCGAAGAACCCTGCGGTCAAGCATATTGAAAACAGATCCCACATATTTTTCCCACAATATCCCTTTCATGAAGCACATGCTGTCACGCTGCTCTTCTTCCGTCTCACCTGATAGAATATATGGAAACTCCTTTCCCCAGGATTCCTCATAACAACACGGGACTTCTCTAGGAGGAAGTTGGAGATTTTCCCTCCATCTGGTTCACCGCCTGAGCTGAACTGGATCTCAAAGTATTTCCCCTGTTGGATCAAAACGTCTTTTATCATTATTGGGATCAGCTGTTACAAATGAGTGCTGACGTATCATTGGTCTGTCCTACTGTTCCAAAAGTGTGTTTCTGAGTAAATTTGAATTCTCTGAGCATAGAAAATATGCATTTAAGTCATGAACTACAACTAAAATATATCAAATAGATACAATAACTTATAGATGGTCTTGTCTGGACGGTGTGCCTCTTTAAACAATGTTGATGAAAAAAAGCAAGTACTCTGGTTGATAAGTTTGTTGCATAAAAATACTCTGATTTATTACATCCAAGAGCAAATCTGCACGTAAAAAACTTCCCTCTTTTTTTTTTCGACTTTTGTACAAACAATCTGAGAAAATCAGCCCCACTGAGTAGACCAGGATTTGAAATAGGTTTATAGTTTATATTGTATAATTGTAGCAGGATTTTGTTGTTGTTGAGCTCTGGACTTAAATAAATGAGATCTTATTATCAAAAGGATTAAATAGTAGACTAGTTCATTTCACTCGGTAGTACATAAAGAACTATTTTGGTGAAGGATATTTCAATAAATACATGCAATTTGGGGCAAAGAAACACTATTTGAGAAGTATCTGTTGTTTGTCTACTATTTACTTTGAAAATCAAATGCAACAACATGTTATTGGTTAATCATGCTGACGTGGAAAATAAAAACTCTTACAAATCTGCTGGAGTTGTTGTTCCTCACGGTCTTTGCATTTCCGAAGGCCTCCAAAAGCGGGTTGGACTGAAGGATGATGTCTTTCACATGCTGTACGGACACAGACACAGTTAAAGATTCGTCACATTTCTCACCCTAGCTGGCAGTTTTTCTGAGTTTCCACTAACACACGAGTGTGCAGACACACACAGACGGTCAGGGAAACACAAGTCTTTCTGTCAGACATCTGTGTGTCAGACACTTAAAATAAGCAGCTTTTGCAACGTGTACACAGAAATGAAGAGGAAGTCCTTTTTGGAATGTCTGGTATCAGAGGCTAAATTTATATTGAAAAAAATCAGGTCAATCTGTGGAAACTCACTCTTTACAAGTGTAAACATTTAAATATTTCAAATCAATACAATAGTCATTTGTTTAGCTCTAAACTTTAACTAGTAATTTTTTATGGTTACATTTTATCAGATAATCGTTTAATGGTGAAATAAAAGTTTTAATACTGTAAAACAGAACATCACAACACATTCCTAGCAGTAAATATAAAGAAGTGGATTTAATGAAAATGTATTTTTCTACATTTGACCTCAAGCAGACTCGAATATCTTACAACATAATCAGTAATTGCAACATTTTACTCCACCACCGAAGATTCATCTTGATGTAGGAAGTGACTTCTGATGTGGTAAAAGCTTTGAAAGGATTGGAAACTAAAGTCTCCTTAACTTCAAGATCAGGACATATGTCGGCGTGGGGGCCAGATGGCTGTAGTGGGGGTTGGTTGTTAAGGTTAAGGGACCGATTTGGGTGCAAGAAAGAAGGCTTTTGGAAATGATTGCCAAAACTAAGAGAGCAACTAAGACTGGTCTCAATCCAACTGTGTGTGGTAAGTTCTGATGTCTCACCTGTACTCGGGGTCCGCCTCCAGATACTCTGGAGATGTAGCTCATGATATATTTGGCTGCCACAGTCTTCCCCGCTCCACTCTCGCCGCTAAAAAACAGATACAAGTTTTGAATCTTATCTAACACTCAAGGTTACAGAAGGAAGATAAGTGTCTTGTTGGGAGATGATCTCGAACCCAGATGGTATTTCAAGTATCGCCTGTCACAGACCAAAAAGATTTTTGAAATGTCGATCATTTTTTACATTCTGTGTCACAGAAATCATTTATTTCTCATTTAAAATGACTAAACTGATGTACTTGATTATTTGTTTTCTCTTACTTGCCATCTATCGACCAAGTTATTGATTTTCATCTTGTTACTGCTACTACAAATGCACATTTGAGCTTTACAGCTTGCTGTCCCAAAATGGCCAAAGATTTTTTTTTTTAACTGAAGAAAAAGGTTTTCCACTCAAATAGCAAAAAGAGGGAATTGATCCGTCTGATTACTCAATGATTTAAGAATTATACCTTGATTTATGATTAGACCTTTAATGTATCAATGTTTATATATTAATCCTCTCTCTATATATGATAATTACATAGCAAACAAACACGGACGTTAATAGACTACAGTTGCCATTAGGATACAGTTTGTGGAAATCTGAAGCCAATCAACTCATCATTTATATCTATTTATATATCTATCCCTTTTTGAAAACATGTCTGAACAATTTAGTCTCTTTTTCACCTTCTTTGATGAAAATATTCAACAAGAATCAAGTTGCAGGATCTGCTTTTAAGAAGTACAGTAAGGAGGTAAAGAAAGCTACGGTCTATCAAGTGTCCAATTGAGGCTGGCTGTAGAAAGAGTGAAAGTCACGTACACACCCAGCCAATTATAACACAGAGCCATTACAGCCCATCTTTTGACACACACTATACATGGTTCAACCTTTTTCTAACATATTCTTCTTGATTATATTTTACTGATATAAGGATATAGCATAATAAAGGTGAGGTTGACCTTGCTGACAAGTGGCCATGTGTGTTAGCTGTGGTTCTATCGCCCAATCTTAATTCAGCCTCTGCCCGAACTCCACCTCTAGACCAGAGTCTGGCTAAAACGGCTGATGCCTTTGAAAGATGGCTGCGACTGCGGATTGTCATCAACATGGTGGTTCAGTGACAGACTGATGACATCACAGGTACTATGTACATGTCTTATATAGACTATGAAAAGAACCACTCTGTCAATGGACTGGTCAATAAAACAAGATGATTGCTGGTCTTCGATGTAGAGAACTATACAAAGACCATGTGACAGCTCTGTGTTGACGTCACTTAACTTAACACGAAAAAAAAGACAGCTACATATAAAACTGAGAATCAGATGAAACACGCAAATGAGGAAAGGTGGACAGGTGGATGTCACATTGCAACATTTGTCATCCATTTTCCTTCATCTTTTTTCCCACAGCCGTCATACACCGACTTCCCTTGTTGCTTTTCATTTGCCAGGGCTATAGTTATTTCGACATCTGTGGTTTGGCAGTGGCAAGTGTTTTTTTTCAGTACCTTTAAGTAGAGCGTCAGGCTGGTAATGCCTCTGTGAGAAACACAGCTGCACACTGTTAAGGAGGAAGTTATGGCAGCCACTCAATTACACTCCTGAGTCGTCATGACGGTAGCCTTTCCTCAAAATAAACCGCCTCTTTCCCTCTTTGTCTGCGCCACACTCTTACTCCAGTAACACGAGACAAGGAGGGCAAAACATGCTGAGCGTGACATTTTCAATTGGATGAAAAGTATTGTTTGTCTTTCGGCAGCTTTTCGACGATGGCAAACTTTCACACAAGGGTCAGATTTATTGCTGTTACACCAGACGGCTATTATTGGTGAATCATTGACTTGAACTTATCAAAACATCTTTTATGGACTTCATGTTAGCTTCAAGATGAGGATGATGAACATGGCATTATGGAAGGATGAATTAAATGATCAACAGAATGTAAAAAGTGTTTCATATGCACATAGGTGTGTTGAATAAAATATTTAATTAGCTTAAAAAATGAAATACAAATAGAATTCAAAATAGCATTAGATATTCTTGTTCCCCTAAACTGATGCCATGTTTTTTCGATTATAAAATCTTAAGGATGAGTCAGTGAACAGTTTATTCAGCTCAGGGTAATATTGTTTAAACATTTAGAATATTTTACTCGTGTAGCTTTAAATCATAACAAATAAATAGTGTTAAAATAGATGGCGGTGCTTTATACATAGACAACACTTAACTACTAGACTGGTCCAACCAGCTCTGAAAAACTCATCATCGGACATTATTAACTTCTCAAGCGCTGCAAACTTTACTGTTTTGTAGGATTAGCAGGTTTTATGAGCTTTTGGTCAGGTGACATGCAGCCTATTCAGCTGACCTAAATCAACACATTGTGTACTGAAAAGTATATATACAATAAATAAGGGAAGTGTTGTGAGCATGGTGAGGTTGCTATTGAATTCATTAATGCAGTATTGATGGTGTTTTTATTATGCTAAATATAGATATGTCTATAAATGATAACAAAGGTAATGCTTATGATGGCTTAGTGATGCATTTATGGACTTGTCCGTGATAGGAACTTTTAAGACTACTTTGCTATTTCTCTGACTGGGCCAGATGTTTTTCCAGGAACACGTTTAAAACTTTTAAAAAACATTATCCTTAACCTTTATCTTGGTTGCTGATTGGGTCAATCTTTATCAGCAGAATGAGCAACCACACATTTTCCAGATAAGTGAACTGCCTTCAACGTTGCTTAATTTCTCGTCCTGTATTTGCTTAGTGGATGAAGGTCCAGCGACCACATTGCACGTCCAGCAGTTCAGAGCTTCTCTGAGACCGTGTTCATCCCAAAACCACTTCCACTGTTGTTTGTTCAATGACTCCATCGTAGGAGAAAGAAAGTGGGCGAGCAACAGCAGGATAAAGTGCTAAGTAAGACTCATTCACCATAAAGCATGCACTTTTGGAGCTGCTGGATCATGACACACAACTTTTGTGGGTGTAGATATTGCAGAAACAACACTGGAGTCACACTGATCAGCAACATTCAAACCATCTGGGTAATCTAAAGGATTCATTTTTTCATTTCATTTTAATCAACAAAAAACAATTAAAAAAAAACAAAAACAACTCCCCACTCTTGTTTACAACCATCCTCAAAACATCAACGTTGTATGTTCTAAGTTCTGTGAGCACCGAGAACGAACTTGCCAGAAGAGCTTAAAGAGTTTAGTCATTTTGTTCAAAAGTATCACTAGATCAATGTTTTCACATAGATAGAATTACCGGAGTTCATCCTCCACTGAAGGAGAAAGCAAATGTTGGAAAGCAATCACAGACGGTAACACGTTCAATCAGCTGAGGAAAGCGATGCAGTCGAACCCGTTTGGTTACTTCTCTGGTTCCTCTATTGTTATGAACGGCAGAGTCACCTTTGTCATATCTCCTCATAGATCATGTTGCAGAGAATATTATCTGCTGCCTTCGTCTCTCTACCTCTCTCTCGTGACTCACGAACACCGAGAGTGACGGAATCACATGCCACTAAACCAACCTTGAAACCATTATAAAGAACCAGATCCTACCTGATGATGACGCACTGGTTCTCACTGTCGATCATCATGTTCCTGTACATGTTATCTGCCAGGGCGTAGATGTGAGGAGGGTTTTCATACTGCGCCTGGGGGTTTCAAAAATGTGAGACAGTTAGGATCCAAACTAACTTGAAACTAAACGGTTCAAGTTGTGATGGCAAACAAAACAATTGACTCAATCAAATCAAAAAATAAACATTTGATTTATACCATTCATTATTATGTGAAGTAGGACCTGGACTGTTGCAGTGCATAATGGGGGAGTTGAGTGGTGGTCAAAAACTGGCACATAATTGTCACTTGTTTGCATACATTTGTGCTCTTTTTACTGACATAATATTCTTAAATAGATTTCTTTGGTTAAATATTTGTCAGGTCATAGATAATGACTTCGAGACTGACTTCGAGAATGTTAATGTAAATTAAACTATAATGATTTTGTGGACGTCAATTACATTAAGCATGTGTTTTAAAGGAACAACACACAAATATACAAAATAATTACCTCAATACTGTTATTTTGTTTAACAAATTATACAATCTATATATATTTTATATATATCAAATTTTACCATTTTGTTCCTTTACTTTAACTTTGTTCATTTTAGTTGAACTATCTGTATTTATTCATTTATTAAATACTATGCTAGGCTAAGTTCTAATTTCTTTGGTAAAAAATATTTTTTTAATTTTTTAGATTTATTTATTTTATACAGAATGTAATTATTCATATTTTATCCAATGTGAGGTCTTAATGTATTGAAAATATTACAAATTATTGATGATCATAGCATCAAAAAATGTTCAGACAAATGTATTAAAACATTTTTATTTTAAAAAGTAACTGATATATTGCCAATATTTACACAGTTATATCAAGTTTTGTTCAATAATGTATAATGTCAGGGATATACTCAGCACATGTTTCTGAACAATTTGACATTTACAAATAAAAACAAAAGGTAGGAATATGAAAGTGTTTTCTTACCGCGCCCTGGTACATCTCAATTTCTTTTTCACCAAAGTACGGCATCTGTTTGAAAGGGTTGACGGAGATAAGCACAGGGCCGATGTATGTCTTGTGATTTCAGGAGTTAAGCAGATAAGTTAGCAGGAAAGAAAATGCGTTGACTTTGCTGGTTTTCTTGAGACCACATTGAAAAAGTTTGATGTCAGTAAGTCATGGACGGTCAAGAGAATAATTTACTATCGGTTGTTTCAAATGACAGAAAATAGACCGACCATGTAACACTGTGAGGTTTTATGCTGTGAAAGCCAAATCGCTGCTTAAGGAAAATAAAGCTGCTATTGTGGGTGGCCAACACTGACCCACAGCGCTGGCTGGCAGCACAGTTGGTGCTATTTACTGGCCAAATTCAAAGTCTTGTTTCAGAGTTGTTGAATCCAAAAGTGCAATTTACTGAGGCTCAGCTCTGCCTGACTGCTCTTTTGAGAGTTCACGGACTTAACCAAAGCTTTCATTCATGAGCTCAACTTGGTACACGACAGGCTTGTGTGAGCAGCTGAAGGTTAAAGACGTCCAACTCTAGCTGTAAACTTGCACCCAGGTGAGTACGAGCCAAGGTATTGTAGTTTAATGAATGACTTTTCCGCTGTTCTGGGAAAGCAGTCACCCTGCAATTCCTCATGGAGGTGCAACTGAATAGCAAGGATACAAAGATGTAGTCATCCATGTATCTCTTCTTGAGGTTGTCAACGATGGCGTCCTCGTTGATCTTGGTGAGCAGCACCATGTCGTCCACTCCGCTGTGCCTGACATTGTGGCTCTGCCAGTGGTAGCGGTAGTGCCCCCGACTCCCCTGAAACACAACAGTAGGATGTGAGCATGAGATCCAGAGAAGAGAAGCGCTTGTGTCATACAGTTTAGGTAATCGTATAATAAATGCTGAATGGAAAGTGCTCATTATCGCTCCAACAAAAGCTAGAAGAGTGCACATTGTGTGGTCTGCAGAGTGATGAGCCAGGTTTGCTTTAAAAATAGTGCAAAGTCAGATTCCCAGAAGTGATTTCTGTTTGTCTAAGATGCTTCGACTCAGCTCTGAAAAAATTGGCTTCTGCAGATGTTCTTGTTTTGTTTGAGCCGAGTGACTCTCATTCATCATATGCTATGAGTCACAGCTGTCTGGCTACTGTGGACGAGGGTCACAATGTGCTGTGAGGAGTGAGTCTGTTTCTCCTGGAAGGGGATCCAGTCTGAACCACAGAGAATAAGGTCACACAGGAGTGTGCAGGATGGAAGCACCAAGTCTGATCAAAGTATTACTGCTCAAACTTGAACACGCCAAGACAAGACAGGACGAGAGAGAGAAAGAAAGCAACAGTCGACAGAATGAAAGGCAACATAAAAAATAATTAGTAAGCAAAACAAGGAATAATAAGTTCCTCTATTCAGCAAATATAAATTAAGTCAGGACAAGAAAGCTATATAAATCTGTTGATCAAAAATACCAGTAATAATTCATGTGCAAAATAACAGAGGCATTCATCTTGTATCTATCGCTCTAAGTCCAGTAATTCATTCGTTTTTTTCTTTTGTTGTACTACAACCTTTTATGAATTTAGAGCTTGGGTATTCAAGCATATTCTTTTGTGAGGGTTTGTCAATGTATTTTTTTTAATTTTTGTATATATGGTACATTTCTGATTATATACAGTGACTTTGTACAGCGGTCAGTCGTAACTGATGTTCCTGAAGTCAGTGAACTCAACGTGAAGCTGCTTGCAGTGACCTTTCCTGAGCAAAATAAGTTTTATACGTGACTAGCTTAACTACCCGTAATTGCCAAAGGATCCCCAAAAGATACAAAACCGTGAAAAATACAAAATGATGCAGAAGCTGCTAAAAGAGAGCCAAGAAAGTTGGAGGACTTTTAAAAGGCTGCAAATTGCTCATTATCTGTTTTGTTTTTGTTTTTTCAGTTTAAAGCCTTACTTGGTATGAAAGGAAGAAAATAGCACTAATAATAATGGAGTGGTTTTGTGATTTTTTTTGGCCATAAGACCAAAAACCTAACAAAAAATCAGGCTCAGTCCAGGCTCAGAGCAAACTCATGAGTTATGGTGGTGATTTTGACGCCACAGAGAGCTCTATAGGACCCTAGTAGCATGAATGAGAGTGTAACCAAGCTGACTTAAGTGCCCTTTATAGATATACACTTTATAGATATATAATGTCCAACTACATTTTCTATAACATACATTTAATTAAAGATCCACTAATGTCTTCATTGGGGTCATAGCTTCTCATGTAGAAATCTTAGTGGGTGCGCGGCGAGACTTTTTCCAAAAGGATAAAATGGAGGTGGAAGTGTGGTGTAGTTTTGGAAACATTATACAAAGAGGTCCAAAATAGTTTTCAGCATCAAGCGGCACGACCTGGCAGCTCAGTGGTGTTTTTATGTGACCTGCGGGTTCTTGTTGTAAAGAGCTGATGTGACGTTTTTATTCACAACCAAACTAAAATTGCCTATAAGCCATGACTGGATGTGTGCCAAATGAAATGCAAAGGTCCCCTGCCTGCCTTAAACACGATATAATTTATTTTATTTCATATCTCAGCTGTTTTTAAGTAAAACAGAAGAATCAAGACAATTAAAACAAAATATGAATTATATTTCCTTATTTTCAAGTGACATTTTTTTGTTAAAATAAGGTGACATGAAAGTTAAAGGAACGATTTGAGAATGTGTTCTAAGGACACAACAAGTATTGTTTGTAAAGAAAAGCACTAAATATCCACACTGGTACGTTAAGAGACTCCACAGACCTGAATATACTGCTGGAAAGTTATTGAGCGTTTAGTAATGAACTCTTCTACGTAAAGTCGGACCAGGGAGCCTTTAATATCCACCAGGGTGATTTTACACTTTACAAGAGTGAAATTAAAGCACTTTACAGGCTTGCTCATGGAGGAACATTAAGAGCTTTTTTCAGCAATATCTTGTAGCTATTTTTCCTCAGGAGGAAAGCAGCTAATTATAGCTTGATTAATTCTCCAGATCACACCCATTTAGATGTTTAACTGCTTCTAGGTGTGGCGCCGGGACACGTAGAGTTATAACTTAGCAACAAAGATGGACGAAACTCTTACTGTAGTGCAACAAGTGGATGGTGACTGTGAAGTCTGGAGGTAGAACCAACACCACAGGACTGTTAAAATTGAAGCTGAAGGTTTGAAAGACTTTTACATAACTGGTCGCCTAAAAAAAGAGTTCAATTATGCTCTGGCTGCACATCTATCACAAAAGTAAACCAAGGTAAATGCATTAGATAAAACTTTTGTTTGTGTCTTTTTGGATCCTCCATCTCCACAACTCAAAGACGGACAGGTGAACTCAATTGTGTCATTGAAAGGCTAGTTTTTCTAGAAAAACCTTGACGCTTCAACAGCCTTTGAATCCTTCAATCAGAGGAAAGATGGCCGGCCCAACCACTCAGTGAAAACTACCAAATGTTCTATATTTAACATCTCTCTGCTATGTCTGGAATGAAAATATTATAACATTTGAAAGGAGAGGGACCAAGCGTTGAAGGTAGAAGGTACTCATTATATTAGGGGTTTTCCACGTGCTTTGATTGTAGCCTTGTTAAATGAGGTAAATGTTCTGAGAAAATATTTCTTAAAACAACAGAAAAAGGGAGTCGCTCACTGGGCGATGTAGCTGGGAGGTTCCTAAATCAACCACACTAGTGAAAGCTGCTGGGCAGGTCATGGAGAGAAGGCACGTAATGAAGGGATAAGGAGTGTTTCTTTACAGCTGACAGTTCACAGGAATTTCAACTAACCTTTCATAAAATACCTCTTTTTCCAACTGAAGTTAAAAAACAAAATGGCATCTCATGTTAATTTCTAAAAGTAAAGGTGTGTGAGGGCCGATCCCAGTTGCTCAGGGCAACAGGGTGGAGACACCCTAGACAGGTATCTGGACTACTCTGTAGTCATCAAATAATGTCTCAGTGTTTTGTTGAAAGAAACAGGAAACAAAATAAAATAACATAACTAATCCTATGCAGCACTTCATAACAATATTGTTAATTTATGTTTTTGATTTTCTGTCATTATAGTTAAAGGTTGAACCAAAAGTTAACTAGCCGTCTACCATTTTAACAATAACCTTAACTACGTAACTTAATGAAGTACTGAGAGACTTTTTGAACCATCTCTTAGTAAATGTGGTACATGCGGTATGAGGTAACATTGCAGTGGAGGTAGAAACATCTGTTCAATCTTACATATTGCTGCTTTAAACTTGTGGCCTCCTCATACTGAAAAACTTTTACAGTTAAATACAATTACACAATAAATTCAGATATTACAAGGGTTCGAGAGGAGAAAAAAAGTCAAGGACAGATGAAAATTAAACATATCTTAGTACCTTGGTTTTTGATGCCAACTGTTTTGCTGGGACAGGTCGGACTTGACGCTTTGCTCGCCCAGACATTGAGCATGCTTCCCACACAAAGTTGTAAATGAGCATTAAAGTCAATAATAAACAATATATATGCGCTTTGTAATTCAGGGCGAAAGCAGATCAAAGGTACAAAACAAAACAACTGTTCTACTGTTTCAGCTTTCATCTCGACGCAATAAAGATGTTCCAGATGATTATCTATCATCAACTGAAATGATGAAAAAGCAGCACCGAGTAAAACGACTTCAGAGAAAACTTGAATAGGAATTGTTTCATAGAAGATCCATTTTAAAATGTGTCTAGTTGTTCTGGTATCTCTAGTGTCTAGCTCAGAGCTCCTGGTTGAGGCTCTGGAAAGTGGCTGCATATCCACTACGGTCAGCACGCATGTGTGTTGGTGTGTGAATGTGTATCTTGTGGACATCTTTATGTTTATGGTAGAGTTTTCTTATTGGAGATTCTAGAGAGGTTCAGGAGTTCTCAGTTGCAGCCTGGGGCTCTGGAACTCCCCCTTATTCATCAGGCTGGAAAATATCTGCAATGATTTTGTTTTCTACATCCATTTTTTGTGGTTTCCTCTTTGTTCCATTTGTTGTGTTTATTCAATTTGTGAAGAACTTAGAGGACTGATTTATACAAACAATGTGATTTTTTTTAATATTTTCTATTTTCTGTTCATTTTATTAATATAAATTGAATCTTAGTTGATACAAATGAACTCAATTGGTCAGCAGGTGGCTAGCAATGGCCAAATTTTTAGTGGATCCAGATGGTAATCTGGATGCACAACAACAACCAACATTGAATCATTTGTTCCTTATTATGTTATTACGATTCCCTGAAATAATGAATTTAAATCAGTTTATCCATTTTCTTTTATTTATTTTTCTAAAAAAAACAATTTACAGTAATCACCACATAACTGTCTTGGCCCTAGGGGGTGTTATAGTAAAACTAGGAAAACTAATACTTATACTAATATTTACGCTATTGAAAATACTAATATTAATACAAATACCAATGATAATGACAGTTGTTCTTGTTGCATCTATGTAAAGAAAGCTTTGTAAAATACAAGATGCTGGTGCTCAATATTTGGATAATAAGATTAGGATGAGACCATCAGCTCACATAAGCACACTAGCTCAGGGGAGTAGAGTGTGTGATGACAACACAATCACCATGGAAGCGCTCGCTGACTTCTGAGCAGCTCCTCAACAGATGTCTGCTCCAGAAATGTCACTTGAATACTTTTACAGAACAAAATCCATTTCATCTGTCTACTCGAAGTGAAACTGTGCTACCAGATGTTTTCCCAGAAGTTTAAGGAATTTTCAACACCAACCCCAATCCATAAGCTCAGGATTTCCCTTCATGCAAATACCATGACCATATATGGAGAATGCTGAGCAGGGCTGGCTCTGGGTTCAGGAAATGGCTGGGTTCTATTCAGTATCATGAGCGGAGCTTTCCTTCCATTTCTCTTTTTTCCCTCACACTGTAAGTTCTGAAACTCTGGATTTGCTGAGATTTCATGAACTGAAAACCATCCGTTCAAGCATGACATGAATTAATGTTGAGACATAAAGATCAAGGAATAGAGATGATTCACCACAAATCTTTGAAAAGATCAGAAGGAAGATATCTACTCAATATTTAGCACTCGGATTGTTCCTTGCTTCTACTCTGCCATCTCTACAGAAGCACGTTGATGACTCATTTACATTCTTTACTTCAGTATCGTGTAAGAATCGAACCGAAATCCACATTCCCTCTTGTAGGTCAGGTTAATGAGCGACCACTAGTTAGATATAACCTGGCTGCAGGCTAATGAACAACCGCAGAAACTGTGATGTTGACCTAAGTGAGCTGAGGTGATGCTCTTGAGAGGAAAGTATAGTGTTGGTGTCATGTTGAGGAGCAGGTATAATAATTCAGCTAATTCTTATCTGAAAACTAGATACTTTCTCTACACATCATGGCTCCATGTCTATTCATTGAATCTTCCATTACAGTCTTCATACGATTCAGCAGAGTCTTGTTTGAAGGCGTCAACATAACAAAGTTGTGATCTCTTAAAAGACACACTTGGCTGCACCTTATGAAACCTGACAAAACAAGTAACTACTTTGAAAGACGTTTTCAGCAGATTTCCTGGGCCCTTCAGAGACGATGTGAGGCAAGTCCAGGCCTAATCGAAGTAGAAACAAGTTTGATTAAGACTAGCAACTCCCACTGTTGGGATGAAGGCATTAAACTAGAAGACTTTTTGAAGAGATAATGGTGACAGTTAGTAATGGTTCATTGGGCTACTTCCAAAGCTTATAATTAGGGCTTCTGTTAAAGCAAGGCTAATTCAAATGTTCCCTAAAGTGTCATATTTAGCCCATGAGTCAGATCTTAAGTTACTTTAAAATTTATTCATTCGCTAATCACATCTTACCCCAATTATAAATAAACGGTTAAAATTGTTTAATTAATTTCTCTTTTAAGTCAAATGTTTCTCCTACTATAACAATGTGTTTATTTTATGCCTTACTTACAATTCATTAAAGTATTTTTATGGTTTATTCTTACTCTTATGTATACATTTGATGTTTTTTATGTTCACATTTCACATGTTCACACTTTCTACACACCATTTTACTTGGATTGTTTCTTGACATTTACATAACTATACTTTATTATATTTAATATGCCTGTCACTGGAATTGTGAGACAGTGACAGGCATATTATCTGCAGCAGTTAAAGCTATTTGATCTGATTTTGTCTCTGCTTCAATCCTCATTTTGACTTCAAAGATTTAAAGTAAAAGTGATGGATCAAGATTTGGACATATGAGCCGTGAGGGTTTAACAATACCAGCACTTTCCCAGGGAAGACTCAACACTGTGAGTAGGATGAAACATCAAATAAGTAATCAAGTAAACTGATCCAAGATGTTTTGAAAAGTCTTTAGAGTTTGTGGATTACATTTAATAATGACTTGAACTCTCACAACCAACTTGTGAAAAAGTGCAAATAAATTCTCAAATCAAAGATGATGTGGTTTGGTTAGCATCTTAATCCTAAAATGGAAAGTGCAAGAAAATCCTCGTTTCATTGTCGCCTCAGTTGTGGGGAGAGTTAATGAATCATTTGAATAGAAAGTAATTGGGAGCGATGTGCCACAAAAGCCTGCATCATTTCAAGTTTTTGGGTTCAAATGATAATGAAATGATGCAATATAGACTGTAGTCAGTCAACAATTAACAATTTTAAATTATCAATACTGTGTTTTCCGACTGTGGGAGAAAACCAGGCAAGATGTCAAAGTTTGATAATGACTTGAAAATGTTTTAACATATTTCAAGGAAACACTTTTAATATCACTAAAATAAATCAACTCCCAGCTGACTGTGAGGACAAATTGTTGTTATCAAGAGTATTAAAACCTTGAGAACTCTGTTACGCAGTTATGCGAACATCACCGGTGGTCTAGTCATTGGTTGTCAAAGACCTCGAAACAATCAATCAATCATGCCGACTAAATGCATACATAATCAATTATATAATAGCAGACCAGTAGCAGATGGTCTTAAACATTAATATTGAAGACAGTTCAATCACCAATGAAAGACAATAACAATCAAATGATATGTCCATGACATTGTATTGTTATATTTATGTAAAGCCCATGTGGGGGAAACACCGGCAACATCTTGTTCACAAGTCATCCTTGGCCTGATGGAAAAAGCATGATGTACATGTTCCTTATGAAAATACGCCTGTTCAATTTAAAGAACAAATGCCCTTTGAGGTTTTTTATTTGGAGACGTAACCACCACAGTATTTTCTGAGCCCAGTTAAACCTGCCCAAAAACTCCTCATTTTATATTTAAAAATAATAGAACACTCTTTTGTTTTTGAGGATTCAAGTCTTTTAAATGAACTGCTAACTTACAGTTATAAGACCGGCTTACGTTGCGAAAGCACAAATGGTAGCTTTTATTTAATCATCGACATATGCAGCAGTGTAGTTGATGCTCACACAACGAGAGGCCCAATGGATGACATGACACTCTGGCCTGTGAGCTTCTGGATAATTCTCTATTGAACTACAGTCAAAAATGCTCCTCCTTTTATTCACACTGGCCGTGGACACACAGCCTTGGCACCAACAGGTCTGGCTGGTCGTCATATGGAGGCGTTTGTGTGGTAGGATGCAGTAAACACACTGAGTCATTGAAAAGAAAACAGCTGAGAGGTCCTCACCGCTTGCACAGCCATTAGTTACGTCACAGTAAAAACACGAGGTGATGGTAAAACCTCAATGCAGAAATTATCATGTCAGGTTTTCCTGTTCAGGATGTACTAAAGGCATCTAGAAAGGGGGACAGGTATTGTCTGAGATTTTGAAATCATGATTCTGACACAGCAGGAGCAATAAAACGTAAAACTGTGTGGAGGTTAAATCGTCTCATTCTGCAAAAGTCCAAATCAACATGTTTCATTCTGAACAGTCAAAACATGGCTGTGGCTCCATAACTTCAGACGTATGGAAGCCATCAAGCAGCGGCAACAAGCCTAACGAGTTCTCCAGGTCCACAGAATGACTGTCCGTCCTGTTTTCAGAGAGAACGACTTGAATTCCTGAGAAAATCTCAGCAGCAGTGATGGGTCTGAAAATGGAGCAGGAGCTTGGAAATGAATGGAGAGGGGGTTAGTCAGAACACACCTCCCTGTAGCAGAAACTAATGCAAACCAGCTGCTGGCGAAGCTGTGTTCCACTCAGCATCTCGCACAGAGCCAGTGAGCAAGGCTGCTGTCTGCTAACCCAGACACTCGAAATGAGTATAACCTGTTTTCTGGAATGATACTCTGGGGATTTTTTTCCCACCTAAGATTGAGGCATGGATTAAAAGAGCATCTTATATGATTTAAGATGATCCCTGGAAGTAGAATAACTTGAGTAGACTGTTGATGCTAGCATAGACCTCAGTGTAGCAAACTCGAGCTGACAATTTGTGTATTTCAAAGACTAGTTATGGCTTAAGCGTAGTTCACTTATATATACATTTATACCACTGGTAATACTAACCTATTTGAAGCTGTATCCAGGCATGGATAGGTAACCAAAGGTAACCCAAGTGAAGAGACGTGTGTGGACCAAAGTGTGTATTGCAATACATCTACTTTGGTGTCAATGTCTGCATCACGATTATAACTTCTTTACAGTTGATTTTTTTTTCTTTTTGCTGCCATGTTATATTATTTTCTAAATTTGTAAAAATGTTTCCTCATAAAAGGAATTTTTGTTTTCATAAACAATGCTGGTAATGTCACTTAGCTACTGTGGTTCATCGGGGGACAACTGGACTTCCCGGCTGGACACATTACAAATTCCTCATCAATGACACTGCACGATGTTGAGCGCTCGTATTAGGTAAGTAAGTAATGGGTATAAGAATAACAATGCTGTCCAATTATGGTCACAGTTATGAAGTTCCTAAAGAATAAACAACAAGGTATAGCTATACTGTGTTTGTGCAGCAACAGTAGAAATGTAGGGATTATATGCCTTTGTGGAGTTACAAGCTTTTCGCTCTTTTATTTCTCCATGTAACCACAGAATGAGCAATAACAACATGAAGAAAATTAGGTTCAATGCAGTCTCAGGTCCATCTTCACAGAGAGCAAGTACATCTCTAAAACACCAAAAGAAGTTGTAAATGTACAATCATGATAGATCAAAAACGGCTTTATAAAAGAATTACATGATATGACAAACTGTTAGAAAGGGGATTGTATAAACCTCAAGTCATAATTAGGTATTGTATAGAATGCAAGACTTGTCTAATCAAACATTGAATTTACATCCACTTTGGATGAGTCCCTGTGGTTGAAGAAGTGGCCAAAACAACTGAGTGAAGGAGACTTTTTGACCCAGGTGGGTCAGCTGTATGGCTGGCACCTAGTAACCAGGAAAAACCTGTCTCCGTGTCATGTTCAAACACTCCTGACATGAAGCTCAGGTAAGGCAAGCGCACACAAAATACACCTGACACATGGCGGCAAGAAAAACCGGTTCTTAAAGAGATGCTTCACTTGTTGGAGTGACATTCCATCTTTTAGAGAGCTTTCTTCAGCTCTAAATGTATACGTCGGATCTAAATTGTTGTGTTGACAGATGAGTAAACTTTAAGTGAATAATGCAAATAAAATGTAAATGATTAATATAGGCAATTTATCAGAGTTCTAGAAGGTTATTAAAACTTTTTGGAATTAAAATGTATTGAATATTATCATGAACTCTGGAGTAAAGTTAAACACTCACCATCCTTCAGTAGTTGTAGTCGTATCCCTTCCCGGGATCCAATTTTAGTTCTGAGATCTCCGAGAAAAACAGGTCGAAATGTTCCCTAAAATTGGAGAAACTCCGCGTTTCGAAGTAGAACGAATCCCAATAGTTTGCTCAGCGGTGTCATCAGTCCATCCTGTCTACAGTCCAACTGACAGCACGTCCAGACTGCGACCAGTGCTCAGCCCCCACAGACTCAAACAAAACACAGGAAACCGTATCAGAGGTCCAAATGTTGGAGGAGGACGAGAACACGCTCAATTATTCATGAGCTCGGACTGAGCATGCGCGGCCGACTGACGTTGTAAACACACCATGTACAACAAGTTGGAAAGTAAATTCAAATCTGAATGCTTTTACACAGAAATTAAATGACAGTTCGGTGTGTTATTAGGGGAAATGATGACGGGAAAACAATTATTCAATGTGCGTTTGTGTGAGTTTAAAATGTGTTGGTTGGATTTTTTTGGGGCAATTACAATCATTACGAAAGCTGTAAAAACGTATAAAGGTTCTAAATGACGTGAAAATATATAGTACCTTAATGTAGTTTTTTGTCCGATACGACGTTGACCCGTCGTGTACTTATGTTGCAGTACTTTAGCGCTCTCTAGTGTCATAACATAGTAGTCATTGCGTCCACAATTATTCTTATCTATTTAAAAATGGGTCAACAACTCGTTATCTAACCAATCGGATTTTATGTTTGTTTTCATGGGCCAAATAACGCTTGGAAACATGCTCTCTTTTTTTCTGAACCCTAACGCACACGCATACACATCAGTCACTTTGAGATAGATTTTTTTTTTTTTTTTAAATGTATATATACAGTATATTTGGTCATTATTGCAAATATTATTACAATAATATATATATTATTGTAAATATATATATTATTGTAAATATATATATATATTCCTCGTGCTATTGGATTGTACAATTCTAAGTTTGGGGGCAGGAGTGGAGTGAAAGTATCATGATGTTCTATTCTATGTTAATCTTTATATCCTTTGTCTTTGTTATTTTTCTTTGATCTATGTTCTTTATCTTTAGACTTAGATTGTATCATCTTGTTCTTTCTCTTTATTTCTCTTTGTTCTTGTTCTTATTTTATTTTTATGAATAATTGCTGTATTGCTGTGTTCTAATTGAAAAAAACCATTTCAATTTCAATAAAGTTCTACCTAACCTGACCTAACCTAACCTATATATCACTCCATACTTCCATCTATTTCTTTATGTTCTTTTATGTCTTTGATATTGCTCCATGTTTCCTAACTCTTGTCTTTGATGTCTCTGATGTCTTACCATTTAGAACATCTTTATACCTTTATACTGTACGTACTCAGTTTTCTCTCATCATTATACTTGTTTTACTAATGTCAGTTTATTTAAAAGGACAATGTGCAGTTACATTAAAAAGATTTGTAGTCCTCAACAAAGATGCAGACAGTTTACATTTCTAGAGGTGTTTTTTTTTCCTTTGAGTAGATTAATCCACTCTATGTGTTCGGAAAAAATTTTCATGTCACCTATGTAACAAATAAAGGGTTTTTCCTAACTAAATATGTCAACTTTACAAGAATGACACACTAAGGCCCAATCCCATCTCCCTTCACAACCCTCAATCGTTTGGGAATAAGAGAAAGTTATTGTACTTATTGCACACTTTGTTGTATATGTTTTATGTTCATTGGCTGGTGTCAACTAGAAATGAGTTTTAACTGGCATTCAGACCAAGGAGGCCATGCCAAGGACAGCTCAATCTGGTGAAATAAATACGTAAAAGCTGTGAAATGTCTTTACATGGATGGAAAAAAAAAAATCCTCCTGCCTTAACTAGTCCAAAAACAACATTGTCTCAGTAAAATATTTAAGGGAACCTGAATGTAAAATTAAATTTTAAACGTTATGAAATAATATTACTTGATTGATGATAACAATCTCTGACTTTTGAAATGATATAGGTTATTTTATTTTGTTTCAGGCGATCTTTCTCATTCACTTTATTTTATTGGCGGTCATACTTTTAAGGAACGCTAAGAGGCCACAGGGATACTGCATATAAACAGTGATCAAAGGTTATTGAAAACATATGATGAAAAACAGGACTTTTTAAAGGCACGCAATGGCTGCTGACAACACTATTTAAAGTGGTAAAACAAAGTCAAGTTTGAAGAGCGACAGTAAAGGCTGAGCCGTGACGGCAGGAAGTAGGGCGGGACCTCGCAGCTCTATAAACATGGCCGCTAAGCCTTCAACTGTGTCAGTGACTGCGTTTAGTTGAATTACTTCATACTTTAAGGAAGTCTCCAGTGGACAGTTTTCTCGCAGAGCGTGAGAAGAAAATGTAGACGCACACCGTCAACGTGTATGTAGATTTACATCTTCCGACAACGCTTCTAACTAACTTTTGGAGGGACTTGATGCTAACTAGCGCTCCCGAGCTAACGTCGTGAACTTCTGTCAACTTTTCGACCAGCGTAGTAGAAGCTGCGGATCACAGACATGGAGAAGTTCCTCCGAGGACGGTGGTAATGTTTTAAAAACAAGCGTGCGGAGTCTCTACAACTTCCTGGCTGTTTTTTTTTTCATACGGCTGCAAACAAGCCCTTTTTGGAGGAAACCATTTAGGAGTATCACGGAGAGGGCGGACATAAACAATGTTCTCTGTCAAACCCATGAAGCCGACCTTCAAGAGCTACCTCCCGCCAGTGCAGGTACCTCCACACTCCGTTATTGATATCGACGAATTGTGCGTCAATCGGTGTCGGATTCTATTTATAAATCCTTTTATCCGACTGTTGAAATACGCGGAAGGGAATCTGACTTGACGTGTGGATATTGTGTCAGCAGAGCACACCAGTGCAGCTTAAACTAGTTCAACTAGTTCAATTACTTCCATTTCCTAAGTTACACAAGGGGCTTAATTCTTTGATTTGAGTAAATCATGTTTGATTGTTTATAATAAAATGCAAAGTCCCATTTTACTCGATCACTTTTGTTTACAAGTGATAGAAATGGATAGTTGCTCCTCAGCATTCAGGTGGGTTGGGTATTTTGTCAGAAAGCCTGGTTATGTCAGAGAGATGTCCAACTGGGAAGAGGTCTCGGGGTACGCCCAGAACATGTCTGATCGAGATCGTCTTGTCTGACCTGGGGATGCCTTACAATGTGCAAGGAGACCTGGAAAAGGTGTGTGTAACAATTGAGGTCCAGCCTTTTTTAGATTCACAATGTGTCCTCATTCCTAAATCAGCTAAGATAATGGAATGAGAATAAGACACTATAAAATGGGAATGCATTTCAAAGTAAAAAACAAAAAAAATCTTTTAGGACTCTATACAGGCATATTAATGGGAATACGTTCTATAGATTGCTTTGGGATTTTAATAATGGATATATTTTGCAAAGGCCTGTTGGACATAATACTAGTGTGAGACCTTTTTTTTAACAAAGGGTTTCTTCTGCTAATTGCTACTTCCACATGAAATGACTTGGGGTCTTGATGTAATTTAATTAAATAATGATTGTCCAAAACAAAATCCACAAAATGTATCTTCTTGGATTAAACCATTAAGAAAGCGATCTCGACACTAACATGACAGACACACAATGGTCACTTAAAGAAGTTACTATCCAGCCACATCATTTAAAATGAAAGTAATGTCATATCAATAAAATAGAAATATTCTCTTCTATGAGTGTAAAATAGAAAAGTATGATAATTCCTGTTATCTACTTCTTTTCACTCACATCTTGGGTTAAAAATTGTAAGACGGCTACGTGTACAATGTTGTTTGATTGGCTGCAATTGTTGCATTTCTTCATGCCAAATTCTCATTTAACTTAGCTGTACACCCATAAAAAAAGACCAAACGTTGTCTTCACGTCATGGTTTGGAAAATGAACTTGTGACACTAGTTTGCAGTGCACTGCGAGGACTGTAATGTTTATGACACTATAGAGGTACTTGATCAACACAAGCTGTGTCGAGTGTGTGCAGTGTTAAAATCACTTACTGAAGTACCTTCTGCTTAGTTGGAAGTTTGAGGCGGGAAACATTAAGTGCAAGTAGTTGGCTACTGTGGTATTCTGTGTCTTTCCACAATGACCACAACAGGCCTTACACCACTCTGCCTGTGTTGTAATCATTTTAAAACTAGTTAGTGCACGATGAATCACAGTAGCTATCATTTTGTTGTTCCAGTGTGAAAACTATATAAGTTATAAGTAGCTCACTAGTATCATGTGCAACCTGCCTTTAAAACATTATTGCCAGTGTTCATTAACCACTTATTTCTCCTCCAACAGAATGATGTGAAAACCATTGAGCCCCCTATTAAAAAGTTGGAACCTCGTTTACTTCCAGGTAGGTCTCATTTGTTTAGTTTGTTTCTAAGGGAAGTGTTTCCTCAACTCAAATAATCCTTTTTTTTTTACAAGCTTGTTTTTATCTGACTGGTCTCACCGGTTATTCAGCCACAGAAAGCATTTTAAAACATCAGTCAGGTGCCTTAACATTTTGTTACAGATAAGGACACTTCAGTTGAGGTTTTCTGTACAACAGAATTATTTTGTGTTGAATCAGTTGAGTTGGACAACATTAGATAAAGGCATTTAGGACGGCACTTGTGATGGGACTGTCATATTATTTTGTTGTGTGAATATGCAGAGCCACTCCTTGTGTTATTAGGCTTTGACTACCCAAACCCTGAAGTGACTAGTCAATCTTAAATTAAGTTGATTTGATTTGTTCATTGTTATTTAAAAAAAAAAAGTAGTTTCAAATATTTCTGGAAAAGTATCTTACCATAGTATATATTTTAATGAATTTATTAGCTGTAAAATTTTATCTCAATGTCTGCACAGGCTTAGTGAGGGTTGAGAGTCGAAAACTGCTGCTTCCTTGCTGTCACGCTCTGAGAAAAAAAAGCTTTGAAGTGACTCCTCCCAGTAAACGCCTCAATTAGAATATCTCTGGAACAACATTTTTTACAACCACATTCTTGTCTTTCCATTAATCATTTTGTGATCCTGTTACAGGTCAAAGGTTGTGTTACTCATAAACAAAGTTGTAAGCAGGACGTTAAAAAGTATCTCCTGACAATGGGACTATCGAGTGTCACAGCTACTCAGTACAAATCTGTTATAGTTGAAAGTATATTTGTGAATAGTTCTGTTGTAATACTTTCATTTTTAATGCAGATGATATTTCCTGTTGACTTTACCCTTTAAAGGGAATGGGGACATAACAAAGGAAACCACAGAACATCCTGCTTGACAAGTTGCTGCTGTGGTAGATTTGTCTGGCTTGTTTTAGAATACTGACCAATGGAAGTTCAGTGCAATGAACTATAGCATTAATGGAAGTTCAGTGCAATGAACTATAGCATTAAAACTGTCGTTTATAGAAAGTGCAAGGTACATCCTGAAATAAAGCCAATCAACAGCCAGTATAGGTGGTACATGTTCGTCAATGTAAAACTATCTAAATGAAGTGTTCCTGTCTGGCCATTTACATGTACAGGGAGGATCAGAAGTAGCTTGTGTAGATGTTGACCAGTTTTGACATGAAATTATATTTATTCAAGACATGGGTGTTTTTTGTTTTTTTTGATTACCTGACTTATTTAGATTTTCATTGTTTTGTGTACTTGACTTATTTAGATTTTCATTCTCATTCATCTACTTGGCCATTATTATTAAAATGTTTCAATTTCTATTAAATATTAGACAACAATAAATCCATGTGTCAATTGAAAATGTACATTTTGAATTTGTTTTCCCTTTAACATGACTTTGTTCCCAGGTGAGATAGTTGTTAATGAGGTGAACTTTGTGAGGAAATGCATCAGCACTGACGGTAGTAAAGATGACCTCTGGGGGAAGTTGATATGCACCAACTTCAAGGTTTCATTCCTCCCACAAGATCCACCAAATAAGCAGGTATGTGTGCAGAACAAGGTTAATAAAATACTTTTTAATAATGTATAAAATTATCTGAAGTTTTATTCAAAACAAAAACATAATCATGCGTAGAATTTAGGG